>NW_027397071.1:33763478-33917211 GCF_003265705.2 Callorhinus ursinus
TCCTTCCTTCCTTCCTTCCTTCCTTCCTTCCTTCCTTCCTTCCTTCCTTCCTTCCTTCCTCCCTCTTTTTCAGTGGGGGAAGGGGCAGAGGGAGAAGGAGAGAGAGAATCCTAAGCAGGCTCCATGCCCAGCTTGGGGCCCAACGTGGGGCTTGATCTCAGGACCCTGAGATCATACCTGAGATGAAATCAAGAGTCGGACGCTTAACCAACTGAGCTACTCAGGAGCCCCTCCCAGTTTGCTGTCTAACTGTGTGACTGAAGCTTTTGTCTCCTTCCTCTTCACACGTTCATATATGTGATCCAAAAATTTGTTCCTCAGCCCTCTTCTTGCCTGTTCTCTCTCTTTCCTAATAACCTCATCTACTAGTTGGGCCTTGACTGCAAGTGACTCCCATAGTTCTGTCATCTCCTCAGAGTTCTGGATACAGATGTCCACCTGTACACTTCTCTACAAAGATAGGCTCTGGCACCTCGAAAAACTCATGTTATCCAAATTGAATTTAGTGTCTTCCCTCTGACATTTCCATATCATCCTCATGTTTCCTATTTTTTTTAAATGTCATCACCAATGTTTGAAATCTCAAAGTCAGTATGACCACTTTCCTGTTCATTTCCACAATAATTTGCAAAACCTTGTCAATACTTCCTCTGAGATATTGCTGCCATTTATATCTTCTTTTCCATCCATTCTATAGACTATCCCAATAGCCTCATAAATGTTCTTTAGGCTCTTCTGCATCCAAACCACTTTATATATTGCTGCCAGAAAAATCTCTTTATTTTTTTAAAGATTTTACTTATTCATTTGTCAGAGAGAGAGAGAGAGCAAGCACAAGCGGGGAGATAGTGAGCGGCAGACAGAGGGAGAAGCAGGCTCCCTGCTGAGCAAGGAGCCCCGGTGCGGGACTCGATCCCTGGACCCTGGGGTCATGACCTGAACCGAACGCAGATGCTCAATGGACTGAGCCACCCAGGCATCCCAGAAAACTCTCTTTCAAACAGAGTTTATTCATGTTAATATACATTTCCTTATCTAAAGGCATTTGCTTTAGTCATTTGCTTCGCTAATATTTTTCTTTTCCTACAGAAGAAATCTCTCTTGTTGGTGCCTTTATATCATTAAGTATTCTAGTCTAACAGGTTAGACTGATTTGATAGTGAGCTCCGTAAGTAAAGGGCCTGATATATCTACTTCAAATCTCCAACATACCCTGTAGTGACTGACATAAAGTAGACCCTCACGAAATCTTTGATTTGGGGGTTGGGTTTAGTATCATTCCTTTGTTTAGAAAACTTCAACATTCCCTATTTGTTACACCCCACGAAGTTTTACCTGGTCAGTCGAACCCTTAGATTTGGGATCTGGGAAAGCTTGGCAAGAGGATAGTAGGAGGCAGGGGAAGAGGCTCAAACAAAAAGGAAATTGAGAGAAGCCCAGCAAGTGGCAGGCTGGAAGCATTCTGAGACAATGTTTATATTGTTCTTTTGCCTACTGAGTGCCGCCTGGTCCTTGGGGGCCCAGACATGCACATACCACAACTACCAATCTCTCCAGGAATCTCAGAATGCTCGGTACCCCTGTTACACCACACCCAGGCCTGCCACTCCCAGGGGATGCCCTGTGTCCGTTGGCAGCCACTCAATGACTGATGTGCTATGCTCCTGTCTTCTGGCAGGAAAACTGGAAGAGCCAGCTAAGCCTAAGAATGCACCTGTCCTGAAATGCTGATGGTCATTCCAGACATATCAAGCAGAGAGTTAGACTTTTGGGGCTTCTCTCTGCCAAGTGATACATGAGTACTGTCTTAAACACTGTTTTTTCGGAAGATGCTGCCCTGTTGGTGGTGTCTAACCCAGGGGGTATGAGCCAACAGGAATCGGTTCTGTGGGAAGAAAGTACTCTGATAAAGGGAAACTTGGGCAGTCACATACAGATTTCTCCTTTGTTCAATAAATACATTGACTGTCACCAGCAAGAATGCAGGAGAGCAGAGGGAAAGGGAAGCACCAGAGAGATGATAGGTTTTCTCCCAAAGACGAAGCTCTTTTGTGCATTAAATGTCTCTTCTACTTCATGTGCACATGTCTTCCTCACAGCTCCTCTCTCACTGTGGAATATAAGAGTGCTACACTGTAAACAACTACTTTAAGGGTACTGATAGTGGAGAATGTAAACTTATAGATTGTTAGGTCATTACAAGTCCAGTCCTATTCCTCACTTGACCTTGGGGTGAGTTCATGTCTAAGTGAAGCTTTTACAATAACCCGTTTCCATTTCTCCATTGTCCCTCATTTCTTCAGCTAATTTCATTGTCAATTATTTTGCTGTACCTTTTTTTTTTTTTCAATAAGAAAGTAAAGTCATTGTTATCTCCCTGTCATGTCCATCCTTTCTCATACCTTCCCAGGGGATGATCTCACCAACATCTTCACTAGGATCGGAGGCATCTGGCACATAGTCTCGAAACTTCCCTCACCTTCACCCCAGATTTTTTCTGTCACCATCTTTTTTTCCTCTTTTTTCTTGGAATAGATTTTTTTTTAACAAATCTCTATAGCTAGCATAATAAGCTGGACTCTCCCCGGTTCTTGCCCCATTAAGGAGACATTTCCTCCTGCACTCCAAATTGTTCCTGCTCCAGCAGCTCTTTTCTCCTCTACAAGCATGGTCAACTCTCCACTTTCCTAGAAAAGTTTTCTTGCCTCACTTCTTCCCTTTCACTTTTTGAATAAAGATTCCACACATTTTCTATTTTAGTTATTATTACCTTCATTCTCCTCATGCCCTTGAAGGATGTATTCTGCACCCATGAATCTGTGGAAACAGTTCTTGTTGACCTAAGCCTTGCTGAATCATTAGCTGCTGCCAGCCCACCTATGGTTCTCACTCTGTAATAATCAGCACAGTAGACCATTCTGAATCACCCTGGTGTGTTGTGCCTCTATACGGGGTTACAAGCTTTCTTCATGACCATTACAGGCTAGAGCTTCCTCAGATTTCCTGAACACCTTCCATCTCCATAGTAAGTCCTCTTCTTTCTTCTCTACACATTTATTCTCTTTCCTTCTGACCCTGTAATTGTTGCATGAAATCACTTGCATCATCCACCAATATAGGTCTTTTCATATATCATCACAACCCAACATTAGAAGTCATTTTCTGAAGGTAAGACTTTTTTGCTCTCCTTGGTAAAGATACCAATATATCCACATCTCAAATGTGTGTGTGTGTGTGTGTGTGTGTGTGTGTGTGTGTGTGTAGAGAGAGAATATTTTCACCCCAGCCAGATGGAATTTTCTTAATGTATACATATTTTGGGAATTTATTTTTGGCTTATTTTTGTTTTGCTTTCTGATTTGAGGGTATCTGACTGTGATAGAGCTTCAAGGAAAAGTTGTTTCAGCTCAGGGTACTTGGAATTTATAGTTAGCCATTGAAAACTGCTGTTTCCAAATTACCATGTACACATCATGGAGACACCCTTGGATTCTTGCACTACTCTGGATTTTTCTCCTTCCTTCCTTGCATATTTTTTGTATATAGGATGAAAAGGTTATGACTAGCCCCAAAGTGAAGTGGGAGACTCGGTGGTGTGTATGAATGTTTCTATTCTCCCCTTTTTTCTTTATACATATACATATCTCATATCTGTAGGAAATCTTTGGCAATGGGGTATTGAACAGACTTTTTGGGAAGGAAGGAAGGGTCATATTAGTGAACACTTTATCCCCAGCACGTCATATACTGAGCTGAGAAGACAAGTAGATGACTGCTTACTTTTGGTCAGACCAAAAAGTGTGAAGGGTCCTATATCCATCCATGGGATGTATCCAACTTGCCTCCTTGAGAAATGACTCTTCTTATGGATATAGACCTTCAGAAAAGGATATTGACAGCCTTCCTCTTCAATCTATTCTTCTATAGATGGACTTCGGGGCTCGCCTGATAGACTGTCTGACAGATCCATCACAGTATCCATTCAGCCTTGGGGGAAGAGGCAGCTCCCTTTATCTAACACAATAGGGTCAAAGAAAAGTCAGAAAGGGAGCTAGTCTCCCAGAAAGGCCATGAGAACTCTCTTTATGGAAGGCCATAGATTCAGGTTTCAGTAATGTGGGCTTCTCCACAAGGTAATAACTGCTAATAGCATGTATTTCCCAGAGAAAATGAGTTAGGTTCCTTTGTACAACTCCTGAGAGAAGAGAGATGGCAAAGGCAGGGACCTTGTCTATCTTCCTTACTTCTTATCCTCTGACAGAAAGAGGTGCTCCCTAAATATTTGTAGAATTGAAATTCATGAAATGTGGCCAAGGAAATAGGTGGCACTTGATAGCACTACCAGGTTTTGGGGACTTTGGCAAATTCCTTATTTTCTTATACTATTTTCTGAAGAAAGTATCACATATTCCTGGGGTTGTGATTTAAGATTTTTCCCTGAGGCGTTGTCAAGGAAGTTAGGAATTTGGTTGAAATTGATCTCTGCTAAGAGATTTAATGGTTTGATTGGAAAATCTCACCTCAGTACGTTTTAGGGTTAGATGCTGTCCTGAAGAAAGGAGTCCTTTTCTTAAAGCCTCTAGCCCTAGCTGAAGCTAGTGACAAGATACTAGGTTTGGTAGACAAGTAGAAAATTCAACTGTGACCACTGCTTTATTCCTCCCGGGATTTAATTATCAATGAACCTTTTTTGAATATAGTTTCACCAATTATGAAAAATGACCTCTTTGGATAATTACATAAATGTCAAATAGAAATAGCCTAACTGGTATAAATGTTACTGCCATCCAATTGTTATAAATCGGTCTTTCAGCAATGTTTAGTGTACCCTCAACAGTTTTTTTAAAAACCCAAAACATTTTATTTTAATCAAGAAGAAAACAAGGTATGTCACAGATGAAAATGACATACATATTTTTGTGCTTATTATTTAAAGAAAGGAGAAACATCTGAAATCTGTTTGCTAACTACAGTATAATACAAATTAGCCTGCAGGCGCCGTGTGTGCCGTACCCTGTCTGCTTGCCAGCCCTGCTTAGTCCCAATGTATTAATGAGCAAGTGCAAGTATTTGAACAATCAGCATTTCCGCATTTGCATGCAAACTCTCATGCTGTGTAATTATACACAGAGCTGGCACTCAAATTAATTAAAGCTGATTTCTCTGTGACTGCAAAATGGTCATATCCTCAGCTTTGCCTTCCTATGAAGTCATCACTCTACATTCAACGTGACACTTCTGTCCCTGGCATTCTTAGTAATGCTAATGTTTGACAATTGTGAATCCGGCAATATTTTAGATTGCAGCTGACAATGGCTGGGTGTTCTTGTGCTTTTCCTCTCCTCCCTATTTTTCTCCCTTTTGGTATGAAGATAAAGAACAGCTTTTGAATGCCTGCTTTGTAATTATCTCAAATAATAATGCAAACAAATTACATATATTGTCTCAGTTGGTTCCCTCCCTCTTTTATGACTCCACCCACTTGATTAGTGCTTACAAACAATTCATCAAACTTAAAAAATCTGTTTGTTTGATAGTAGCAAACAATTAGTTTTGATGGCTTTTGTCTTAATTTTGAAAAGGCTTTAACAAATGGTATCTTATTTTCATAGATAAGGCTCTCATAATTCAGGATCAGGAAGATTAGGAGAGAAAGAAGCAGGAATGACTGCTAGATTTGATTAAGACTTTTTGAATCCTCATCAAACACAGCAGTATTGCAACGGAGACTATTATTTGCCAAAGAGATCCATAAACGTTAACTTCTAGGGGCCGAGGCTTTCCTCAGCTCTTCCATAATAAAGCCATCCCCTTTGGTTTCTCAGTTCCTTTGAAGGAACTGTTTCTGTGACAATTCCTTTGAAAAGACATCCTTAGAGCAATTAAGATATCATTACGATTCTCCTTTCATAAATTTAAATCTCTGGATACAGGTGGCTACTAAAAAACACTGTCATGTAGTGCCCGGGAGATGAGCTGCTTTGACACATTCCTCTGAAATCACTCCTTAACACTCAACTACAGCTCACCATCATCCTCATTCCTCTGTATCCCATTAGCCAGAAACTGCACAGATAACTATTTGCAGGGGCTGGATGTCTCTTTTTAGAGCAGGCACCAAACAATTCTATCCCTCAAGTTCAAGACCCTGAAATACACTGCCAAGAAGATTGCCCCAGTAATCTACGTTTGAAAGGAAAGATCGAGCAGGGAATCCCTTTATAATCAATCTCTAGTGATCAAACCAAGAGATATAATTGCCCTTACCTTATCAGTAGTACTTCTGGGTCCACATAGAACATCAGTTAGCAAGCTCCCTTCAAATTCCAGTTGGCATACAAGTGAGAAAGGAGTATTGAGTTTTTCCGGGAGAGGCTTCTGGGGAGATCACAGTCACTATTATTGTGATCCGAAGCCTGCCCTTCTGTCTTGTCATAAATTTCCTACGCAGACAGGTGTCATCTTGGCATGAATTTCGTTGCCAAGTGCAGTTTAAGAGGTGGGCGTGGCCATGATCATGTAGCCAGTTCCACCTGTCTCTAAACCCTCATAACCTCCATGCTTTCAAAATTTTGCTCAGGTACCCAGTGACTTCATGAGTTACCCACGCACTGGGTCCGACTAACAGAGGTGTGGGAACAGTATCGAGTTAAGCAGCACCGTCACTGTAGTACACAATGCTCATTGCTACTGGCAAATACCTATTTGCTGAATCAGGATTGGGCTGCACTGAGCAGGACTAGGCGGTTCTACTGCTTTCTGTTTGTTTCCTTTTTAGAAACCATCCTCTTCTAATTAACCATTTAGCAAAAATAGATTCTTTTTGATGTTCATTCCCTAAAAATATAGCTTTATAAGCATAGAGAATTACTATATTTTAACCTTTTTTTTTAAGCAAGCACTTGCAAAACAAAAGGCAAAGAAAATTGAAGTTCCCCAAACAATTTTAAAATGAACATGACTGTATATGTTGTACTTTCTGCTCTTAAACTTTCTGATAGCAAATTAAATACATTTGTTAGTTATGATTCTTTTACTTCTTATGGGAGAAGGATATAGGAGAGGTGTTCTGTAAACGTCTTAAGAAAAGGGACTCTTTTACACCTTAAGGAATAATAGACAGCTGGTACTCAATTTTTTTTTTTTAATTAATGGTGGTATTTAAAAAAAGTTGATTGACTGCATATCTCCTTATAGATGTATGTATAAATGGAATTCAGGTTTGTAAGTGGCAAGAGATTTTAGAAACACGACGGCATTATATGTTTTATTAATCCTTGTAAGTATAACATGATCACAACAAAGTCTAGAAAATAAGGAGCTCAATAGATATAAATGGCATGTCTTTGACTTACAATTTTTACCCATTTTATCAGTATACTCTGGAAGTGGTGGGCTATTAATTTTTTAGACTCCTCAATTCCTCAGTGACATTTATTTATTTTTTATTTTATTTTATTTTTTTTAGCAGGGGAAAGCGCGAACACAGTCCCCCACTACCACAAATTATGCAGTCGAGTTTCCCACATTTGGGAAAATCGCAGGGGTCAGCACATCTGGAGTGCAATGGATAAGCCTCGCCCTGGGAAAACCACCTTCATGATCACGGTATCTCCCCTGCCAGGTATGTATCCTCCTCAGTGACATTTAAATCAAGAAAACTCTTCTTCCTTTTTTTGGAGGGGGGATTGATCTAAATTCAAATATCAAAGTTTGGCCCAACATCCTATCCAAAGCAAAAATTTCTTATGTTATATTGCTTTTTCTTCAACCTGCCCACTAGCTAGCACAAAACTGACATGTACATGATGATATTTCATAGATTTTTGCTAAGTAAATAGTGGCACATTTATAACTGTGTATGTGGACACTGTAAATGATATAAATCAACTAACCTGCAAACTCTTGAAGGTTTCCTTCTTTACAGGACTTATGCAAGGTTTGCATATCAATGCGAAGGGTAATAAATTCCTAAATAAATTGAAATTAAATAACTTTGAAGAGAATACATTAGTAAGTCTAAGATGATTCATTCTGATTTTAGATAGAGATCTCCTTTATTTTTGACCAATATCTTCTTGAATTGTCTATTCTTTGGTATGAATTTTTTCTGAGGCTTCGTGAGGCTTTGAGGATAAATTTAATCCCTATTCCACATGAAAGTTATCCAACTATTTGAAAAATGGCTATCATTTTTCCCTAAGTCTACTTTTTTTTCAGTCTGAACATTCTTTTAATCATTCTAATATGAGATGGCTTTTAAGGTTTCTCACCATACTGGATAGATTCCAGTTTGTCCCTGTCTCTTCTAAATGTGGCATCAGAACTGAATGCATTACTTGAGACATGGTCTAATTATGCAAAGTACGTGGATCCTGTTGCCTGCCTCGTTCTGCACTCTATTTCTAATAATTTAGAGTTTTATGAAGGCAGGAAATGCATTTTGAGGAGGGGTTGGCATCATTATCATATTCTTAGTTCTTGAACTTTTACAAAACTAAAATGTTTAAATATTTTTCATACCAAATTCTTTCTAATCCAGCCTCTGGTGACGTGTTCTTATTGCCGTTGAAGTTTTGGATGGAAACAGAGGATTTTATATCCATCCATACTACAGCTCATATTTGGTACTGGTCATTGTTCTAATTCTTTGTGGCATTTTTGAATCCTGATTTTACTACCCGATATCTTAGTTACTATATTTTATTTTGTGTCATTCTTGGAAAAACATCTGTGTGGCTACTATGGGTTAGGCACTATATCAGGCAGTGATGATACCAAAGGCAAAGAGACATGGTCACTTTGCTGAAAAAAGCTCACAGCAAAGCAAGGACACTGCCAATGTAATTATTATGACTTCCATGTTTTCTTTCAAATCACTGGCAAAAAAAAATGATAGTACAATTCTCAGAGATCTCTCTTCAGATTGACAACACTCAATTACCCTTAGCTCATGAGAATAAAATGTAACACCTATCATTTTTATTGAGCACTTATGTGAAGATAGGTAAAAAGCACTTCATGTACATTGTATCATTTAAGAAGCACATCTTTATGACATAGATAGTTTTAATCCCTCATTACAATTGAGGAAATTAAGGTTCAGGAAGTTTATCCAACTTGCACAAATTGACATAGCTGATAAGTTGCAGGGCTTCAATTTGAACTGCTGAGGTTCTGTGACTCCAAAATTCATTCTTCATCATTCTTAAAGAGGTAATTCTGCCATTTTTGGAAACTTTCTAACCATACTATAAACTAGTCTAACTTATCTTCTAAGAATGTATGAGAATTTTGATTAAAAGACTTACCAAAATTCAGTTATACTGTTGTTTTTTTTTTTTTTTAAGAGTAAAAGTAATATACTTTACCTGGAGCTACTTTGTTCTTAGTGAACCCATACTGATTCTTTTTTTTTTTTTTTAAGGTTTTATTTATTTATTTGACAGAGAGAGAGAGATTGAGAGCACAAGCAGGGGGAGCAGCAGAGGGAGAGGTAGAAGCAGGCTCCCTGCTTAGCAGGGAGCCCAAAGCGGGGTCAATCCCAGGACCCTGAGATCATGACCTAAGCTGAAAGTAGACACCCAACTGACTGAGCCACACAGGCGCCCTGAACCCATACTGATTCTTAATAGTCACTGACACCATCTCAAAATGCTCACTTTTACTTTAATAATTTTGTCCAAATTTTGTTAGAGACTGATGTCAAACTCATTGGTTTGCAGTTCACAGAATCTTTTCTTCCTTTCTAATAAAATCAGAACAGCATAGACACATCTTCAGTTTTCTTGATTCTTCCCCATTCTCCATGATACCTCAGAAATAATTGGCAGAGGTTCCATGAACACATCTGAAGTTGTTTCTTTCCTGAAGACACCAGAACATATTTATGTAGCTATCTGTTTCACCTTCTTGGGGTTCGGTCCTGTAAAATGAGTTATTGAAAGTAAAGACTGAATTGTTCTGCACCAAGTTTTACATGTTGAACACACTTTTAAATATTTGTTGAAAAAAATCAACATAGTGGAGAGGAAAAAAGCCCTACAATCTTGTTTTATATAAAAGAAAGAAGACTCCTATTTTTTGCCTTCTTGGGAAGAGCAACACTTACATCACACATGAAAGATTCTTTTGTTAAGGAAAAAAAAAAACTAGATAAATCTGGATGAGATATTCAAGTTGAGAAAGTCAAGGTCCTTTTGGGCATAGCCTGATGGGCAACATTAGATAAAGGGAAGGCTAAATTTCCCTATAAAAAATTATGAACAATTTGTCAGTCTGGGAAATAAACTTGGACATGGGCAGAAGGGAAGAGATATGAAAGTGTAGTGGTGTGAGGTGCTGCCCAAGAACATGGCAGAAAGCCCAGAACATAACAGAGGAACACAGAGGGAAGAATTCTGAAGCTGCTTACACACAAATCTCAAAACATGGCTGTGCTAGCCCAAGAAGTGATATGGAAACGATCATAGAGGACAGCGTCCTTTTCTTCAGGATAGTGGATGATCCCAATTTTGTAAAATGAAAAATACCTTTGAAAGAGGAAAGAGCTTCTATGGGATAACATTTATTATTCCAGTTGGAGTGGATATCAGAAAATAATAAAGCCCTTACTTCTTATAATATTCTACTGATATAATTTTTCCCTAATTGTACTTTCATTACACTATATTTTTAAGAGTTGCCTTCTTTCATGGAGTAGTATATATTTTTATTACATAGAAAAGCCCAAGATTATTTCTGGTGGGTAAGCAGAGAGTGAAAGGAAGATATGTTATCAAGAGAATGTCCGGTCCTCCGATATGACTCTTTAAAATGTTATTTTACTCTAGCTAGAAAAGATTAAAGCATCAGCTTAATATGAATTTCACAGAAATAACCAAAGAATTGTTGGGAAGTAAAAGGCTTTTTAAGACCATTTTTCCCCCAGAAGAACATTGTGTGTGTACACATATAATATTATTTTCAATATTCCTAAACTATTCTTAATAAAATAAATATGTTTAATAATAAAACTAATTCTGATGGGGAGTATAAAATAATGTACGTATTGCATTATTAAAAGAGTTATATGTATATATGTGTGGGTATGTGACAAAAAGTTCACAATTTTTAATCAGCTTGAAAGTAAAAATTTGTTGCTGAGACTTTCTCTTTGGTAATATGCAGTATTGGAAGCATCAGCACAGTAGTATTATGTTAATGCATTACAGCTGGAAGATGAACCTTGCTGAAAAATTCAAGAAACTGAATACTGAACAGTTAGTTGCAGAAGGGCAATTATGAGACCTGGTATGGTTTCATTATCTAAGATGAGTGAGAATAAAATGCAAAACTGAAATATAAATGATGTAAAGCATATTAGGTATTAGATTTCTTTTTTGTTTTAATTATCTAATTTTTCATTAATAAGTGCTTTGAAATATATGATCTTTTCTTTGATGCTGGCTATTTCAAAGCAACATATTATATGGGCTTATACTGCATTATATTATAATAATTCTAATAGCTAACTTTTTTATTACTATGTGCCAGTTACTGTGCTAAATACATGCATTATCTCATTTATTGCCACAATTTATGAAGTAGATAATATTATCATCTCCTTTTAAAAGAGAGAGAAACTGAAGCACAGAGAAGTTAAGCAACTTGTCCAAGGTCACATTGTTAGCAAATAATTGAGCAAGGACGAAACTCAGGTAGAATGTGGAGACTGTATACTGCTCATTTATTTTGCATCCACTGTGTTTTCTTTTTGTACCCATTATGTTCTTAAGTGTTTTTCATATGCTCTATACCCTCATGAAGGAAGAATCCCTCTTTCTAAGTTATTTTGTAACGCTAACCAGTCTTTAATATCCTATTCAAGGGATGCCTGAGTACTCAGTTGGTTAGGCATCTGCCTTTGGCTTGGCTCATGATCCCAGGGTCCTGAGATCGAGTCCTGTATCAGGCTTCCTGCTCAGCGGGAAGCTTGCTTCTCCCTCTGCCCCTCCCCCTGCTTGTACTTTCTCTCTTTCTCTGACAAATAAATAAATAAAATATATCCTATTCAAAGTGAATGCAAAATATACTTCATGTGTTAAGGCTAGCTCAAGGGTCAACTTATTTATGGATTTTGTTGATTTCTTTGAGCAGAGCCTTCTACTGTCTCCCTTGTATCCCTTGTACCCTGTTCAGATGCCTGTTTACACCCAAAATATCCACGGCTCTTATTTACTTACAAAGCTACTTCTCTGCAGGGCCTAGCTTAGTGTTGAAATGCAATAGCTGTTAACAAACATTTGTGTAATGAATCAATAACAGGGGCTAGCCCTTATCTTTTCTGCATCATTTTTCGACACATAATTTTCCCTGCCAGGCACCAATTTGTCTCCTGCTGGGGGGAAAGCAGAGTATTGCCTTCTCTACACTTTGAATTAATGTTTTCTCCTGTTTACCAAAGTGGTAAGGAAACATGAGTTTCTCTGCTCAAGCTAGCAGTACTCTTAATAAACATATTAAAAATACCGAATCAAAAAGCTTTGTGTTGGATTACCCCAAAGAGAAGTTGCCTAAAGTTTGATCACAGTGCCTGTGATAGATGTGGCTCAATATCATTCTTCCCAAAAGTCTTTATTATTAAGTGATCCATAGTTTAAACAGAGAAGGAAGCTGTGATGTTTTCACCCCAACATAGACCTGGGAAGAAGAGAAAGTCAAGTGCAAACTAGTGCATTGGCATGATACTACTCTTTGCTTTTTTTATCCACTCATCTGACATTTATTGAATAAATGAGAGGCTGAATAAACCATGACGGGAAGAGAGGGGGGGAAGCTGTGGGCAGGCTCTGAGATGATTGCAGAGAGCAGGAGACTTTTGAGTGGAACACTAGAATAAAATTTAGTTAGGAGAGGGGAGAGTGGTTGGGACGCTTGGATGGCTTAGTTGGTTAAGTATCTGACTCTTGATTTCAGCTCAGGTCATGATCTCAGGGTCGTGAGATTGAGCCCTGAGTCGGAATCTGTGCTCAGTGGGGAGTCTGCTTTTGATTCTCTCTCTCTCTCTCTCCCTCTGCCCCCCCTTAAAAACAAACAAACAAACAAATAAATAAATCTTAAAAAAAAAAAAAGAGGGGAGAGTGGCAAGCAGGCAGTATGCAAAATACAGGAACACCAACCACATGAGGACACAGAGCACAGGTCCTCTTAGGTCACTGTGAGAAGTTCAGTGGAGCAGGAAGTTCTTGGAGTAGAGAAGAATGTGTTAGCCACACAGTCCAGCGTGAACATTTTATGATTAAAAAATGCAGCATTATGGGGCGCCTGGGTGGCTCAGTCGTTAAGCGTCTGCCTTCGGCTCAGGTCACGATCCCAGGGTCCTGGGATGGAGCCCCGCATCGGGCTCCCTGCTCCGCGGGAAGCCTGCTTCTCCCTCTCCCACTCCCCCTGCTTGTGTTCCCTCTCTCTGTCCAGATAAAAATAAATAAATAAATAAATAAATAAATAAATAAATGCAGCAGGAGACCTGTATTGTAGGCCTACCTCTGTCATGACTCCAAGAGACAGCCGTATAAAAGTCTTTTTTGCATTATGGGTGCAAAAAACAAATGCCTAAAAAGGCCCAGTAAGTAAAGGTTAATGAGTGAGGAGACTGGGAATAAGGCAACAGGAAGTAGGGTACTGAGTTGCCGTGGGGCATGTGGTAGCCACTGGTAGAACTTTTAAGTACCCTAGATAAGTCAGCTATCCAGTTTTTGTTTTGTTTTGTTTTTTTGTGAAATCTCCAATTTTTAAAGTATGGACAGATAGTTTAGTGTTTTATTAAATATTATACTGGCAAAAATAATGCCTATTACCATTCTATAAGCCTTGATGTAAATTTTCTATTCTTTTTTTTTTTTAAGATTTCATTTATTCATTTGCCAGAGAGAGAGACAGCGAGAGAGGGAACACAAGCAGGGGGAGTGGGAGAGGGACAAGCAGGCCTCCCGCGGAGCAGGGAGCCCGATGTGGGGCTCCGTCCCAGGACCCTGAGATCATGACCTGAGCTGAAGGCAGACGCTTAACGACTGAGCCACCCAGGCACCCCAACCAATTCTCAATTTTTTAAACAAGCCAATATTTGTCTCACTTTACTCTACCCCATCTTTATTTTTATCTAACAGTAATCCAAAAAAGAGCATGGCACTCCACAGCCTGACATCAGAGGAATGCATCCAACACCATTGACTGCTGGGTGAACGTGGGTTGGCACAGGTGTTATCCCACCTGATTTGAGTTAGTTGAGCACCGGCTCTTCCTTTGGCCGTAGGGTGGGTATAAACACTTTTAAAATATATCATCAAATTTGATTACACTATAAAGATCTATATGTATATGTATATGAAAGCCATTTTGTCTCAACCTACATAACTCTGGTTAATCAAAAGTCTAAAAAGAAAACTAAGGGTAGACATTACCCAAACGTATTGGTATGAGCTATCAAAATAGTCTCTATTTTTATATTATTATTTCTTTCCTACAAAGTAGAGATTCTCATGTACTTACAGAGTTTTGGGCTAAAGTTTCATTTATCCTTACCCAATTTGTAGGCTAAAAAAAAAAGAAAGAAAATAAACAGAGCTGATACCAATAAATGCTAAAGACGGGGTCCTAGAACTAAAGATAACACTTTGATGCTGGCAGGGTTCCCCAGTTGAAATTGCAGATTCTCTTTATTTTACTTTAAGTCTTTAAACAGGATTTATCTCATTTGTCTAGGACAATTTGAATGTGGTCCTGCCAAACAGTGACCTCTCCAATTTTCTGTGCATGTCCTTGTGCTGGTTGAGAGGTCTGTACAATTTTCATAGAATATATTCAGATTCTCTGTGGCATGTGTGCTCTTTTTAGAAATGAAAATCTCATAAGCATCCCATAAATTTTACCCTGCTGCTGATTGGAACTTCTTCAGAAGCAGCACCAGAACAAACAGGTCTTCTTTAAGTGTTTCTATAAAGACTTTATTTCAGCAGCTGTGGTTGAGGCTTCCACTGCAGACAGCACAATAAGGTTTAGATTAAAAACGGGAAATAACCCTCTTGAAGTCGAATCCTGAATGTACCTACCAACAAGAGTGAAATGAATCACATGTTTCCTGTAGGTGACATTTTACTCTATGACTTAAGGAATCTCAGCAGGAAAAGTGTAGGTTTGCCTAGAGAGGAATGTAGGAAAAATTTACAAAGAAATGAAAAACCTAGAAATGAGGAAGGCAGCTTGCCAATTCTATGATTTTTAACTAGGAATGTTCAAAAACTGAGCCCTCTGTATAGATAGCCAAAACAACCTTTTATAGTTTTTGGAAATAAGACTGCAACTCCAATTCATCCTCTCCAAGGTAGTCCTGGATTTCAGGATGAATAGAAGTTGGGTACTGAATTTTACATTCTGAATGAGGCTAAAAGCAAACTGAATATTGAGAAGATCAAATCTATGGCATCTGTTCTTGGTAGTCTGGGTCATCACCAGAGACAATTGGAAGTACTCCATTCCTGCTTCCTATCAACTTCCTTCCCCTTTTCTTTGTCTTCCTACTCCTGCGGATATGTTGGAGTCAAAGAAAAATTGGGGACAGAGTGAGAAGAGCCTCAGATGTTGGGGAATGGAAGAAACAGTAGCAAAGTCTGAGTTTCAGGTCTCCAGGAGAGATGGATCTCATCCAAAGATAGGGTCTTATCGAGAAAATGGAAAGGCCTCACTATGTCTGAAATCTCCAGTAGCACTATCCTCAAGACAGTTGCAACATCACCATCTGATGGAACTTTAGGCAATCCGTAAGATCAAATCAGTCCAAAATAGTTACTTAGATTAAATCTCCAACAAACTGGTTCCTCTTTGTCTTTTGATGACCTTTCCTCCCATTCCACTCATGGGAGCCACTTCTAAAGGTCCATTCCGCCCTTCTGTCATCCACACGGCCCCCTCCCCTGCCAAGTCTGCGGGTGGGTGGAATGGGATGGCAGAACAAACAGGTTTGGGTGTGGTATGGTTCTTGTCAAAGGGTCCCAGTCACTTGTTTTTAATCTTTGCTTTTATGTCTCAAAAGGAGGATGTACAACATGTTCTGAAAATCTGAAGCCTCACACAATGTTTTCCCCTTTTACAAACAGATCAGTCAGTTGAGTTTCTTTTCCTACTTGTTTTTGCCACAGATCTGGGACCCTAAAGAGAGAGACTGTAGGATATTTCTGAAATCAATACAATAGGTGCTTCACAAATATATGTTGGATAAAGAAACACATCTAAAAATTTAATAGCCTCCTAGAAGCTCATTTAGCATAGTTACAGGTTAAAGATAAGGGAAGAATGATGATACCCCAGGGGAGGGACTGAAGCCGACTTACAGTGTGAGCTTAGTTCTAATTCAGACTGACATTCATTATATGAGGAAGGCTAACAAATACTGTACTTTAGTTAAAATCATTAGTCCAAGGAAGCTACCGTATTTCCTTCATATTAAATAAGGATTTATATTTATTTGAAAGCATTCTGTATAAGGCAATAGGTCTTAAGATTTTGGGGGTTATAAATTCTTTTTGGGAACCCAAGAAAAGCTATGGACTCTCTCCTGAGACAAAAATGCACATTCAAAAAAACTATTAAAGAAAAAAAAAACAAGAAACTTTGTTCCTGAGTACCCTGAAGCTCATTCATGGACAAACCTGTATCCCAGGTTAAGAATTTTTATAAAGGCGAAGCCCTTGAACAGTGACCTTCAGGGTCCAGAAGAGGGCTTCTGGGGGAAAAAAAAAAAATAAAAGGTTTATTTTAAGGTTTAGAACAATAGACTCCTATACAACATAATCACAAATTCCATCCATTCCAAGAGACTGAATTGAAAGAAACAAATATGCACATGGAGCTGCCCCCTCTCTGTGGAGGTAATGGAATTTTCATGCACACCCCACAGGGCAGAAGAATTCAAAGGCGCTTGTTTAAGCCAGAAGACCAGGAGACTCGAGGCAGTATTGTGGCCATATCACACACTGTGGTCACATCCAAAGAGATACACACAGTAGGTTCACTGTGCTCAAACACATTAAACAAAGCAAAGATACGGGGCTGTGCCCTGGAAGTCTAACATGAGCTTAAGATATTTCCTAAACAAATTAGAAGAGGAATTACTGTCATTAATCACTCTCTGAATCCCTAGAATGTTTTTTCTTGGACCTAAAATTTAAGCTGATTACCAGTCATTCCCTGAGATGCAAAGGATTGGGGAGGGGGGGTAGAAACTTGCAAGAGAAAACAATTCATATCTTAGTTGTCCTTTCTGACCCCTCATCTCCCCTCTCCCCGGCAACTGCTTCCTTCCCCTAATAGTTTCCTCCTTGCAATGGCAGAAAAAAAAAAAAAAAATACTGAACTTTCTAACTGAGCCAATTTCAAATTGCCAAACTGGAATCTGGAAGGTTGCTTTTTGAGATGCTTTTGTAGCCAAACAGATGTATTTCTAAATTTTACTTCATTCACTGGCTTCTCCTCCACTATATTTAGGAGTCAATGCTCATTTTCTTATCATTTTCCATTTCATTGCTTTTGTTTCACATTTGAGTAACTGTAGGTCAAATGTACTCCAGACTCTTCTGTTGAAGACATGTTAAAATCAAGTAGAAACTGTATGATTAATGACATGAATCATCTGTATTTTTTAAAAACAGGAAAGTAAACAAGTGCTCCATGAAGCCCCACCTGCCTTGCTGCTGTTGTGGTACTGGGCCTATCCTGAGGAATACAATTCCCCCTTCTCAAGTCTGAACTAAAATTAGGCTCCACCTGCAAGATGTTAATGAAAACTTACACAGCTGCATTCCAGAAACAAGTTACCCAGATTGCTTTTGGAGAGCTCTGTGTAAAAGCAAACTTGTTAGCTCGTTGTCTAATTCCCGAAATGTAGGATTAATTTTAATGGTAATTATTAGCACAATAACCAGCTGATAAGTAATCTCAAAATAGATCCAATATTATCACATAGGAAATATGCTGTAATTTTATCACACATCCTGCTGGGTTTAACCCCTTACTCACAAATGCATACTTCCTGTCTCCTTTTTGGCATGTGTGCTCAAACGGAAGACGGGAGAAAAAGTGAAGTCACTGGAATGGTCTGCAAACAGTTCCAGTTAGCACGGGGCTCCCCTTAACCGCATGCGGCTTAATGGGAAGAAGAATGTGAAGCACATGCTTGCTTCCTTTGCCCTTGATTCCTTTTGCAGATTCTCGAGCTTTCTTTGGAAGAGGAGCCTCAAATCAGAACCAAATCACCTCAGACTCACAGCCACCCTTTTCTTGCAGATTTAAGATACAGTGGCAGTTGATACATTCTCATCACAGAAGGTGGTCTCCCTGTTCCATTTCCAGGTTAAGTCTTCACTCCATTCTGCAGGCCAAAGGATTCAGGTGGATCCCCATTACTTTTCCAGATCATACAATAGTGCTTACCCTCAGAGAGAGAGAGAGAGATGTTACAGTTTAATTATTTACTAAATTGTGCGTGTCAAAAACTAAAGAACTGGCATTTGGGGATGGAGGATCTCTGCCTTTTAAAAACCCCAGTCTTGAAAAAAAATTCCGCTTCATCATTTCCTTTACTTGCAATTTAGTCTTATCAAAGGATCAGGAAATGCCTGCAGTTGTTCTGATTTGATCTATGTTCCCGATGTTGCATGTTATCCTATAGATTCTTAATATTTTCACAATTATACCTTCGTAAAGGCTCTTTGGAACACTTTTTAAAAAATTGTTTTGAAGTCAAATAGGCCCAATTAGACCTTGAGCAGCAAATTCGGTTTCTGTCAGAGATTAAATAATGAAGAAAATAGCAATGCTAACAAGCAGGAGGCTGCCTTGCATTACCCTATCTGATTTCATTAGCCTAATTCACGCTTATTAATTATTGGTCGGATGAGATCATCGATGTAAGTATGCCAGCCTCATGATGGTTGCATTTGGGGAATAGTCAGCCTCTTTCAGGACTTCTCCATAGTCCTCAGATGATACTCCCATTTCCATTTCAGGCTGCTGCCCTATTCCATAAATGTATCTGAACCACCTACGAAAGCAACACTGCCAGAATACACATTTTGTTTACTACACAGCCCTGCTTGCAACTGTCAACAAAGAAATATAAAAGGAGGTTTAAGTTTTCATTCCTAGATAGTGAACTCCTGTGTGTTTCTACAATGCAGGTCATTACGGACTCGGCTGCCCCCTGAGACTGAGCAGTTCCCGCGCACGTTGTAACAAAGGGCTGCAGGTCTGGCAGTGTGGGAGTGGACTGGGCCTCTTAGATAAGTTTCATTCACGGTAGGAGCCCACGGGAACTGCACAGCCTCAGTTCACGGTGTAACTTTACACTATTTTCCCTTTAAGT
Source organism: Callorhinus ursinus (assembly GCF_003265705.2). NCBI lineage: Eukaryota > Metazoa > Chordata > Mammalia > Carnivora > Otariidae > Callorhinus > Callorhinus ursinus. The sequence goes on from NW_027397071.1 coordinate 33,782,875, forward strand.
CACTACTAATCCCTTGGGTTTACATGTTTTGGGGGCTGCATCCGAGAAAAGCAGTGTGAAATTGCCTGAAAGCCTCCTTATAAATAAGACTTACGATATAGACCAGCTCTGTTGATGAAAAGACCGAGAGAAATGCCCTTGAGGGCCCCAAGAGCCATTTTACAAGGCTCCCACTGTGATTTTTTTTTTTTTTTTTGGTCTCTATCTGACTGGCAAAAAGAAATTACTAACTAGGTTAAAAATGTCACTGGCCCTAAATTCAGTAAGAAACAAAGCCTAGCATTAACATAAATCCCGTCTACATATTTACTAATATTGCTTGTTTAAACTTGATCTTGTCTTTCTAAATGATAATCTTACTCCTTTTGACAAAGAGGAGAAAGCAAACAAAGCAGGAAATCGGGATGTCACAGATGAGAATACTGGCCTAAGTGTCCAGGGGCTCTGCATTTGCTTCCTGAAGGATGTGCAAAGCACCAGTGTGGGTCATTTACATGCTTCATTTTCTTAGGTCAAGTCTTTGAAGTATTACTGTTCCATTTTAAAGAGGAGGGAACTGAGGCCAGTAAATGGCAAACCCATTCATTTAGCATGGGAGTGTCTTACTTCAAAATGATCATGCTGCTCTTGCGGCCAATCAGAGACGCTAGAGGAAGAGTCCCTACCAGCAAAGAGGATATGGAGAGACGATAGAAAAACCTCTTCCCTCATTGTTCCCTTGGGTTCTTCAGTATCACCAGTGGATCTCTCCTGTTCACTCTTATGCTTCTGGAAACTGGTCTGACTTCCTACCCTGTTCCTTTTATGAAAACACTAACTCCTCTTACTCCTCCCATTTCCTAACACTCCATCCTTTCCACTCCACCCTGCCACCCTTCGGTTTTCCTACTCTCTCAATCCTCCTACAAACAGCGATTTGGAAACAATTTCGAGGTCCACCTACTGTCTTGTGCATCTGTCTTTTGTAGTTTAGAGGTTAGGGACTGTGTGTTTTCTACTTGTCATGTTTATGCCTCATACTCTGTGGGTACCTAATAAATGCTGAATAATAGCCGCTTTAAGACAGTGCAGAACTGGAAACACAGGTTCTTACGTTTAGTATTTCATCACCAGCAGGGAACATTTGTTCACTGTCAGCACTATGCTAGGCACTAAATGAAGTTAATTACTGAGGCCGACCTCCTCCAAGACGTTTTCCTTTTCTCTCCTATTTTCTTTTTCTTCTTCTTTTTTAAAAAGATTTTATTTATTTATTTGACAGAGAGAGAGAGAGAGCTCAAGCAGGGGGTGTGGCTGGCAGAAGGAGAGGGAGAAGCAGGCTCCCCGCAGAGCAGGGGGCACCTGATGTGGGACTTGATTCCAGGACCCCAGGATCATGACCTGAGCCAAAGGCAGACACTTAACCAACTGAGCCACCCAGGCGCCCTCTCTCTTACTTTCTTGATCAAAAAAAAAAAAAAAAGTTGCCATTGAATCTTCTCGTTAAAATCCACAGCATCCTAAAGATAGAGGTACTTTTTTTTTTATGTTTATGGTAATTGCATGGAAATAAGAATTTTGGGAAGAATTAAGTTTCCAATTAAAGAACGCAAACCCTCACCCAACAGAAAAAAAATTATACTATATTAAAAAGTAGAGAAACTCCCTTTGGGCAAGGGGTAATACTAGAAGACATGAATTTAATGACACCAAGAGTGCCTGGATCCTAGAAAAAGGTTGCCAAACACATTTGTTGGCTCTGTTGTTGGTAAGAATGGCTTCTCTGAATCTCAGCACAAGGTAAGAATCGTTTCCACACCAACTGTTGAAGCCTAGGTTATCAGTCCAAATGGATGGTGGCCACTGGTCCTTGGAACTTCACATTCTATCCCTGCTGCAGCATGGCTGACCGTTCTCCAGGAAAACAGCCTCTACCGGGGCTGAGCTGCTGCCGCCACCAGCTTTAAAACTCCGCACTGCCAAGCACCATCCTTCAGCACTTCAGAACCCAAAACCTCAAGGCACGCCAGTGCTCAGCCCTCGAATACTCAGCTGCTGGGGAGTTTGATCACACGCTGGCCACCCCTCACTAATTTGCAACCTGGGTGAATAGAGAAATTAAAGGTCTCTGTTCAGACCAACTCACTTCAGGGCAGAGGTACTTTTTGTAGAAAGGGGAACCAAGGTACAAAGTGTGCTGAATGAGAACTCTTTGAGAGTCGGTGATGAAGCCATATATAAACGTCAGTTTGCTGTTGCATGCATGTCCTGTTTCCCTTGGTGCTTGGCCGCAAAGGGAAAGAATAGACTATCTCAAATTTGTGTTTTCTAAGAATAATAAAAATACCTCTGTGTTCATGCTGTGTCTAAACAAGCAGAGCAAATTGAGACATTTCAATGTGAGTCAATTTAGGCCAAAGATACATTTTTGCTTGTAATATCAATATAATTGACTCAAAAGTTATTTATTTTGTTTTTTTTCTTTTTTTAGACTTCCCTAAAAAATGATCTCAATTCCATTTCTTTTGGTCCCCTGTATGGACAGAGGCTACAAATATACAGTAAAAATAAGAAGGCACTTGCAAAATCGGGACGTTAATTCATGAGCAGACCTATTGTAACATCATCGATTTTTTATTATTGTTCCCAATCATTAATTCAGTAAATATTTATCAAATACTACCTATCACATTCTTGGCTCTATGCTGTACAGTGGAGCTCATAGTCTAGTGTAGAGACAGACATGTAAACAAGTAATTAATAAAATATGGTGTGGTATAATGGAAATAAGTCCTACAGGAATGATAAATTCTTCCTATGTGCTCTGAGAAGGTGACATGTGGGAAATGACATTTCAGCTGTGTCTTAAAGATGAATAGTTGTCCACTGTCAGAGGGTGGGAAATACATCATAGGCAAAGGGAACAGCAAGTGCAAAGATAGAAATCCATGGGAAAGGATAGTATAGTGAATTTATTACATAGCGTATATGATAAGTAGAAGTTGATGTTGAACTACCTAATCGTAAATGCCTCTTTTATCACTCTAGGGAAATTAAATTCTGTTTTATGGGCATCAGGAAGTCATGAAGAGTTTTAAGCAGAAAATAATATAATTATATTTATTCTACTAGAAAGAATTCTGCATAAAGAATGGGTTGGCAGAAGTTGAGTCTTAAGTAAGAGTGAATTACATGGTCATCCTTTTAGTCAAGGCATAAGGCGATGAGGGTATTTCCTTGGGAAGTGTAAGAGAAGATGAAAAAGATGCAATGGAGAGAAAGGAGGTAGAAAGGAAGAACTTGATAACTAACACAACTAATACAATATGTTGGGAGAGGGAGGTTAACTTGAACAGTTGTCTAGATAGTGGTGCTCTTATGGGGAAATGATATTAACATGTTCTCGTCTTCCAAATATTTCAGGAACTGTAATGAGTTATTTCCATTTGTTAGTTTATTCAAATCTCACAATAACAATGTGACATAAACAATAGGCAGTTATATCAGTATTTTATATGGAACTCAGGACGGGTGAGACAGTTGCCCAGTGTCCCAACTAAAACACAGTAGAGTCGGGATTGGAATCCGCGTCTTCTAAAAGCCAGTGTGTTCACACTTTTCGGTAATCCTGCAGGTAGCATTAGTGAAATTTCCCTGTTAAAACCCTGATATGAATTTTGAATCAAAGTAAATCACAAATTTGACTGAGTGTTAGGACTTTCATTTTGAGTGAAATCATTTCTTTTTTCTAATACCAGACTATTTTATTATTTGTAATTTTTATATTTTTAGATTTTTTTTTCCTGCTAAACAACAACATAACAGAAAACAAACTTAAACTCCCATTAACTGGCTTATAGTAAAAAATTGACGTCTCTTTGCTAAGGAAAAATTTTTGCCATAAAGGGTTCTGCTATAGAGATGAGGCCTAATAACATGGGTAGAATAATGGGTTTTCAAATAGCTAATCACTTGATTTCAACTCACTAGAGATTTGACTTTCAGTATTTCAATATTACTGATTCAAAATACTTAGGAAAATATATTATCGAATAAAAATATTTCTATAGTTAGCTAAGCAAAAGCTTCTTTTTTCCTAACAAGCACGGTGGACTTTTATTTATTACATAATAGGTTATTAGATGGAAAAAAGAAATAAGCTGTGCTTTTTCATGCTGGGGCCACTTAATTTTCCTCAGTCATTTCCATTTCTCAGGTTATCTCATTCTGAGTACAGTGGATGTTGTATTTTCCAGTACTTTCTTTTGCTTTTGTGGCAATTGGGAAGGTATTCGTTTGCATGCACTAGTCACACCTGGCCTGAAATCTGTGAAAGAGAATAGGATGAAAAAAAAAAAAAATGACATGGCCTCCAGCACTTTCTTCTTTCTTTCTTTTTTACTTTATTTATTTTTTTATTTTTCATATGAAACATTTTCCTGCAAGGATCTTCTATATACAGTTGGAAGATGCTTTTGATATGTAGATCAAGCAAAATGGTAAATACATAGCCCTCTCTTTTCAAACATTCCCTTATTCTACAATGTGCTTGTAGTGTCACTTTGTTTGATTTCCATAAGGCTTGCCCTTTGGTTTGTATTGTAACTTGGTATCTTTCCATTGTCCCTTACCACAAAAAATTCCTTTTAAGAAACTGCATTCAGAATGTAATCCATCAAGCTTTAGCTTCTCTTTCTCCTTCCTTCTGGAAGATTTAGTGACTAAGTCTTTGCTTTGATTTTCTTTCTCTGACTTTGAGGGTTCTCACTTTCTCTTCTAATTGTTACAATGTGGTGTCCCCTTTTGCTGGGGAGTAAACAAAAACAGAAACACTCAGTGAAGAGACAAACAGGCTCAGGAGCTCACGTGCCTGACTAGCTGATGGATGGCAAGGTCTGGCTGTCAGGAGCGAGATCTTCCCACCACACAACGTCACCTCGATTTCAGGATGCGCTCTCTGCCAGGCACCGTGGTAAGTGCTTTACCTGAGTTAGAATCCTCCAACCAACCTACAAAGGTCTTGTTATCATCTCCATTGTTTCAGATTAGGGAATTGAACCTGGAGGAGATGAAGTATCTTTCTCAAGGTCCTTCAACTAGTGAGAGAACTGGTCAGTAAACCCAAGTTTTTCTCATTTCAGTGCCTGAATTTAAATGACTAATTGGTATATTTTTTCATCTGAAATCCTCTTCATGCCACTGTAAAGGAGTTCTCTGAATTAAAGGAGTAGATTATCATTATACCATTTCTTGAGTTCTAATACTCCAGAGAATATATTTCCTCTGATGCCCGTGGACTTGTTAACAATTTTCTAAAAATAGGGAAAATGGAAGAGTTGCCAAGGTCACCCGTTAAAAGAAAAAGGAATGCAGAAAAGAAAATATAGAAACCTATATATTTTTTTGCAATAAATGAAAGTTAAAACTTGAGCCGGGGGTTAAGCATTAATTTTGGCTCTGATTCTCTATTGGCCTGTCTTATTTAGTTTCCTACAATAGTAAACAGTATGCAGAAATGCTCATTGGATGTGTTTTTTTTTTTTTTATTTATGTGTTAGTTTGAGTAGTACACTATTTTGCAAACTACAAATACTATTTGGAATGCAAATGGAGGTATCTTGACATACCAGCTATCCTATGAGCTATACATTGAGTATACATGATTCTATTTATTTTCAAGACAAGAGAGGTAAATGCTCCATGGATTTCTAAAAAATAAGAAAAACACCATTTAAATGGTTAAAATTTCCATATTAAAGAGATTCATTAGACACAAAGCATATTTTAAACTGTGATTTTCTTTTATCCAAACTGTATTCAAATACTAAATTTTGAACTATTGCCAGGGCTCTAATACTTTATAATAATCATTTACCTTAGGTTATTTCTTAAAAAGTCAATATGATGATTGGGTGATCTTAATGAATTCATTCACAATGCACTCATCCATAGTCATTGACAATTAGAAAGATTTAATTCAAGCATTATACACTACACCTTTATCATGAGAAAGCACTGGGTTATGCTCTTTTGGAAAAATAACAATAAAAATACATTTAAATAAATACATTAAATAAGAAATAAGTAATAAATAATGATTAGTGTTCCCCAGGAGCTCACCTTCTAGTACCAAACATATGTAGTTGCACTCCACAAAGATTATATAAAGGACTTATGTCCTGTGCATAATTCTGCTGTCAGAATACAAAAGAACAAGAGAGTAATTCCTACTAGAGGAATACAGATCTCCTAAAAGGGAAGGGATTTTACTGGTCTTCAAAACACGGATATGATTTTGATAGGTAAGTGTGACTCTGAAGACAAATGATGGGTACTTCAAGATCAAGTAGAATTCCTCTGTTTAAGGATGTCTTTGTCTCATTGAAAAACAAAACAGATACATTTCTTGAAAAAAGATAGGTGTTTGTGTCTTGAAATGAAATTTTGAAGGGTGGATATCTTTTGTTTAAAGGACAGAAATAAGATATTTTTTCTCTCATTATGTGAAATAAATAAGGGTAAAAGCTGGAAAATTATAAAAGTCACTTGATTAAGTGAGGCAAGCAAATAAATGCTTTCTCAAGGTCTCAACTCAGTGTGCTCTCTCCCTGAGGCTAGTTGGAACTAATCCACAGTCACAATTGCTCCATCCTATGGGTGGCCAGTCAATGTGGTGCCAGTAATAAAATGTGTAATCAACTTTCACATGTTTTTAGACATTCCCAAATCACTTTGATCATGGCTAACAAGAAAACTGCCATTTCAGTTAATAATCTATAAATTCTCAAGGGGAAGCTTTAGTCCACTCCCCAGCAGAATATTTCACATTTTATTTTAAAAATGGAAACTAACACAATCTAGAAATATATTTATCCTTAAAACATTAGTCAATTTTCCATTATGTAACCTTCATTAATGTGACCTTTTTAAATTGCCATGTCTCACCAGTCCTGGGACCTTGATCATTGAGATTAAGTTGCTTTTGAAAATGTATGTACTTTAGATGGCACTGCATCTAAGTAAAGCGAAAAGTGACAACTTTCGTGATGGCTTCAAACCTGCCTTTAGCAGTGCAACCTGTGGCATTTATTATGGAAAAGAAGATACCAGAGTAAAATCTCTCTAAGCCAAGGGCCACAGCGTTTTAGCTGGGAAGCTATTCTTAAATATCGATCAGTTCCATGCTACAAGTCCCAGTTAACGTGAGTAGTTAGAAGGGTACCAAGAGCAGCATCCATCCAAGAAAGCAACATACAAGAGCTTGTTGAGAGCAGGAAATGATTTAGAGAGGGAAATTTCAGAGATGACAGCTGTTTAATCTAATCAAAATTTCTTTTCTACACCAAGAGACATTTAGTCTTCCATTGGCTCTGATAACGTATCTTAGCAATCTGTAAGGTTTTAGAAGGCTGCTACAGAGACACTTGAGAGCCCAGTTCAAAGATAAGACTCAGTGACATCACTGATATCAGATTAATAGGGAAGAGGAATAGGTATGAGAGGCTGTTGTCTGGGATCTCATCAGAGACGAGAGTCTTAATAACGGTAAATCTAAAAGCTGTGTCTTTTAAACTCAGGCTACGGTATGATCTTCCTTTTTACACTCAGTATTAAAACTTCCCATTCCAAAATAACAGCATGTTCACACACAAACACGCCCATACACAACTGAAACCACTAATATTCTCATAGGCCTTGCTACTTGGAGTGTGGGCTATAGACAGATATGACCTGGGAGCTCGTTAGAAACGCAGAATGTGGAGCCCCACCCCAGACTTACTGACTTAGAATCTACATTTTTACAAGATATCTGGATTATTCTCATACACATTCAATTTGAGAAGCACTGACTTGAAAGCACATTTTAAAAGTTGCACAGCCCTCTCTCATCCTCAAAACCCACGCATCTTCAATTTCAAACCGTTATGAATTTCCCCATTATTGAAGGGTAGTACAGTTTAGTGAGTGGTTAAGAGCAAGGGTTTCCAGAAATTCCCTGTCCAAATGGCCTGAAGCCCGCTTCCAGGGCCAATTTGGGCCTCTTCCCTGGGTCAGTCCTCCTAAGGGTGTGGCTGTCTGGGCAGGGGGCAGGCGAGAGATGAGGCTGCACACACGTTTAGTAAGCCCCTTGTGCTCCTGAATGGAGCAGCGGTGGGAAGGGAGTAGGGCTTGTCCCCAGTTCAGGCCTCCATCTGTACTCTTGCCCAGGCCTTGCATATGTTAGGGAGTATGGTAATTATTAAAAATCAATCTGTGGCTGTAAGATGCTGATTATATGAAATAGAGAGTCTAGTCTTAAAAAAAAAAAGGTTTGCAGTTCCTTCCACCCCTCCTCCTACTGCCCTGGTTGGCAGAATCACGGGTGCTAGTCCTGATGCCATGCCCTTCCTTTTCATCTATTTTCTCTGCTTCCATTCACACTCTTGCTAGTGTGGCACCGCCGAGAGCAACGTTTCCTTAGAGACTCACATGGATGCTCGGGCTTCCAGGCTATGTGCCAGAGGAGGCTGACAGTGACACAGAGGGCAGGGTACTTTCCTAGATATACAGGCTCGGCGCCCACTGCCATCAGACTGAGAGCTGAGTACAGCCTAGAATTGGACATTTGTCCTCAAGGGAAGGCAGCGTAAGTGGCTGGTTCCAGAAGAGCCATACTCCACAGTTAAATAGCACGTGCATTGAGAATTTAGAGAAGAATTCCCCCAAGTTCTAGAAGGAGAAGTAAGTGAAAGTAAGTTGAAATACAGCTAATCATCAAAGGAATTTTAAAAATTCCTTGAAAGACATTATGTAGTAAGCTAACCATTTATTAAGAGGTCTTTAAAATTAGCCATTTCACCTAGTTAGAAGATTCTGGAAACATTTTCTGAGCACTACTCACTTTCCTTATACACTATTTTCTTCATCTGGCACCCTTAATTCCACACCTCATCTGGGTCTCTGTTGAAATGGGAAGCCTTCTGTCCACAACAGCCAAACTGTGGAAGGAGCCAAGATGCCCTTCAACAGATGAATGGATAAAGAAGATGTGGTCCATGTATACAATGGAATATTACTCAGCCATCAGAAAGGATGAATACCTACCATTTGCATCAGCATGGATGGGACTGGAGGAGATTATGCTAAGTGAAATAAGTCAAGCAGAGAAAGTCAATTATCATATGGTTTCACTTATTTGCGGAACAGAAGGAATAGCACGAAGGACCACAGCGGCAGGGAGGGAAAACTGAAGGGGAAGGAATCAGAGAGGGAGACGAACCATGAGAGACTCTGGACTCCGGGAAACAAACTGCGGGTTTCGGAGGAGAGGGGGTGGGGGGATGGGGTAGCCAGGTGATGGGTATTAAGGAGGGCATGTGTTGTGATGAGCACTGGGTGTTATATGCAGCTAATGACTCGTTGAACACTACATCAAAAACTAATGATGCACTGTATGTTGGCTAACTGAACATACAAAAAATAAAAAAAGAAATGGGAAGCCTTCCTAGATTAGCTTAGGTGCCCTGTTGTAAGTGTGCTTAGAGCATCCTGCATTTCTTCTCCAGAGCACCTATCCAGTCTGATTAAATATTTGGCTAATCATATGTTTTAGGTTTGTCTCTCTAAGTAGATTGTAAGCTTCCTGAAGACAAGGACTACGTCTGTATAATTATGTACCTGAAACACACTCAATATATACTTGTTCCGTAAGTTCATATTTAGTAGCTTGAATATAAACTCTGAAAACTTGTATAATAAAACACATCCACCAAAATTTAGAGGAAACTACTGGATCCTAACCAGACCAATTTACTGTTTAGACACAACCAAGGGGATTGTTTATCTCTTTTCCTAAACTATCACAGACCCAAGTAGTAAACTAGAAAGAAAAAGAAGGGAGGAGAACAAAGAGGGGGTGAAAAAAGCTAACTTGAAGGACAGTTTCACAGAGTGAGAGGACAAAACACTACAGATAAAAGAACTGAAAGAACATCACTACAACAACAAAAAGAATGTAACAACGTGGGGCCATTATCAAAGGGGCAAGATATTGCAGAGGGTACCTTTGTAAAATGTCATAATCTCACAATTACTGTGATAATTATACATCTCCATTAGAAAATACAGGAAAACTGTATTCCATATATGTTGCTTAAGAAGGCAGGAAAGTATTTTGAAAGTTTTTAGAAATAAATTATCTGAAAGCAAGTTTGTAGCATAATAAAAATAACAGTATCCGTTGTAATGCATTTTAAAGTTTATAGAGCACTTTACTATATTTTATCTCACTTGATTTTCATAAAAAAAGGAGGGGCTAAACTGCAATTGTCAGAAAAATTTGCTTGTGTGGTATATCATATTCCAGGGTGAAGCTGATAAATTAGGCACTACTGCAATTTTCTCACTGAATATTATTACTGTTTTTATTATTATTATTTAAATATTTTATTTATTTGAGAGAGAGAGAGCATGAGGTAGGGGGAGGAGCAGAGGGGGAGGGAGAAGGACGAGTAGACTCTCCACCTTGAGTGTGGAGCCCGACATGGGGCTCTAGGCAGGGCTGGAGGAAGGGCTGGAGGCAGGGCTTGATCCCAGGACCTGAGAATCCTGACCTGAGGCAAAAGCAAGAGTTGGATGCTCAACCTACTGAGCCAACCAGGCGCCCCTTCTCACTGAATATCCTAAGGAATATTTAGATGTTGATTTTTCTCAAAGAACTGTTGGAAAGAGATTTCATTATGATTTCAAAAAGTTTTAAAATCCAACTTTTTTTCCAATAATGATTTAATGAGAGTTAGACAGCATATTTAAATTAAGTTACCTAAATCTTACAACGGAGGTGCATAAATAATACAGAATAGATCTTATACATATGCAGTAGATGCAAATTTTATTATCCATAATATTTTAAAAGTAGAAATGTCCTGGACATTAACTTATAATTTTACATTAATTATGCCCCTGTATGTTGGCAGTGCTCTTTATAGAATGCTGAATTTTACAAAAACTATACACACTCACATACACCCTCAAAATCACACTTACTTTAAAGTATACTATGAACACAAAAGTATATTTTAAATTTCCAAATGTTGCTAGTATCCAGAATTGCATTTAACTTCTTTTTTGAGATAAAGAATAATGACAACTATGTAAAAAGTACAAAGTATGTCAGAGATGATAAGGAGAACTTGTTGACAGACAAAAGACAGTCCCAGGAAAGTTGTTTCGTCAATAGCAGCTGTTACAGTGCAATATAAAACTGTCTTTGTATAAAATGTTCACTTTATGGTTCCTTCTACAGGAGATCAAAAATTAAATATATGCAGGAATATAATTAGAGAATTAATGGCCAGAGACAATGCACAAAGGGAGAGATTTCCAGGAAAAAAATGTGTTATAAGCAGTTTTTTAATGACTATGCTTTAAAAACAAACCTGAATTATAACAACAATTGTTCTCTTGTTGTGTGGGAAAGGTCACATTAAATAATTCCTCTCTGATTTTATCCACCCAGCAGCATCCACCCAAGCAGGGACAGGTTTTGCTTCTTTGATTTGTTAGTGCAGTTATTATAGCACAACCCTTTCTTTTTATAGTTATATAGGTAATCAAGGGCAAAAAATATCAAATCACTTCTTTGCAATGGTTATAAAGACCAATGTAGGTATCTTCGCATTCTGATTTCAATGTGTGCATTCTTAAATATAATAGAGCTGCTTTCTAGCTCTTTCATTTTGGTTTTCAGACTTCTCTTTCCAAATCTCACCTAGTCAATATTTTCTTTTGTTGTCACGGATACAGCATATACATTCTAAAAGCAGAGACTTGCTTTTTGCCACAATTAGAGGCACATTCAAATCCAATCCGTAGCATTAGGTCTGTTTAGTAAGCTATCGTAGGGTGGTTGACCATAAGGCCAAGAGTTAAGTCACAATTCTTGTGGCTTAGTCGGAACCAAGAATAGGATTCCAGGCCTCTGGGATTAAGCATGGTGAAGCTTTCCATGAGCTTCCAAACATTCTCTTCGGTAACAAATAGTGAACTGCTTGAACTCCAACTGGGTTGTCATATGTTTTATTCATGGACCATCATAGGAGCCGACAAACAGATTATCATGTTTACATCAGGCCTCCTTGGAGAGGGAAATTCTTTAATAGTTGAACTAGCAGGGTCAGTCAGTACAGAGATGCCTGCGGGGGACCAAATAATAAATAAATAAATAAAATAAGAGAAGAAGAAATGAAATCAAACATTGAGAGTTTAATGATGTCCTTCAGCAGTCACTAATCAATGTTTTTATCTCTTGCTGAAAAGGTTATATTCAGGTTCCCTCATTTTAGTAGTTTGTTTATTTGCTTATTCATTTACTTATTTACCTATTACAGGAGTGAGGAGATTCAAAGGGCACAGAAAAGTGCAGAGTCCACAGAAACCACTCCACTGGAGTTGACAAACCTTTACCGTGTCTATTTACGGTATCTCAATTGTTTTTAGCAGTTTGGCCTTTTTCAGTAAGCTAAGTGCCACATGGAGTTGTCCCATTGTTTCTGTTGGAAGTAAATGCACTTTAGCAGATGTTGGGACATGCAGTAACATTTCCTTGAGAGTCTAATTTCAAAATTGATTTAAAAAGACACATCCCATTTTGGCAGGGCAGTAGCTTTCCTAGGTTGATCTTGCTTCTTTGTTTAGGGATTTTCTACAACCCTGCCTGACTTAGCCTGGCCATTCAGCTGTAGGCAGGAAACTGTTTTCTGACTAGAAAGAAACCCATGAGCTAACAGGTGAGGTCACGATTCACAGGAATTCTTTCCGTTTCATTCAGCTGACTTCATGAGGTGTCATATGGAGGGTTACATTGAGCACTCGGAGTATCACAGGGTATCCTGGAGGTTACTGAAATGAACTAGACCCTCCACAGGTTAATAAAGCAATTTAGTCGTGGTGTGTAAGAAATGGAAGAAACTTTAAACATCTCCCTGAAGAGGGATACCTGCACTGTTGTTAATACTGGGGGTTTCTAGATACGATATCTCATTCAGAGGTTGACGACTTATAACATCCAGAAGTTCCTATACAGGGAGAATACGATATTTATGTAACATGTTTCTCAAAGGAATATCAACCTCCATTTACTAGACTAAGACTCCTAAGGGTGGAAGACCCAGTATCAACTCTGGCTACTCATTTGGGGGACAAACATAATTGTATGAAAAATGACATTTTAAAATTGGAGTTGGGATTAGTAATTCCTTCATGAGAATTTTTTGCCTACACTGCTGAATAAGAAATGAAGCGCCTCTCAGCTTAGATGTTAATTTATTTAAAGAGAATGGTCAAAAAGGACCAAATGTGTTATCATTTGCATAGAAAGCACATAAGATATAAATTTTTAAAAGAAAATGCTACCTATATACTAGAATACTTCCTCTGTGATTTCCAGATACTTAGGGTCTTCCTATAATGTACCTTTGCATGTCCACTACCTGGAATAGTTTCATGAACTATGTTTACTTGGCTCACTCTACTAATTCTCAAAGATTTAGTTGACCCATCTACCTCTGAAGATTTATTTTACAATTTCACACAAAGTTCATTATGAATCACTTTCTTTTCTGTGTCATCACTGTGCCTTGATCAACTCTTTCTTATTGTCTGAGCCACACAGTATTTATTTTAATTATTTATTGACACTCCTCCCCTCTCTGACTATGATATACATACGGGAGGGCCATGTCAGATTCATTTTTTATTGTATTCTCACATCAACTTCAGTACCTGGTACAACATAGTGACTCAATAAATACATATAAAGTAAATGAATGTGGTCTGAACATCACATATATCAAATCCATTTCAGACTAAAGTTCTACCCAGATAAATATAATAAACAAATTAAATGGCAAAGACAAAATATTTATGGATACCTTAGGACTGTAGAGGGACAGAGAGAAGAAAATGATAATGTGATATTCTCATTCATGGATTAAAATGAAAATAGTTTCTTTTTTTTTAAGATCTTATTTATTTATTTTAGACAGAGAGAGAGAGAGAGAGAGAGAGAGTATGAGCGAGTGGGCGAGGGTGGAGGAGCAGATGGAGAGAGACAAGCAGATTCCACGCAGAGCGTGTAGCCTGATGCAGGACCTGATCCCAGGACCCCGAGATCACTACCTGAGGCAGCCATCCAATTGATTGAGCCACCCAGGTGCCCCAATAAAAGAGGTTTTTTAAATTGTCTCAATTATTTGTGCCTTTAGAAAGCTTGTCGGAATTTGGAGGCTTAGTATATGTTCTTTTTCAATCATTCTCTAGTAAGCAAAGCAATCACTGAGAAATTTCTTGAATCTATGCCTGGTTAGGGAAACTCTTGAGAATTGAAAGAATTTGATTCACAAAAAGGTTTGGTACCATTCATGGAACGCATACTTTAATCACTACATGTTGTTGTTGTTGTTGTTTAAAGGAACTGATTATTTCAGAAAAAAGCACATCAGCATTACTATAGTGGAACCAGAAGGGAATTACAGGTTTTTCTGCTTGAAAAATTTTTACTGCTTTTATGAGAGGAATGCACATATACATGCAAATCTTAACATACCCTTGAATTATGAAAACATAAGAAAATATTTTAACCCAGGATATAGTTTACCTTACTCTATTATATATATTAGAAATCTGAGGTATCTGTTAAGATGTGAAGAATCCTTTCATTTGTTCACTTGATAAGTATTTCTTTGAGTATTAGTTATAAGGCATTATGCTGGGCACTGGAAACTACAAAGATTTCCTAGATATGGATAATTTAGAAATACAAATACAAAATAGAATGGTAAGTAAAAAGTAAAAATCTTTAGATACAGTATTTTCCAACGACAGTTGAGATATTTTATAATCTGTAGTCGTGTTTTAGGGCAGCAGGATATACAATTTACCAATGATCCTTCTAGCTTTGTGAACATATGATTACATAAATCCTAAGATGGAGATTCTTCCTTCCCCCTTCAACAATCAAAACCATATTAATATTTAAGTTTAAATATTTTATTTTCAACTTTTATCTACCAAATTTATTTGCCATACTTGAAAAAAACCTATAAATCACATACAGGAAGTACTATGAGAATAAAGAGCCAAGTCTTAAAGAACATATTCTCTTCCCTTACCATGCTTCTAAACTTGACTTTAACAATTAATATGGTTAGCAAATGTCTGCACCCTACAAATGGAACATTTAACAGCAAGACCAAATGGCCAAATGCTCCCCACCTGCCCACACCCTCTTGCAATCAATCAAGACTAACTTAGCAAAGCAACCAAAATACGGTGATTAGTTAAAAGAATT
Source organism: Callorhinus ursinus (assembly GCF_003265705.2). Lineage (NCBI taxonomy): Eukaryota > Metazoa > Chordata > Mammalia > Carnivora > Otariidae > Callorhinus > Callorhinus ursinus. The sequence goes on from NW_027397071.1 coordinate 33,798,182, forward strand.
AGACCAGTGTACTATTACCAAATGATTTGGAGGTAATTTTGCCACCAATACTTGAAGAACATTTGAGTAGACTGCATTCCTTCTTTTTTCTCCTCTACTCTATCACAATTAAGTTATACTTATCTGGCAGGTATTCAAAATTATATACAGATGATAAGAATATAGGCAGTGGAGAGTTGGAGTGGGTTAGGGAGGCACAATCCTTTGTTTTCAAACCATTTGACCAGAATACGGTGAATAACTAGGGTGATCGTATGATTTATTATTGAAACTCAGTGCTTCTCAAGTGAAAGGGGGTGCTGTTTTCAATTATGACAATTGGTGTAAACTGGGACTATCCCAGGCAAACTGGGATGTAAGATCAGCCTATGAATAATTAGCCATAACCGGACAATTTAAAATTAGTCAAGACAGATTGGTGAAGTTAGTTGTATACAATCTGTGTAAGGTAAGGCTTTATTTATTTATTTATTTTATTTTTAGGTAAGGCTTTTAAAGTTTGGATCACATAATTGATTAGCTTGCCTTTGAAAATCATGTCATTGACTCAAAATATCTTGCTCCTCTATCTTCTCTAGTTTAGATGACATGTATTTACATACTTTTTTTCAAGGACTAGTTCAGGATTCTTCACTTTTATTTTTCTAAAAGCTCTTATCATCTAAAACTCTTATAGTAATACAATTTCCTGGGCAACCAAAAAACTCGTAATGATTAATAAGCAAGATGTAGAAATTTGAAGCCAAATGGAGAGACCATTAGACTAGGAGTCAAGGAACCTGGAATATTGTTCTGACTTTAAAAATCAGTACCAAGTAGGACCTACTTTCACTGTGCCTTTAATTTTCTCATTGCTACAAAGGTGATAACCTCACTTGTTAATTTCCTAGGGAGGGCTTATGGAAATACTTTAAAAACACCTAAAAGGTTTACGTTTAAATATTTTACTTTCAAGAGCTTTGTAACAATAAAGGAGGCAAAAGAGGAGAAGTAAAGAGTCTTAGAACACAGAATTAAATGTAGTGTTTAAAAGAGTACAGAGAAATATATTTAAATAAAATGGAAGAAAAGTGGGTCTTTCTGACTGGAAAACTTTCAGCACTTGATGATTTGCTCACACTTTCAGAAAACCTTCCCAGAATCCTGTAACTTCCCCCTGAATTCCCTTGTAGCACTTAATTGTTATTGTTTATTTATGTTTCCAACTAGACTGCATGCTTTGCAAGACCCAACTGTGCTTTATCTGTCATTAAATTACAATGTCTGACCCGAAGTGGATACTCAATAAATATTTTTTTACCAAATATATTCACGTTGATGACAAACTTAGGAAGACAGAATAAGACATCTCTATTTGAATATTAATCCTGTTAAGTTTCTGCCAGGTTCTCTTTTCTTTCGAATTTTATGTTTGACTTTTTTCAATGATCTTCTTTCCACTAAACCTGGAAAAGGAAGCTTATAAAAACTACTAAAAGTTCTATAAATTTTCACTGTAGGGTACCTCCACTGCGACACAGGAAGAGCTGGTTTGGAAATTGGATGTGAATATGGCCCTGTGCAAATCATCTATTTGCTTTTGGAGGTGTTAGCTCAGTTGGTGAGAGGACAGCACTAATAAGGGTAAGAGTGCAGGTTTTATTAGCTTTACACAGAGAGAAACTGCCCCAGAGTCACTGACTGCACCTCTAAGCTCCGTGTGTTCTCTTGGGTCACAAAGAGAGTGCAGATTACTCAGTACAACCTATTAACAGTTTGGAAAACAAGCAGCTGATGGCAGATCTCATACACAAAAGACAGCACTTTCTTACTTTGCAGAGGGCTAAAAAAAAAGTTGAACCCATCGAACAAGTGTCAATTTAGGAAGTGTCCCTTTGTCATATGTCCCCTTTAGACCACAATTCCAAAATGGGTATACGTAGTGAAGGAAACTTTAAATCCAAATTCTGAGAATACATCCAATTCTTTACCGGACTCTGGGCTTGGTAGGAAGAAAATATGGCCATGTGATATTGATAATGGACTGTCAAAACGGCGAAGATCAATCTGAAAATCATTTGTAGTGATCACATTAGGCATTTGCAGGGTGATAGATTCTGAAAATACTTGTATATTGAAATAATGGTTTTCTTTGCAAATATGTGCTTTCCCACACACAAAGGCACATTTTCATTGTATGTGAAATTATGTTTTTCTAATAAACATGGCTCTAATAAACATGGCTCACTACCTAAATTAATGCCAGAAGAAGAAAGTAATTTAGAAGTATTTTTGATACATTCTGTTAAATTCAGTTACGGTAACTTCTTTTTTTTTTTTTAAGATTTGTTTATTTATTTGAGAGAGAGAGAGCTTGCACGTGCACACACACACACACACACACACACGTGCAGGCAGGGGAAGGGGCAGAGGGGGAGGGAGAGAAGCAGACTCCACCCTGAAGGGAGAGCCCTATGTGGGCCTGATCCCACAAACCTGAGATCATAACCTGAGCCAAAATCCAGAGTTGGGCGCTTAACCAACTGAGCCACCCAGGCGCCCCAGTTATAGGAACTTCTATTAAAATGTGGTAAACCAGTTGGATGCTCTGAAAGAAAACATGAAGAAGAAGCTAACAGTGACATGTAACAGCCATCTGTTAGTCATTCAGCAAAAGGAAATTATACTTATTAAGAGCTCTTCCACACATGGCGATGTTCTAGGGTCACAGGGGCTGCTCATCCTATGGTCAATCCATTTTTATTTTTATTTATTTATTTTTTAAAGATTTTATTTATTTATTTATTTATTTATTTATTTATTTATTTATTTGAGAGAGAAAGAGAGAGCACGAATGCGGGGAGGAGCAGAGTGAGAGGGACAAGCAGACTCTGTGCTGAGCAGGGAGCTTGATGTGGGGCTCGATCTCACGACCCTGCAATCATGACCTGAACTGAAATCAAGAGTCAGACGCCCAACCGACTGAGCTACCCAGGCACTCCAGTCAATCCTTTTTTTCAAATTTCCTTTTTTATTGCCAGTTAATCCATTTTTAAAATGAACATTTTCTCTGGGAAGGTTGATAAAAGGAACGCTTTATTTTTACTGGGTTCTCAGAAAGGTGGAAAATCCAGATTTTAGGAGTGGAAGACTTAGACAGGAAAGAAACTTTATACTAAATTCTTCTGCAGAATAGTTCCCTTCTGGTTCAAGGTTTACTTCTTTCATTCCCATTGCATGCTCTTTTTGGACAGGTGCAACAAATACTCATCACTGTCTTCTCAAAATTGCAACTAATAAACATTTAATAAAGCAAATTTCATATTAAACGCAAGCATTTATAAGGAGGGCACATGATGTAATGAGCACTGCGTATTATATAAGTCTGATGAATCACTGAACTCTGCCTCTGAAACTAATAATACACTATATGCTAATTAATTGAATTTCAATAAATAAAAAAGCAAGCATTTAAAAATAGACAAGAACATTCTGTCAGGTACAGATAGGCCTGTCATCTTGCCATTCTTTCTATTTTTATGCTTTATAAGTAACTTACCCATCCTCACAACAGTGAAATAAGGACACACATGCACTAAGGTCACACACACACACACACACACACACACACACACACACACACACGTACACACACACACTTCTAGCCATTGACTGCTCCTCCTGGCAAGAGAATTGAAATTTGGCTACCTAGAGGCTTAGTAGGAAGAGAGCAGAAGTGCTACTTTTCTTAGGATATTTTAACCATGAGGGAATTCCATTGTCAGACCAGATTCACCAGATCTCAAGCTGTGTTATAAAACAGAACTTGCTATATCACTGGTTCATATTGGAGTCTTGAATTGCTGCCTCCCCCTGATAGACACGGCTTGGCTCTCTGAAAGTTTTAAAATTACATAGGGTACATGGCAAAATGTCTCAGAATGCTGCCCTTTAGTACCTGTTGCTGAAGAAGATTCAGAGACTAAGATACCGAGTGTTTTCCCAGAAAATGTTATGGTAGATGGTATAGTGAAATAACATCAGCGAACTTTGGTTGAAAGCCAGACATCTGGCATACAGAATCAAATCCTAGCAACAGTATTTAGAAGTATGATTATGCCTGTTGCAAAGGTAAGATTCAGGAACATCAAATACCTTGTCAAGATCACAGAGCTAGCTAGAGATAGACAGGGATTTGAATCTTGGTCCATCCAAATTCAGAATCTGAGCCACACAGATCTTGGTTTGAAATCTCCTCTATCACTCACTAGCTGTGTGAACGTGGGCAGATTTCTTAACTTTGGTGAGGCTAGTCTCCGTTTACACATTTCTAAAATGGAGAGAAGGCCTACATTGCATGACTGTCAGGAGGTTAAATATTTGAGACAGGCTATGCTAAAGTGCTGAGCACAGAGTCTCTTCCCTCCATAGACCTGCCTTGAATGAGCAGTCTGTCAAGGCCCTGAGCTAGTTGCTGCTGGAGACACACTCTCCATAAGACTCTCTCCTCCCACAAAGTGTTGGAGATGTAGTGGGAGAGAGAAGACAATAACTTATTATAGGAGGTGTTTAGACATTTACCTCGATATGCGAAACATAAAAAGGGGACACTCTTGTGTGAAGGGCTGTGGGTGTGTGTAAGGTCACACACGTCTGCCCACTCAGGCTTTCCCAGCCGCCTTCGGCCATCCTGGACCGTCCTCCTCTGAACCTCCTTTGAACCCTGGAACTACAGAAACAGTCATCAGGCAAGGCGATCTCTGGGGGATTTTCAAACACAAAATCCAGGTTTCTATTTTAGGTACGCAAATATCTGTACTAAAAGGCATGAATATGATAACAACCAGAGCATATAGGTCCATTCAGACAGAGATTGAGATCACACAGTTGCTTGTTTCATGGAAAAGGGCGGAAGAGGGTCAACGATGGTATCAGAGGGAAGGTGGCCTTTCGCAGGAATGGGCAGGATCTTAAAAGGCTGAGATCACCATTGAAGAGGAAGGAGAGGAATGAAATGCACTTTAATAGAAACATATCAGGAGGAAAGGCAAAACATGAAAAGAAGGAAAAGGGAAGGAAAAAGTACAAAGCATCTTTGAGACGTGTGAGTAAGCTGACTCAGCTGGCGCCATTAGCACAGATGTGCAGGAAGTAGGAGAGGTGGGTCTGGAAACTGGGGGCGCCCCATTAGCACAGATGTGCAGGAAGTAGGAGAGGTGGGTCTGGAAACTGGGGGCGGTGAAACACTGTGTGAAGACATGGTTCTTGGAACCAGACAGGTGTAGGTTAGAGTTCCTGTTCTGACAATCAGCAGTTGTGTGAACAGGGGCAATAGATCTAGCCTCTATGAGCCTCGGTGCCCTCTTCTGGAAAATGGAGATATTAATATTGATAATAACAGTCATGGTAGTAGTAAATGGACACAATAACCTTTATTGAGCACCATAGGCGTGGGTCTGAGCATTTTAAAGGTGTTTGACACAGTTAGTCTTCACAACAATCCTCCCAGGAAGATGCAATCACTGCCATATGTTGCAGGTGAGGAAACTGAGGCAGGAGAGGTTAACAAACTTGCCTAACAAGTCATTTGTCTCACAGTTGATAAGATAAGGATTGGAATCCAGGCATTCTGGTTTGGGGATCCCCCTCGTTATTAGAAGTTCAGCCATCTACCTACCATACCATACAGTATGGCAAGAATTAAATGAGACACCTATAACAGGCCCAGTGATGGGGTCAGGACAGGCTACCCCCAAATCGAATATATTAAGCTGAAGGAGCTTGAGAAAATGGCAGGAGCAGGAAGGTCAGAGTCCCCCCCCCCCCTCCTTTTCTCCTGAAACAGGTCATAAAACCCTCATGGGAGAGGGGCCCTCCCTTTGCCCAGAGGGAAGGTGCATCCTTATCTCATAAGGCAAAGAAATGACAAGAAAAAACCTCGCAGTTAGGCCTTGCTACGTTTCCCCCAGTTTATTACACTTAACTTCATTCTCCTTAAACTATCATATTTGTACATAACTGCCCACTATTCATCAAACCTAGCATAAATGTACTCAGGTCTGTTTCTCCGGGTCTTTATTTCCTTATGACGTTTCCCACATCGTGTAAAACTTATATTTAATAAATGACGCACTTTTCTCCTGTTAATCTGTTTCTGTCAGTTTAATTTCCAGACCCAGCCAGAGACCCTAAGAGGATCGAGGAGTATTCTTCTTCCCCTACACTAGTGGAGTGTCAGGCACAGAGTAAGGGTTCAAATTGAATGAATCGTAGCATTGAAAGTGAGAGAGAGTTTGAAGTCAAGCCATATGAAGGCTCTTGAGTACCATACTTAGGGAAGTTTTAACATTTTCCAGTTGGCAATTTTTAATTATATATGGAGTTGCAACAGGCTTGCGATATGATCAGAAACATGATTCTGAAAAATGAACCTTTTAGGATATATGAGCTTAAAACAAGAGAGAATGAGTGTAGACCAATTCGACATTTATTGCAATAGTCCGTAAGTGGGCCTGAGAAAGGGTGGTGGCCATGGAGCAGGAAGGAGGAAACACACTTGGAAAAGCTATTGAAGCCACTGAGGTAAGTGCGGCCAACCAAAGATGACAGATTTCCAGGCTGGGTGACAGGGAGCATGCGACTGACATCACCAAGAGAAACAGGTCGGATGGAGAAACTGGATCTTGAGGGAGAAAATGATGACTGCTTTTTTTCACAGACTGAGTTTGAGGTGATGACAAATCATTGAGGTGGAGATACACAGAAGGCAATCAACTTTGCAGGAACTCAGCTCCATATGACAAACATACAACAGTATCTTAACTTTTTTTCTCAGGATGTCCTTTTCAATTAAATATCTTGAGCACATACTTGCTTTATACAGACATACGTACACAATGTATACATATATGCATATCTGTATATATATATGTGTATTACACATATATAATTTATATATATATTTATTAATAAATTCTTTGCATATACTATTGTACATTATAAAAGATACATGTTGAAAATAATAGAAATTCCAATATTTTTCCTATGCCCTAATGGATGTTTTTGAGTACCCTCTGATAGGCACATACCTCATTTTAGAGACCACAGCAATATCTTCAACCCCTTTCCAGTGTTGGGAAGGAACCTGAATGCATTTGCACTGAACAAAATGAACAAATGAACAAAACTATTCCTTCCCCTATGAATGAAAATCTCCCTTTTCAGAGTCTCTTAGTGCACACAGAAGAAAAAGGATTAAAGACCTCATTGCCCTATAAAACTTTCACTTATGTGCACAGAGGTATGTAGATAAGGATGTTCAATGTAACATTGTTGATAACACTGAAAATAATGTAAAAATCTATCAGAAAGAAGAAGATAATACAAATGATGATAAGTCATTTTATGGACTAAAGAATGAAGGTAAACCAACATATATTGAGAGGGTAAGAATCTGCAAGACATATTAAGTAAAAAAATAAGTTGCAAGAAAGACAGTTCTTTCTTTTTAAATTGAGTAGGCTCCACGAGGAGCCCAACATGGGGCCTGAACCCATAGCCCTGAGATGAAGACCAGAGCCAAGACCAAGAGTCAGATGCCCAACTGATGGAGCCACCCCCCCAAGAAAGACAATGCCTTGATAAAGAATACCCCATAAATTATAAAGAATTTTGAATGAGTAATACATGTATATATATTATATATATAAATATATATATTATATATTTTTGGCATGGCATTGAATCTGAATAAGCCTCTAGATCAATTACCAATTTATAGAAATTACAGAGAACAGAGGAATATATTGGATAACACTCGGAATGCAATCAATAAAATCCAAATTGGGAGATCTGTTTAGGACAAATGATTACATTATATATTTAGTCAACAAATTACAATAATAAAAAGAGTAAGAGAGAGTTGGAAGGGAACTATGATTAAAGAGACTTCAAAAATTCAAAAATGGCAAACCTTAAATACTGTAGTATTTAAGGAACCACTTGAGTGATAAATTTCTCCCTCCATGTTGCTTGTTCTTTTTACAGTAATGTGTTTATGTGCCATTTGTGTAGTTAAATATAACGTTAAAAAATAAAAAAGTTGAAACATAGGACATAGGGATAATTTGGCAGAATGGAAGTTCTAAATGTACGTTAGAGTGGCAATCCCACTTATTAATAAAGCTGAAGATGGATTTATATTTATATAAATAAATAAGGACATTGTGTCCAGAGTCACATAATTACACATTTTCTGTTAGAAAACCACAGAAATGTAGCTTATTGCAGAACCAGTGAAATGAGTTAGCTTGTAAGTTTGTTTTCTCTCACAATCCTAAGCAATCTTGCTTTTTTCTGTTGGATTCCCAAATAGCTCAGAATTTTTTTTTTTTTTTTATTTGATATCTCTGATGCTTGGGTCTAGATCCTAAGATAGTATGACAAAATGGGCATTAGCCACGTATAGGAAAGTTATTAAGTATTGAGATGAAAATCTCCTGGTTGATAACAGGAGCATTCTGTTACTCTTACTAATGCCAAAATATGATAAACTGATGCCTGGTATAATGAGCCTTCAGTTCTAAAGGATGATTGAGTTCAAGAGTGGGGGAACTTCACCATGACTGAGGAAATGGGTATTGTTTCAGTATTCTTTATTTTCCACATTTGCTTCAGGTCTTTTAAATCACATCTTTATTTGGTTGCTTTGCATAAGTTCAAAGAAAATTTTGGTTCCGGAAACGTCATGATAAACAAGTGTCAGTGTTTTATTAAGCTTATTGACCAGAGGAGTATTTGATTTGGGAATAAGAATTTATTAATCTGTTAGCAAGGCTCTGTCCCAATCCACTTTTACAAACTGTTTTCAACATATTCTTGGTTTGATATTTAGATGCTAACAGAGATGGTAGGAATTGTGCACTTAGATTTTTTTTTTTTCTAATTCTGGTAACTAGTAGAGAACTCTAAACTGAAATGAAGAAAGAAAAAAAGCAATGTGCATCTTTCCTTTTCCACGACCAACAATTTCTAAGCTATTTTGCAAATATAGGACAGCTGCTTTATTGAGCTAAAAAAACACTACAAAATGTAATGATAGTACTTTGGACTCTATTCTGATCTCCCTTAAACTCCACACAGCTTGGATTTTTCTGTAATTTTAATGAAAACGTGGCATGGCACATCTCTCTCATTTAAATTATGCACTGTCAGTATTTTCCTTCTTTGCAACTGAAGCACTTCTTGGGAAACATGCCAGGTACAAGAAGGGAGGGTGAAAGCCGAAAATAGCAAATGGAGGTGGGGGTGGGGAAAGGAACTGGACTAAACAAACACACTCTCCATACAGCCATGTTTTTAAAGACTTGCAAATCACTGGGAAAGGGGGTCCAGAAGTTCAAGTAGGATTAAGGTAGCTTTAGCAAGCCTAAATGGGGCTAAACACAGGTCAAAGTAGGGCTGCAAGTCAAACCTTGAAAACCCTGTTGATTTGATAAAAACTAACACAAGATCTCTTTCATTTTAATGTGATATCAGAGTACATCTTACTACTTAGGAACATAGGGCTTGATAAAAGTCAGTAGTGTTTCCTTATACCAGTGACAATTTCTCAATTAAGAAAACCTTCTCCCTTCACTTGTCATGCTCCTCTTTTGTTTTCCAAGCAAGAATCAATCATTCCTTTATTTAGCCAGTATTTGTTGAGTGAAGAGCTTGAGTGAAGAATAAGACAGAGAGGGTCTCAGGATACTATCATCTATGTTTCAGGTCCATCTTTTGTAGAATTCACATAAACATAGAAATAATTCCTTTAGGGAGAGGTGATTTAAAAAAAAAAAGAAGAAGAATAGGTATACCATATTTATATCAGTGAGAATTTGGCACCATTTTGTAAATCACTTTTCACATTTAATTTTCGTGTTAGCCCAGCGTGATAAGTATTGTTATTAGCCTGTTTTACAGATTAGAAAGGAGTTTTAGAGAAGTTAAGGAAATTGGTGATTATCATCGCTTAGTAGCGAGCTATGACTAAAATTTGGGTCTACTGACTGGGAGTTAGTGTTTTTCTCACGATGGTGCAGTGGTTAAGAACGTGGGCTCTGGGATCCGAAGGATTTAGTTTTGACTCAGGTCTGCTTCTTACCATGACCTTGAACAAGTTACTTAATGGTTCTAAGCCTGTTTTCTCTAAAATGGAGATCATGATAGAATATCCCTCAGAGGGTTGCAGGGAAAAAATAAATAATAAAAGATTTGTGCTTGGTACAAAATCCAGACTCAGAAAGGGTTAACTAGGATAGATCAATCCAACCTTCCAGCAGGATCAGGAATACCTGGTTAACTTCCTTACAGAACTCTTTAAAAACAAAGAAAGTTCAGGTGAGTGGAAGAAAAGAAACGAGATATTCTAGGAGAAGAGAAATGGAAATTCACCACTGGTGTATCTTCCTGGTCAGAACAAGTGTTGGGAATAGGGGTGTCCAAGGAAATCTGGGATCTCAGCACAAAAATACCTTTTCCACCTTTTGAGAGATTCCTTTAAGATAAGTCAACAGATGTTTTAAATGCAGATCTTTGAGGGTAGGAGGAGCAAAGGGACAGTGTTTCTCTGTGATTGGCCTGTTATAAATTATTTTAATTAAATAATATCTTATTTGAGATCTCCTGCACAGCAAGGAGAAGGAAGAGGGTTTTCGTGCACTTTGGGTAGGGTAGATCTAGAAGAGATAGAACTGGATAGAAGGTAGAATGCTTCTGGCCACGACGGTGGAAGCCTGAGGGCCCCAGGTGCTTGGGTGATAAGAGTCAGGGCATTCCAAAAGAGGGAAGAAGAATCTGGAAAATGTGGGAGAGTTCAAAATAAACTAAACAAACTTCCTTTGTTTTGCAATTGAGGTTGGGATTGTTAATTACTTGGTGTCAATAAAAATCATCTCCTGTCTTGCCTTTGGCACTGCTGGAATGGTGCTGATGCCTGATACTTGGTCAGAGCAAACCCTCCAGGACAGCACAGTACCCTGGTCCCAAGTGTCCAAGGACTGTTTGGGCTGACACTTGTCCGGTAGGATGAATCAGAATCCCAGGGAGTGCGGAGCAGATTTTCTCCCTGAAACCTGCTTGCATTCATTATTTAAATTATACCTTTACATATCTTCTCTGAAATATGTCAAGCTAGGAAGCCCAGGAGTACCTCTTCCCCACTACTACTAAAAGCTTTGGTTAGAATGAAACTGGAGGCTTATGGAAATGTCACTATGTAACATGTATCCTAAAAGCTGTGGGAAGCCCCCAGCTAACCCATCCTTCAAGTAGGATCAGAAATTACGTTCTCTTTAGAGCCTATTAACTCTTCATTTCCCTCTTCCCAACTACTGCAATCCTGCCTCATGATATTACATTTTAACTGCAATTAACCATGGCATCTGTGTGCGATCTTGCACCCAATCTTTTGGGAGAAGGAAGATGTGGTTTTCCTTTGTTTTGCCTTAGCAAAAAGAAATAATTTATAAAGTGTTAGGTTCCAACATCAGTGGTGCGAAACCACAGCTAAGGAGGTGGTAGCTGAAAGCAGCACCTTTGGACAGAGGTCCCTGAACTAAGCCAGAGTTTGAATCCCAGCTGTGTCTCCTATCTGAACTTCAGCTACCTGATCTATAAAATGAAGGAGTCAGATTTGGTTGGTCTGTGGTTCTAATCCTCTGAGTTGATGCGATCCAGTCATCCTTGCTATCAAGGTGGTTTTGAGTTCAGCTTTAAATTAGCAGCCCCAGCCCCTTGGTTCTGATCTCACAGTGGGTTCTGGGATATAACAAGCATTTGCTCTGAAATTCCTCTCTTTCAGCCTCTATTTAGAAGCAGAAATCCCCACATGCTAACTTATTGACTGCTCTTATCATCCCCCAGGTTTGGTTTGCTTTGCATTTTGCCACCCAGTGACCCACATCTAAATAGGTGGAGGTTGCAAGACAAGAAAAAAAAAGGCAGAAAGTGAAGTCATAGCTGAACTGTAGATCAATGGCTGCAATTTCACCCCAAAGCAGGGCTGTGCTTCTGCAAGGACCAAGATTTATTGGTTTCAACACACGAAGATCTAAAATGCACTGTTATCACATCTCCCCAGAATGTGTACTGGCACCAGCCTGGGAAAATTGCGTGCAATAGCAACTTCCTCGTTGCTCTGTCAGGCCTCCCATCCGTTTTGTGAGCCCAAATTCCAGTACCTTACCTATCGATAGATGCGGTTTTGTTGGGAGTGAACCTTGAAACATGCATTGTGAGGGATATTGATATGACTAATGTTAGATACTTGCGTATTTAAATGAAGTGAAATCTCATGGCATTCAGAGTTCTGCATTTAAACACAATGTAAGCGTTCATTTATGTGTTCACTTAAAATACAGTTATTCAACCTACTAGGTGTGATACACTGTAAAGTGATGAAGGCAGATTACGTGCTGCGTAGAATCTAGATTTTAGACTCAGAAAGATTTTTATGTAAATTTTGTTGTTGGTGCTAGATTTACCTTACACATGATATTCAATTTCTCTGAGCTTCCATGTTCTTTTTGGGAACAACAATATTTATCTCACAAGATCTTTGTGAATATAAATGTGAGTCTTAGGTATGTGTAGGTATTCAAAAATATTGTTTTATCTGTTTATTTACTTAATAATAATTACAGCCCCTATTTACAGTTAATAAAAGTACTTTCACATATTGCATAGCATTTTAATCTCTTACCACCTCGTGAGGCTGATAAGGCATTTTACCTTCATTTAAGAGAAATTTGAGGTCTAGAGTGATTAGAGTCAGACATTTCTTCAAACTGAATCCTAGATACAAATGCAGTCCTCAGAGACAGCATATTTGCTAACAAAAGATTCAGAAGATCTTTATTTATTTTTATTTACTTTTAAGGTTTTATTTATTTATTTCTCAAAATATTTTATTTTTAAGCAATCTCTGCACCCAAAGTGGGGCTTGCACTCACAACTCTGAGATCAAATGTTTCATGGTCTACTGTCCGAGCCAGCCAGGCACCCCCTGGAAGAGCTTTACTAATCCAAGAATGGACCTGCTGAGCGGTTGAAATGTTTGTCTCCTCTTATAAACTTGGAGGAAATATTTCTGATCTATAAATATACAACCACATTTCAATGGGGCTCCTGTTAATATAAATGAATTTTGTTGCAGAATTCTAGCATCTCATCTTCCCTCAATAGCCATACCATGTTGCCTTTCAGAAGAGAGTTTAGTGCATTTGCTACTTGAAAAATTCTCTGATACTGAGATGATCTGAGTAGCAATTGGCATAAACAAGTGTTTTCTAACCAGAACATCATGATTTTCCACACATCAATAAGTCATTCCTAGTGAATCTTGTCTAAGACCTTTAATAGTGTGATTTCTGGAGTTATGAGAACCTCCTCATCCAAGAAATAATTCTCCTCTTATATAATTTTAAAAATTGCTCTACAGTCTTTTATTCTGCAATTAGATATGAAGCTTGGAATGCAAGTATCTGTAAGAATAGTAGCTAATTGACTTACATTTGTAAGAAGGCAAGTGATACCAGATTCTTTCCTGAGGAAAGATTTACTAGAAGGGCACTAACCAAACCTTTGTAGGGGAGTTGGGAGAGATAGAGACCAGAAACTGTGATGGGAAGATCAGAACAGAAAAGAATGGTTGAAATCAAGGATGAGATAACATTCTTACCTTAGTTTGACATAAGTTGTTTGATAACATCAAATATTGGCTAGGGTATGGAGTTTTTTGACATTCTGCTGGTGAGAAGGGTGAATTGGTTCAGTGGCTTCGGAGGATGAATTGGCAGTATATTAAAAATAAATTTCATCTTAATATCTAACCAAAGGGTATACACTATACATATGACCAAAGACACACATGCCAGGATGTCCAATGCGTCATTTTTTTAAAAAAGATTTTATTTATTTATTTGAGAGAGACAGAGCACAAATGAGGGAAAGAGAGGGAGAAGCAGACTGCCTGCTGAGTAGGAAGCTCAGTGTGGGGCTCAATCCCAGGATGGCAGATGCCCAATGGACTGAGCCACCCAGGCACCCCTGCATCATTCTTTAGTATAGGAAAAGAGAAAAGGAACAGTCTAACTGTCCAGCAAAGGAAGAATAATTTCACAGGATAGAGTACATTCATATTATGACATACTTGGTAGTAGTTGTAGAGAATAAAGACAATCAATATATACTGATATGGAAAGACAGTTAACACATATTGTGAAGTTAAAAAAATGACATCTCTCCCTTAAACCTTAGTATATATTTATATATATGTGTGTATATCTGTATATATATATATATATATATATATGGAAATGCACAAAAATATACTAGAAGACATACTTAAAATGGATAAAAGTGATGACCTCTAGGTCTAAGATTGGGGAGTAGTAGTTGAAGGAGATTTTAGCACTGTAATGTTCGATTTTTCTATTGGAATGTATTCATATATTTAAAAAAGAAGGAATGCACTGTACATGTATTAATACCTAATTGATAGGCACTCTGAAAAATCAAAAGTGAATCATTGAATGTGAGAGCTATAAGGGGCTCAAAAGGCTTTAAGCACAAGCCACCCTTTTATTCTTAAGTATGAAGAATTTGCTGATGGTGACATTGCTTATTAGGGCTTCAGACTGGATCTCCTGACTTTGGTTCTAGCACCTCTTCTACAATTTGGGGCTCACTCTTAGGATGCCAGTACATCTTGCTAAAATTCCCTGCTGTGCAAATGCAAGATGCTATTACTCTTATGGATATGGGGTGAGGGGTTAGGGCAGGAACAACTTTTGAGAAAGGGTGACTTCAAGGACAAAGGCTGACAATTTGATTCACACACTTTCAGACCGGTTAGAAGAGTCTATTTTATACCTTCCTTTTAAATTTTCAACTAAAAGAGCAGGAACTACTGAGAAGTGTGGGAGATTAAGGCAAAAGAATGGCTCTTAGATGTCTTCTTTGCAGGTTTTCCACTTTAATAATACCACCCTAAGCTCTGATAGCCACAAAATGAAAATGGCTTTTGCAAAGAAAATTTATTAAATTTTGTTTAATTAAACAACTAAAAGACATTCAGTTGTAATGTAGTGGAAAGTGCATTCCAGATAAGGAAATCTGGGTTATATCCCAGTTTGCCCCTTGAAAGTTGCATGAAAAACCTGAATATAGTATAGGAAGAATGATATTTTCTTATCCAGGTTGCTGGTGAAAATAAATATGATAAAATGTTTGACAATAGCTGCCACATTGATAAAAGTGCACAATAAATTCTTGTTGAATTGAACTCTATTATGCCATTCCTCAGTACTCTTGTGTGAGAACTTCTGCAAATTAAAAACAAAGAGGAAGATGAGATACAGAGGGGATAACAGAGATGCTGCAGCATACTTTGGAGAACTGAGACAAATAATTGTAGAATTTTGGAACTTATAGAAGTTTAGATACATTTTTAGTGATTCCAGCAGCCTCCTTTTACAAAGAAGGAAATGGAGAGCCTGAGAGTTTCAATGACTTGCCTGAAGTCACTCAGTTGGAGACAGGGAGGTCTCCACAGTTTCACTCAGTTGCATTATTTTTCAGAAAGTTTAGTGATAGCTTCTTTTGAAAGTAAGAACATAGTCATCCTATTTGCTTCCCTAAAGGATGTCAGAAAATAATCAACTGTCAAACAGTGTATAAATGGTTGCTCAGTGAGTGAGAGGATTGTATGGTTTACACCAACAATGTGCTATCAATTCCTCAACATTTTGTTAGGTCATCAAATTGACCTACAGCTACTACTACCAATAGGGGCAGGGATATGTCTACCTCAAAGTCTCCAGGTTAAACATATGAGTGGAAGAAGAAAAGTTAAAGACTTGGAAATGGAACTTGGGCTGGTTCAGTGATGCCACTTAGCTTATTCTACCATCAGAAAACTGGTCTTCATGTTTAAAAAAAAATTCCCCAATTAGCTTTTCTCAATAGGGTTGCCAGATGTTCAGTAACTAGAATTATACAGTCCTGTATTTTAGCTTTTTTTCTGGTAAAATGAAAAAAAGTACAGAGCATGTAAAGTTTTAAAAAATTATTTAGACTTTTAAAAAATTTAAATTAAAAACATGTATATGATAATAAACTTTGGTATGTAGACAAATGTAGTACCTTTCATAAGGTGCTTCCTTACTTTGGTATGTAGACAAATGTGGTAACTTTCATAAGGTGCTTCCTTAGGCCAACAAACAACATTCACTAGTGTTGATGAGGAAGAATTTCCTATACCACTCAAGGTCCTTCTAGCTGGACTAAGAATCAAATTGATATGAGACAGGTTAACAGGAGAAAATCAAATTTAATGGAATCCACCAGACATGGAAATTCCAAAGACACTGTGGCAACATGATGCTTATATGAGCTGAGGAGAGGAGTAGAGATCTGAGGATATAAAGGGGAGAAAGACAATTAGCAGGAAGATAAGAGGAGATGTTTGGAAAACAAAGGTTGCCCCTTTATGCAAATAAGTTTATTAAGTTAAGAGAAATTTCTGTTAATATCTCTCGTTTTAGTACAGGTAGGTAGTTGAGGAGGAGGTAAAGAACTTCTCCTGAATCTGCTAAGTTTTGATTGCTTTTAACACAAAATTATATTCATGCCAAAGTGGCCCATCTTGGGGTGGCCTGCCCTTGTCCCCCACACTAGTTACATTACTGTATGTTTAATTTTAAGTTAATATTTTCATAATTACTTTAGAAATCGTCCTGATTTCACTCTTAAATGCTTCCATAGGGGGAAATATTTAATTTTTAATGTACGAACCATGGGTGGGCTGATTATATAAAATAAATTCAAACTGAAATTTTGACTTTTCTTCAAAATTCCATGAAATTATTGAAAATAATTATTTTTAGGATGAATATAACATAAGCAAATATTTTACAAGCAGCAAATAAAAATATCAGCTGAAATGAGTAATAGTTTTAAAGTATTAAATTTTTTATTCACCACCTCCCCTTTGCCAAGTCCCTTATTTTTGAGGAGGACATCTGGAAATCCTATTCTTTAGCTTCAGTAGAAGTTCCTTCCAGCTCTTTTTTTCAGCTGTGCTAAATAGAAAAAAGGGCCCTTGGAACCAGACCAACATGGTTTCAAATTCTTTCCCCACTACTTACTAGCTGGGTCGAATTATTTTACTTCTCGATTTTCTCTTCAGAAATTGAAAATTATAATTCCTATCTTGAAGGGCTTTGTTTGTTTTTTGTTTTTTTTTCCCTAGGATTAAAGGAAAGAAAAATAGTCACTCATTTACCTTACAGGTATACAAATTCCTATGAAAAGCATTTAGCATGATACCTGACTAGGAAATGTGCTCAGGATTTGAAATACCATCTTCTTCCTCATGGGTCAGCACAGTGTTTCCCAGCCTGATTTCAAAAAAATCTAAAAAGGATTTCAGGGTCAAGTAAGTTTGGGTGAAGACCACATACTCAGTCCCTCTCTTTGGTATAAGAAAATGCACATTAGTATATTAAAGGTTCTAAGGAGACTTAATGTGGTGTTTTCCAATCTTCTTTGAGCACAGATTTCTTTAATCTCTAGAGAACATAAGTTAATGGTTCTAGGGAACTTAGTTTGGGGAAAACTGGGCCAGAAAATGGGGAAGTATGGGTAATGGCTTTAAGGCTCTTGAGAACAGGGGAAAAGCTTAGAAAAAAAAAAGTAGGGATAGCTTGTGTAGCCGTCCATTCCCATTAGAGTTTCCTCCCTTTTTTCAATTAGATTATGGGTCCCTTAGAGGAAGGCTTTCAGACTTTCCTATCTAAGTACCCCTAAAGCAAGGGACATTGAACATTCATTTTATCACGAAAGCCCATGAGACCCTCCCATGTTACTTCATAAGATATCTGTTTGTTTAAATATAAAAATAAAAATTTTAATTATTGAAAAGTAAATGATTTAATGCTTTCCTACACACACATATATATATATACATGTACTTTTTTCTGATCTAATTTATATTCCTGGATGATGTGTCATATTTCATGCTTTTTGGATATATAAACACCGACTCCCTGTACAATATCGAGCAGACATGGGAGGAGTACATGTACTCCAGGGTGAGAAGGAAGGCCTTAAGTCAGTCGGTCAGACTGCTTTCTCTAGTCTGGGTACTGTTTTTGGAGCTGAGCAAGGAGGCAGAGTTTGTGCCTTTAAAGAATCCTTACAGCCTTTTGTGTCATGGATGCATGGGGTGGGGAGTGTTGTGTGCTGAGCATGAGGAGGGGAGAAGTGAGAGAGCCAATAAACTCATAAAATGATAAGTAAGATAACTTTTATCACTGATTAATGTTGTGAAGAAGATATGACGGTGATGGAGTGACTGGTGGAAGCTATTGGAGCCAGACAGTTAGGGAGGCTCTTTGAGGATGAAGCATTCAGGTTGAAGCCCACTGATAAGAAGGATGCCATGCAAAGGTTTGAGTGAAGAGCTTTTTAAGTTGAAGGCAGAACAACTTGCAAAAGCCCAAGGATGGAAAGTAGCTTGACATGTGTTTTAGTTCGGGTTTTTCACAGTGGACCCTGAGATAAGGACAGGGTACAAGTTTATTTGGGAGGTCACCCCAAGAAGCACCAGAGAGGAAATGGAGAACATGGGCAAGGAGAGAGAAAAACCAGTAGAGGCTGTGTTAGAAGAGGTTCACTGCTATGGATAATGGGGGCTTATTTCCCCTGGGGTGGAGCCCTTTAGAGAACTCATTTGGAACTCACCCCACAATCATCCTAACAAGAGAGCTTGGGAGGCTGGGCCATGTATCTGCCCTCTCCCATTCCCCACTGGCTGACTATTAACCTCAGGGTGTTCACTCTTTTGCATGTTCAGGTTGTACCTGTGGAGGTCAAGCAAACTCCTAAAGAACTAAAGAAAGCCCTCAGGCAAATAAAAGAGAAACATGGGTGCTAAGACATAGGAAACTGTCAGTATGCTGAAAACGCTTCAGCTGCAGGGAGGATGAGGCAGGGCACCAACAGTGTCTGTCGTTCACCGAGTATGAGTCAAGGCTAACTTGGTCATAGTATAGTAGGGAGAATATGAAGGGAAATGAGTTCAGAGAGGTAGGCAGAAGCTAGATATGTATAACTTTGCCAGTTTTAAGTCCATTTGCAAAGAGTATCTATTGGAGGATTTGAAGTGGGGAACTGATCTGAGAAGATCAAGCTTTAAAGAGAGCTGTGGGTTTTTTGTGGAGGATGGCCTATAAGGAGGCGAGACAAGAGGCAGGAAGATGGATTAAGAAGCCATTGCAGTAGTCCAGACAAGTATCATAGTCAATCGGGTTCAGTGGTAGATTATTAGTCTTCATTTTACTCAATCTATAAACAGTATTTGACATAATTGATCACTTTCTTTTGGAACACTTTCTTGCCTTAGCTTCCAGAACACCATTTTCTCTGGCAGTCTCCTTTCTTGGAGTGTTTCAGGAATCAGTTCTGGGATATTTTCTCTATCTTTATATACTACCTGGATGATCTCAGGCAGTTTTCCAGGTTTAAATACCACTGGCACCCATAAGTCTTTCCAATGTATATCTCTAGACCAGACCTCTCGAACTCCAGAGTCATTTATGTCACTACCAGCTTCATTGCCATTTGGGGGTCTGACTGACCCCTCAAACCTAACATGTCAAAAACTGAACCCTTGAGTCTACTCACCCTTGCAAGTGGTGGTAGGGCTTAGGGTTATAACAGCAGAGGTGGTGAAAGTGGTTGGCTCATGAAACATTTTGGAGGTTTAGCCCACAAGTCTTAATGATGGATTAGATGTGAGCACCAGGAAGAATCTAAGATGGCAACTTAGTTTTGACCTGAACAACTGGATATGCAATAGTGCTATTTAGTGAAATGGAAAGGAGTAGATTTGTCAGAGAAAAATCAATGGTTCTGCTTTGACTGTATTAAGTGTGAGATGCCTGTTAGGCATCCAAATAGGATGTGTGAGGTATTGGAGTGCTCCATCTAAAGGAGAGGTTCTCTCATCCATAGTTGTATTTAAAAAGCTAAATGAGGAGACACCTGGGTGTCAAATTGCAATTGGGCACTGACCTACTAAACTGTAATCTTGATGAGGTGGGGTCAGATTCAAGAGCTTACCACCATTCTTGGCATGAAGTAGGTGCTCAGTAAGTATGTGTTGAATAAATGAATGGATAATTATCAACTTTTTGTCTGGGAGTTTATCACTGCCTCCTTCTCTGGAAGGGGGTTGCCCTTGGCTGATGGGAACTGCCTTTACTAGAGAAAACTGGGAGGCTAGACTTCTGAAACTATAGCTTTGCCTTATTTTCTCTCCACTTCCTTGTCTTGCTCATCCTCTTCTCTTATAGGTGTCTCCTAAAACAGTCTCCATATATTACTTGCCCAGTATCTCCTGTCTCAGACTCTGCTTCTGGGAAATCTGATCTAAGACACTATATGCCTGACTATCAGGTATTATATGTATGTATGTGTATGTATATGTATGTGTGTATATATAACACACAAAATTTTCTAAAATTTTTATCCTGCCCTACATTAAGAAGTCCTTTTTACATTTTGATCCAGTATAGAAGATTAATAAAAATCTATATACCTACACACACATATTTATTCATTTAGCAACAAATGTTTATTTATTGCCTATTATGTGCCAAGCACTGTTCTCTATTCTATTTGATGGGGAATTAGCAGTAAAAATGGAGTTTACATTTATAACACAAAATTTAACTTTACCATGTGTTATGTAGGCTGACACACTGTATTCTATTCTAATATTTTCTTTTATAATCTATTGTGTTCTCTTCCTTTTTTAAAAAAAATGCTGTTCATGACCCACTAAATTGATTTAACATTGTGCTTGAGACTTATAACCATTAGTTCGAAAATATTGCCTTAGATAGTGTCAAGCCTGATTTTATAAGGTTTAAGGATGTTTTTGTTAATATCTTCAGGCATTTAATATGATATAATACTTAATATGAAGGAAAAAATGTATAACTGACATATGCATGGTATTATTATCTTCTTCCTTGAAGACTTATATGATTCAACCTTCATTTTTATTAGTATTTTTTTTCAAAATACCCTTTTCATCTTCTTCAACTAGAAGTCAATAAATGGAGCTTTTGCTCTATGTCTAAACTGACAGGGTCTCTAAGAGAAAATGTGCTTTAAAGCAGTAGGAGTTAATGGTCACTCTTGCACTATAAATTCTATTGGCAGATACTCTACTGGCTGGTAGATATAAGGATGACTTTCTCCTTGAAAACTCTAATGACACCTGGGAATAATATACAATCTGTGATTCGGGTACTATCCTCTAAATGTAAAAGCTTTTAAACAATCTTAAAACCTTACCTAAAATAAATCATATTATTTCTTGTTATTTCTTTGAGAAGTAAAGATATCTAATATGGGCCATAAATATTTGTGAAGCAAAAGACCTTCAGTTTTTGAGCGTAAAAAATCATTTTCTTCTTGAGGTTATGACATATGTTTGCACTTGATTGATTGAGAAATGAGGAAGTATTGTGTCTTCTACAAATAATTCTTCCTGGAGAGGGACTTAGAAAGGCCAAGGCTGAAACAGTTGTGAATGGTGGAAAGAAAGCATCCTCCTAAGCATGACCTGGGTTTCAGTGCTAATTCTACCAAAGAAGTGTGTGGCATAGGGCTTGCTTATGAACTATAGTTTCTTCATCTGTAATTGGGATAATAATCCTAACTTCACTGGGTTGTTGTGAGAAAAATATATGGTAATACATCGAATGTCTGGCTCATTATCACTCAGTAGACGTTCAGTAAATGTTCATTTATATCAGTCAAGATTCATCAAAAGAGGACCTTTAGCTTGCTTGGTAAGAGAAGTCATAAAAACCATTGGAAACTTCTCTGATTGTTTAACATACCCATGGAGACTTCCATAGCCAAACAGTAGCTCGGAGATGCCACAGGTAGAGTCCAGTGATGATGTTCTCACTCCAAACATCTTCAAAACTCCACTTTGGGAATTGCACTTAGAAGAAATCTTACTTCATAGTCACATTTTATTATTGATGTTATTCAGTATTTACCCAGCTGTACCTTTCTCATCAGACTTAGATCTCAATGATTTTACATGGTTCTAAAAGTCCAATTCAACCTTAAAAGGTTAAGTTATTTAAAAAAAATTTATGATACAGGACCTGAAGGCAACATGGAAAGAGGAACTCTGAAAAATACTCTGATTCTCTGCAAGTAACATGACTGTTAGGCTATCAGCTTGGCTTGCCAAGAAGTAAAGAAGATATAAACTACCGATGGTAATCCTCATCAACTAGACAAGGACAGTTCCCAGCTGCTCAAGATCATACCCCAGCAGCAGGCCAGAACCAGGCTCTGAAATCTTGTGGTATACTGAGGCCAAGAGCTTAGAGCTTGAGGCTTGGGAACTTGTATAAATCTAGAACTTTAAGGGACCTCTCAAGGCTCCATGCTCAGATTTTGTCTTAGCTAAGATATGTCTGGTCTTATAGTTCTCATCCAGTTCAAGCTCTCTGTCTTACTATTTTAAATTTGCCTTTGTATCTCAGAGTTTGCTCTCACTCAGAATGAGACAGTTCCATGATGATCACAGGAAAAGTTGTTTAACTTTTTGATCCTCAGATTCCTTATAAAAGTGGATGTAGTAATAGTACATTCCAGTAGGGTTGCTGTGAGATTACATAAGATAATGAAAATAGACTGGGCAGTGGGGCACCTGGCACATAGGAAATTCTTAATAAATTATAGTTATTATTATTATTAGTAGTAGTAATATTATTTATAGCAGCCCAATCTACCTCTGTGCACAGCTCAAGTAGAGGCATATTTATCAAAAAGAGGATCCTCGACAACTATTAATTGGGTAAGGAACCTGAGTTCTGAGTTCATATTGTGGGAGAAGAGAAAGCCATTAAGGGTATCACACTGGTTGGATAAATTGGATATATACATTCAAGTACTTTTTTTTAATGGTCATGTGCCTCTATAGTCACATTTGCTATGGAAAGATGGATTCAGTTTTCATGACTTCTGAATCCATTACCTATTTCTAGAATAATAATAACAGTAATAAGAATAATAGCTAACATTTACTGATAATTACTAAAGGTTACAACAAAAACCCTCTGAGGAGTATGTGTATCTGGTTTGGCATGACTGTAATGAATAAAATATCAAAGCAAAAAGAGCAGAGCCGTCCCTTCCCCCATCTTTAACTCAGCTCTCCCCGCCCCTCCACCCACCATGCCCTACACCATTCCAGTGTTCATGAGTGTGTAAGGCATCATTAAACTGTGTAACTGCCAATTTTCTCTTCCTACTGATAAAGTAGAGACAAGTGCTTTCATTTCCACACTAGCAAATATTTATTAAATGTGTTCTCAGAGGGACTGGTCAAAGAACTGAAGAAAAATATTCCTTTTTGGACCATCTAGTCCAGAGGCCTTGGAATGCCTCCTAGGTCCACTCCTCTGGCCAGTTCATCATGTTAGAGTGAAGAATCTTCTCAACCAAATTTCCCATGTGTCAGTTTTTACATTTTTTTTTTTTATTTAAAGATTTTTATTTATTTATTTGACAGAGAGAGAGACAGCGAGAGCAGGAACACAAGCAGGGGGAGTGGGAGAGGGAGAAGCAGGCTTCCCGTGGAGCAGGGAGCCCAATGTGGGACTCGATCTCAGGACCCTGGGATCATGACCTGAGCCGGAAGGCAGACGCTTAACGACTGAGCCACCCAGGCGCCCAGTTTTTACGTTTTAAATGATGATAACACTTGTCCTATTTTATAGCTTTTATGAAAGTGTAGCAGGTCCCTGACTCACTGATTGGTGGCAACACCACTACCTTGGTCTTTGGTGTTGTTTGTTGGTCGTTGGTATTTACTAGAGGTGGAAAAGAATGGAGTTCTTCCAGGGAAGTACCACTAGAAAACCTTGTTAGAAAGTCATCCATCACTGATGGGGCTTTGTGGCAGGATGTTTAAGCCACTGTGTTTTGGGTCTCAGGTTCCTGCAGCCTAACCCAATTTCCAATCATTTGGAGGGTGTGTCACTTGGGATTGTTATTGTGTCATAGTGGAAAAAATATAGCTGAGATTGCTGCAGGCTAGTCACTCTTCAAAGGCAAATGAAAGAATGAAAATTCTTCTCTGACAGCTTTTTAAACAAAGAACTTTTAACTGTATCTAGTCCACAATTTAGCTCATGCAAGGCATGCCTTTATTTTTACGTGTAATTTACTCTTAAGATGGTGCTGCCAAGGGGTGTCTGGGTGGCTCAGTTGGTTAAGCGACTGCCTTCGGCTCGGGTCATGATCCTGGAGTCCCGGGATAGATTTCCGTGTTGGGCTCCCTGCTCGGCGGGGAGTCTGCTTCTCCCTCTGACCCTCCCCTCCTCTCATGTGCTCTCTCTCAAATAAATAAATAAAATCTTAAAAAAAAAAAAGATGGTTCTGCCATTAGGAAGTGATGGTTGCTGGTGGCCTGTGTATTTTAATACGAATTGATTGATGTTGGTTGTTTTTGTTTTTCAGCTTTTAGGTAACAGCACCCCAAAGAATGCAACTATAGAAAGAAAGGGTAAAATTTTAGTACTTTGTTGAAGCACATCAGGAATGTCTCTTTTGAAGGGGTGAGACAGCTTAGGAATTGACTTCTTCTAAAGAACAGAATGAGGCCTAACTCTCACGACATAAATTTGGCAGCTCTGTAGTTTCTTTCCATAAGTAAAATACCACTGATAGCGGCTCCAGTCCTTAAAGACTAGAGAAAACTGACCAGCTTTACAGAAATGTTAGAGTATCTAAGATAACTATTCTTTATTCATTAACCCTAAGAAAGAGAACCTTTGAAATAACCAGGAAGAAAAATACCTATTTCCCAGATCACCCAACATGTAAATTATTTCTCTTTTGTTGAGTATCAAATATTCTGTAACCAAAAATCTATTTTTACAAGTAGGGGCAAGGTAATTTAGAGGAGAGAGGGAGTGAGGAGGGAGAAGAGAAGGAAGGTGGGGGGAGGCGGGAGATTGCCATGTGTCTTCTAGCAGTATTTCTATGCTCTTTATGTTGTCATGAGTTTTTCTCCTGATAAGCATTCTGTCTCATTCATGCAATATATTACACTGAAGACTCTTTTTCATTTAACTCTCCCGTGTCTTGGTTTCTTTATCCTTTAAATGATGATAATGCTTGTTCTGTTTCATAGTGAAGATGTTAGGATTAATAGTATATTATAGATAAAAATGTTTTGAACTCCCCAGAAAGACACAATACAAAGTATTCCTATTGTTGTCATTATCACCAAACATACTCTGTACTCCCTCTTATTGCTTCTTAGCTTCCCAGTGTCTAGCCGAAGTAGTAGCTTAATGATGGATGTAAAATAATAAAGCTGCAAAAGAACTCAAAGACTGTTGAATTTAGCCCCCCCCCCCACCTTTTTTTTAATGCAGAATTGAATAGTGGGACTTAGAGACATTAAATAACTTTCTGGGGTTACTATACTTCCCCGCTCAGTCTCCTCAACTATGAGTGATTTTCACGACTAGGCTGTCAATTCTTCTTTCTATATCCTTCTTTTCTTAGGTGCTTGAACTATTTAAACTTGAACTATAATCTCTATTCTAAAGTTTCTAAAATTGGCACTACTATCTCTGACAAGTGTGTTCTTCAATCTCATACTTCTATTTGTTTTCACACCTTAACAGTTAGATAACCATATTAGTTTTCTAGAGCTGCCACAGCAAATACCACAAACTGCATGGTTTAAAACAACAGAAATTTATTTTCTCATGGTTCTGTAGGTAGAAGTCTGAAATCAAGTTGTCGGTAGGGCAGCATTCCTTCTGAAGTGTCTGGGAAGGAATTTTTCTTTGCCTCTTTCTAGCTTCTGACTATTGCCAGCAACCCTTGGCATTCCTTGGCTTGCAGCTTCTATCATTTCAGTCTTTGGCTCTGTCATCACATGACCTGCTTCCCTGTGTATATCCATGTCTCCAAATCTCCGTCTCCTTAGAAGGACACCTGTCATTGGATTTTAGGCCCACTCCAATCTGTTTGACCTCATCTTAACTTGATGACATCTGTGAAGTCCATATTTCAAAAAAAGGTCATTTGCACAGATACCTGGGGTTAGGACCTCAACATATCTTTTGGGGGGACACAATTCAACCCACAACAATAACCTACTCTTATGTCTTATTCAACATGGTCAAATGAACTTCACTACAGTCTTTTGAAATTGTCTTCATTTCTGTTGAATGGTATCACTAATCTTGAAGTGTTTGGGAATAAGAAACACATGATTATGATGCTACTACCACTCTTATGCTCTAGATTCACTTTGAAATAAGGTTGCATTGTTTGTTCTTTTGCAATATTCATCAACTTCTTTTACTGTCCATTGCCCTGTGTCTGTCCTGGGCCAGGCCTTTAATTCCAAGTTAGTTATCGATTCTAGTCTCTCCCTTAACTAGTCCTTTGCTACTCAAAGTGTGATTCAAGGATTGGGATCATCAGTTTCAGCTACATGCTTGGTAGAAATAAGAATTTTGGCCCTACCCAGACCTGATTCTGATTCTATATTAGAATCTGCATTTTAATGAGATCACCAGGTGAGGTTCTTTAAAATCTGACAAACTTGAAGTGGTTCAGGATAAAACTGATAGCATTTAATATTTTTCCAATGCTTTACTTGTTGGAAAATTTTATTTTTTTAAGCTCATTTTTTAATTTTATTTTTTTAGTAATCTCTATACCCAATGTGGGGCTCAAACTCATGAGCTCAAGGTCAAGTGTTGCATGCTCTTCTGACTGAGCCAGCCAGGTGCCCTTGGAAATTTTTAAAGTTCCTTCAAATCTACTTCTATATAGATTGGTTAAATAAGTTAAATCAAATATGTGAAGTGGAATATCATATAAAAACATTATAAAACTAACAATGATGTCAAAGGTTGTTAAATAACTTGGAAAACATGCGTGGTATATTGTTAATTTAAAAATTCTGGTTCTAAAGGATACATGGTGCCAATTTTGAGTCCAGATGTATATGAAAGGACTGATGAATATTGGACAATATTAACAGTGGGCATTTTTCATGCTGCTGTGTTAGATGACTCCTCTCCTATTAGGATTTACTTCTTGCAATGAACACATATTTGTTCCATAATAAGGAGAAAAGAAGTTATCAAAAATCCTAACTATATAAATTCATGTTTCTCTACTTTTTAAGGTTTATTTACATATTGGGAATGGGATGGATTTTAAAATCGTAATTGAAGAGGGAGACCCTTTGGACCTATGGTAGAACTATGCTTTTTTTTGTTTTTTAAGTAAGCTCTATACCCAATGTAGGACTCATACTCATGACCTCCAGATTAAGAGTGGCACACTCTACCAACTGAGCCAGATATGCTCCCCAGAATTACTCATTATTGCAAGTCACCAAAGAAAAATGTCAATGTATGGTGAACTACAACTAGTCACATAGGAGACAGAGAGAGGGAGTCAAGTGGTATCTCTGATTCAGATACCAGTGTGATTTTGTCCCTCCGTTTATTCAGGCTAAAGTCAGATTGTTAATTTCCTATTGCTGTATAACAAATCACCACAAATTTTGAGGCTTAAAACAATACAGACATCTCTTATCTCATATGTCTGTAGGTTATGCACAGATTAAGAGTCCAGGCATGGTTTACTGGGGTTCTCTTCTTAGGGTCTCACTAGGCTTTAGTTTGGGTGTTGGCTAGGCTGCATTCTCATCTGGAGGTTCAGTTAAAGGAGAATCTACTCCAATTTCATTTAGGTTGTTGGAAAAATTCATCCTTGCAGCTCTATGACTGAGGACCCTGGCTTCTCACTAGCTGTCAGTTGGGTGCCCTCAGGCCTTAGGTGCCACCTGCAGTCCCCTGCCACATGGCTTTCTCCATAGGGAGCACACACATGGCTGTTTGCTTCTTTAAGGCTTCTAGGAAAATCTCTTTTTCTAATCTGCTAAGACAGAATGTTAGAGAGGCGTGACATGCCATCAAGTTTACATATTTTATTAGCTAGAAGCAAGGTAGAGTCCTGCTCACACTGAAGGACAGGTAGATCATAACACCAGAGCATGGAGATCAGGGGACCACCTTGGAATTCTGCCTACCACACAAATCAAAGCACACTGAGAAGTCTCTAAGAAACAATAAGAGAAAGAGCAGGAAAAATGGA
Organism: Callorhinus ursinus; assembly: GCF_003265705.2. Classification (NCBI taxonomy): domain Eukaryota; kingdom Metazoa; phylum Chordata; class Mammalia; order Carnivora; family Otariidae; genus Callorhinus; species Callorhinus ursinus. The sequence continues at coordinate 33,826,442 of NW_027397071.1, forward strand.
CTTGACCCCAAAGCCAGTGTCTTCCCTCCTCAGGCCTTTTCAGGTAGGGGCTGCTCTCCTCAGAAGCCAAAGAGAAAAAGCTCTTCAGCCTTCAGAAAGCAAGAATAATCAGAAAATGACATAGCCACATCTACAGCAAAACCACCAGGGCATAGGAAAAAAAGATACACAACATCCTGCTTCACAGCTTGGGAGATTCTGACATAAAAGTGTGGAGTGCAACCTTGGTATTTCCATTTTTTCAAAGTTCCACAGTGAATATTGGTGAGCTTCTCCATGCTTTCTAAGGTGTGGAAAGCCTTGCCCTTTCCATTTACATATTTAGAACCTCTACAAGCCCCACTCTGCTTCTGTGTTCACATGAAGCCTTTTCTGATTACTCCAGTGCATACTAATGTCTCCCTACCCTGAACGTCAGTATTTGAAGATCGACTTATAAATACTACCACACAGGTTAGTCAGTTTATAAGTTCTCTTTCACATCTTTTGGATTTTTCTGCTCAATTAAAGTATTCCTTCTTTGAGGACAGATTTCTTACATTACTACAAACCAGATTTCTGAGTATATCACAAGTGTCTAATTTAGTTTCATTAATCGGCTAAACTCAGAAAATAGGGAAGGAGCACAGGTAATTTACTTCCATAGTGGTCTTTAACCCGAATTCAGAACACTATTGTTTTTGAGGAGAATATAACAGTATGTTATAGTGGAGTATTCCTGAACTCTTGATATTCATGTATAATGAGTTAATTTGGGGACCGCATTCGTGTTTTTTTTATACTACATTTTACGTAATATTTTTCTTTAAATTGAATCTAACTTGACCTTAACCTAAACACTAGTATGCTGAAGCCATGTACTTCATATGCTACCTACACACTTTACATTTTTCAACTTCACGGGAAAGTACTTAATATTGAAATAAAGTATCATCCACCTACCACCTACAGATGTTTCCCGTCCCACCAACAGTGCTTAACCAACTTGTGGGGAATTACTTGCATAGTGCAGAACACTTCTATTCTCAGAATCTGGCTCTCTTTTAGACTTTAGCCCTCTGAGCTGTAAAATACAGTATAAGGACAATAATTCTAACAATTAGTGTTTATCCTTAAGCATTATGTGTCTGGTAAAGCTCTAAGTATTTTATACATACTCATTTATTAAATCCGCCAAACAATCCTATGTCATTATCCACCTTGTTTTTTTCAGACAAGGAAATGAAGGCCCAGAGAAGTTAGGTATCTTGCTCAAGATCACACACCTGCTAAGCAAGGATCCGGAACTTGAACCCAGACAGTCTGACTCCAGACGATGTTCCCTTAACTACTTCATGCAATGCTTCCCCGGTTTAATCTGGTATTATGAAGATTACATGCAAAGCAAAATACAACACACACACACACACACACACACACACACACAGACACACACACACCCCTTACCTAGCACCAGCCCTAATTTATAGAAAGAATTCAGTAAAATTTAGTGATCTTTCTAGAAGATAGATTGGTATAGTTTGTTTCATCCTTATGTAGGGATCACAAAATGTGTTATATCAGTCTTTAAGCTTCAGACTGGATATGTCTGTTGCCTTCTCATGGAGGCAACTAAAACAACTTCAGACAACTTTCCAGTGGGGTTAGAGAGCAGAAGTGCATCTGATTTGAGGAATTTTACATTGATCCCTGACACAACAAAGGTGGCTTAAATTGACCTTCCTGAAAGTTTGCGGGTCATGAAGACCAATTAGTTGCTATGGTGTCAATAAGTGCAAATTGCTTTAGATTGTTGGTGAATAGGAAAATCTCTACTGGGTCAGTGCCCAGGGCAATGAGGTACTAAAGGCACTGCAGGTGGTTTGAAGGCAGGCTTAAAAAAAAAAAATCCACAACTGTGCTGGGCTCTGGCGGTCCACTCATAAATGGTGATATGCTCTGGCTTCTTCAGCCTGGTCGAGCAAATCAAAGTGCTGATCTCAGCCTATACATCACTGTGTGGCCCAGATTACTTTTTTTTAGGGATTATATTTTCTTTAGACATGGTACAGCAATTCGGATTAGACAGAATTGTTTATTTTCTGGACCTTTTGATTATCAGTAAAACAACAAGGTAGGACTAATTAATGATCCTTCCCCTCCAAACAGTTTTCATTTTAAAGGACTTCATTTCAAGTTAACGGAAAAGAAAATAAATAAATAAATGTCTGAGTGGAAATGTGGAAACCAAATGTTCAGCCTTTAAAAAAAAACTAATTCATAACCCAACTCAGAATGCCATTATGTTACAGTAACAGTTTAAAAAAAACTCCTCCAAATTAATGATGCATATACTGTCACAATAAACAGAGTTAACTGAGATAATTAAAAGTATTTTTATTCAGTTAATAAGATAAAATGTCACAGTTGAGAATGATTACCCTGAACTTCTGCAGATCGGGTAGAGCAGAACACCTTGTCTTTGTAAAAACATAACTATATCCAACAATTGCAACATGTTTTATTCATATGGTGTTTATGTCTGGATATGTCCAAGCTATTTGCTAGGTGAACAGTCACACTTGATAGATCCAGGAGGGAATTTCTTGGTACAATGAACAAAAAGAGCTATTTTGTTCTTGTGCTCCAACCTCAGACCAGGGAAAAAAAAAAACTGTCATAAATATATGGTCACCTTTCTGCCTTTAAAACTGTGCTGGTGCCTGGGGAAGGATTCTCAGAATGTAAAAAAAAAAAAGGGTGACATTACATGGGAAACTTTCTGTTCTTCCTCTTTTAATAGTCAATCTTGTTTAGACAGTAGCTTCTGAATGGACTGGGAACAGTGTATTATGAGTGATGGCAAGGGTTCCACAAAACTATTATATGGTGACCCAGAACTGAGTTTTCTACTAAAACTTTACTATTTAAGCTTTGTTTCTGGATGCTTTGGTATAGTCAAATGTCAATGTCAAGTGCCATAATCCAAACTACCTATGATAAAAACAAATCCCTTAATATACCTACTTAACGCTCTTTTACTCGCTCTACCTTTCCTATGCTGCAAAGACAAAGTTATAGTCTTTCTCATTGGAAGGGAAAACAGGCAACGTGGCCTTTAACCATAAAGCTTTTTGTTATGTAGCTGTAAAAATTCAGCAACTGAAAGTAAAGGAGTGTTATAACAGAGGGGAAGTTCCATAACCAATGAAGGTTATGCTCTGGGGTGTTGCTCCTTCCACATTTCAAGGGGAATACTAGGTGACCATCAGAAATCAGAGTGGGTGGACATTTTTTGTTGTTCATTTTAGTTGCAATGACCCTGGCAAAGGGCTACTTACTGAAGTGTGTTTGTTTGTGGAGGTAACTCCACAGGGACTATTTTAGATTACGCTACAGGAATGGAGCTTGCAATGAAAAACACCATGTAAAGAAACAGTGACATAGTATCTGAGCTCTGCTACCTTCCTGGCACAACTAAGAAGCCAAGTTTGTTCTTGAAAAGGAGAAGCTTCTTTGTGTGGGTTGTGGGCCCCCTATCAATGACATAATTGTAAATCCATGGTTGTTCATATCCCAGGTGGAGATTAAGTACTTAAAAGCAAAATGGGAAGTGAAAAACTAAGTTTATTACGGAAAGCCAGTAAAGAAAGCTGCTCTGGAGGTCACTTGGGACACTGGCAGTAGGTAACCCAGGTGGAAGATACCTGAGAGTGGTATTGCCTGCTATCTTTCCAACCCTCCTCTAGACCGATATTCAGTGAACTTGCCCACGGTAGTGTCTGGCCTCTCTGAAAACTAGATTTGGGTACTAATGCGTAGGCATCCTCACAAGGTAAAAGGACTCACAGTGCTGAAGACTTGGGAGTAGTAGCATTACAAAATAGAGCACTTGAGGCAAATTGACCTTAAGGAGTAAACAACTACGAAAACACAATTCCTCAAAAAACTCCTCTACCCTCACTGAGCTGAATGTGAAGGGACAGGACCTGAAAAGAGAAAATGTAGGCAAAAAGAGAAAAACAGGCAACTGCAGACTAGAAACAGCCAGACTGCAAAATTCCAAATGCTGTTGATGAACTCAGATGATCGGACCTGCCTCTTATTTCAGGCAACCGAGGCAGCTTCCCTGTGTCCTGTGTTTGTTGTCTGTTGGAAGAGAGGTGGGGGAAAGGGGAAACATTATACCTTATTCCCTCTTTGTGAACTTCATTAAAATTCAGTTGCAGAAGTTTGTTAGGGAGCCTGTAGGAGTTGTCTACAGTGTGGCTTCCTCTTGATGATTTGGTGTAGGCCCTGTATTGGTTGAGATGCCCAGGCTCCAAACACTTCTAGGGATGGATCTGTAGGTGACTATGGCCCCAGGGAGCAAGGTTGACTGTTTCAGGTCTTGACTTTGGTTGGAAGTGGGAAATTATTAGGTATGGGTATGCAATAAGATAAGGCATGGGCATGGTGGAGTGAATGATTGGCATATGCAAGCTGAAGCTGCCTGCTTTGAAACTCCCAACTTCATTCGGTGAAAGCATGTCTCAAATAGAATCATCTCTGAGATGCCATTTTGGTTATGGGAAAAAAATTGAAATGCACAAAAATATAAGCTCTGTATTGCTTTCCCCTAGTCATTCCTCCCAGCTAGATTTAGCTTCCTCACGCTAGAGACCAACTATTCTTCATTTTTCCCAATCTTGATTTTTCCATTTTAGTGGTCCCTAGAGTACACACCAGGCCTAACACTTACACTGGGCCTCAAAAAATACTTGTTGAAGCGATGAATGGGAAGGCCAAATCTAGCAGTCTGCAGAATGGCCTGCAGTATTCTGTGCTTAGGTTTACTGCCTTTTGACTTTCTGATATCTGTTTTTAGAACTGCCTCTTGCAATGGGGACAAACTCTACTCTACTCCTACATCATTTCTTATGCCATCCTCGTATGTCCACAAACACCGGTGGCTTTGACTTCCGAAAGAATTGGAATTTAGGAATAGAACTGGAGGTGGACGTGAGAAATGGAGAGGCAGTGGTGACCAGAATGCTTAAGAAGATGTTTGTGACTTACTTAAGCATTTCTAGACTTACATTAAAAAAAAAAAAAAAAAATCTCTGGGCCACTGGGGAGAAACCTGGCTTCTCTGCAAAGAAGAGAAGATTTTGATGCCATAAAATCTGGCTTCGGAAGCTCATGTGCGCGCACGCGCACACACACACACACACACACACACACTCCTCAATCACTGTACTATGGAGTGAAGATATTGATTATGTCTATCCATTAGGACATTTGCACTGAAGACTACATAGAGCAGGAACCTATTGATTTACATGTGCATCATCAAGTAACATCTTTTTTGGACTCCATATATGTACCCTTGTTTGAGATTAAATCAAGAGGGCCAAACCTTATAGGACCAAGCCAGAGATCCCTGGTCTTGCCTAGTGAAAGAGAAAACATCTATCTATCTATCTTGTTCATAGATATGGACTAGAGTGTACTAAGTAAGTTTCAAGGAGTTTAGAAGTATTATGTCAATAACAATCAGCATATTGAATGAGGTGGAAGTGTTCAGGGAGGGAAGTGCCAGAGGCAGTGATGGGTCTGGTTTTATTTAGCGCATTTAATAATGATCTGGAAGAGGGAGAAAACACATTAAAATCACAGATTATACTAAATTGACAGGTGGTGTAAACACAAATGAGGGCAAACAAAAGGATATAAAGAATTTAGAGCAGAAATGAGATTCCGTCAGAAAAAAAAATGCGCTTTCACATCTGTGCAAAGTATCTTAAATCAGCAATGGAAATTGTTTTAAAAGTCATTTAGCTCAGAAAATGTTCATAGGCATTGCTCACATTTATAAGTGCTAACCCCTCCCCACTCCTAGCTATTTTTATTCCACTGGATTATATTGTTTATTTTTATCACTTAAAATACAAATCTGATCATGTCATTCCTCTGATTAAAATCTTTTTTTTTTTTAAGATTTTATTTATTTATTTGACAAGAGAGAGACACAGCAAGAGAGGGAACACAAGCAGGGGGAGTGGGGAAGGGAGAAGCAGGCTTCCCGCGGAGCAGGGAGCCCTATGCTGGGATCGATCCCAGGACCCTGGGACCATGACCCGAGCCGAAGGCAGACGCTTAATGACTGAGCCACCCAGGCGCCCCTGATTAAAATCTTTGAAAGGCTCTGGGTTTTCTACAGGATGGAATCCAAGCTCCTTAGGCCTGTAGGAAACCCTTCCTTCACTATTTTTGTCCATCTTCCTGGTCTCTTTCACATGTCTGTCTGCTCTGCCCTCCTTATTGCCTCCAGGAGGAATTATTTGTAGCTTCCTGATGGCATCCCACCTTATTACTAACTGCACCATCTGCTCAACGCTCTACTCCTGTCTCTTTTCTGGGTTATCTCCATATGACCTTCAAGATTCTGTTTTGGCCTCTCCTCTTTCATGGGCTTTTGTGCACATAAACCATCCCCTGCCCTAAGTTTGGTTTGTTCCTTGGCGCCACCATCACACACATTGCCCACTTCTCACTTAATTAATTATGTTCCAGACTCTGTGCTATGTATATTCATGCGTTGTCTTTGTAATCATCACAATAATCTTAGGGGGCAAATATAATGATCTGTTTTATATATAAGAAAATTACACATTTGGTTAAGTAATTTGCCCAAGATTGCAAAGTCAGTAAGTGGCAGAGCTGGGATTCAAACTGCTTCCAGAGTCCATACTTTAAAAAATTATACTATTATAATGATTTGTTTCCTTGGGGCGTCGGGTGGCTCAGTCGGTTAAGCATCTGACTCTTGATTTCGACTCAGGTCATGATCCCAGTATTGTGAGACAGAGTCCCGAGTCAGTCTCTGTGCTTGAGCTCAGCGGGGAGTCTGCTTGGGGATTCTCTCCCTTTTCCTCTGCCCCTCTCCCCTCTTGCTCTCTCTCTCAAATAAATAAATTAAAAAAAAAATGTGTTTCCTTGTCTGTCTCCCCTACTTGTGTAAACTTCTTGAGGCCAGGGACCATGTCATGATCACCTAGCATCTACAGTACCTTGTGTGGTGCACACAGCTTGATAATAATAATAATAACATGGACAAAGATAATTAATATTTAATGAGTGCTGATTGTGTGCTAAGGAATTTACATGTACTTTTGTGTGCATTATTCATAAACATTGCAGAGTGGGTAAAATCATTTTTAGCTTCTATTGGAGAACCTGAAGCTTAGAGGGTTGAGAAACATTTTTAAGATTATATAGATCTGTCTGTACCTCTGAAACAAATAATGCAATATATGTTAAGAAAAAAAATGAAGAAGAAGATAGCAGGAGGGGAAGAACGAAGGGGAGTAAATCGGAGGGGGAGACGGACCATAACAGACGATGGACTCTGAAAAACAAACTGAGGGATCTAGAGGGGAGGGGAGTGGGGGGATGGGTTAGCCTGGTGATGGGTATTAAAGAGGGCACATTCTGCATGGAGCACTGGGTGTTATGCACAAACAATGAATCATGGAACACTACATCCAAAACTAATGATGTAATGTATGGTGATTAACATAACAATAAAAAATTAATTAAAAAGATTATATAGATCTGTCTCTAAAGCCCCCCACTCTTTTTGATGTACCATTTTGCATTCTCATCTGACAGGAAATAGGCATAAAATGTCTGTAGGTTCTCCAACAATTGCCAATGAACCCCAACTTAAATGCATGAGAGAGACCAAGTATATGGATAAATGTGGGCAGGCTCTCTAACTTTCATTAGGCCTGTTGATCTACTTTATTGAGCCCATTCTGATTCATTTTCAGCTTTACTCTCATGGGTACCTGCTTACTTTTGTGATTAAATGAAACAGAGAGATTTGTGTACTGAAGAGGATTGGCTCTTAATATTGCTACCTCTCAAGGTTTTTTTTTTTTTTTTTATTTAGAAGGATCAGCAAGACCCAGGCCCTGGATGGTGCCCCTGAGATGCAGTGGAAGGCATGCTTGTCTAGATTGGAAAAAAAGCCTCTCAATCCAACCATGTTCTTGGGTCAGTCACTTCTCTTAATTTCAGTTATCTCACCTATAAACCGGCTTCCCGAGTGTTGGATTGTGGGCTGGCTGTATCACCATCACCAGGGGAGTATTTGATAAATATTGATTCCTGGGGTCCATTCACAGATTTGGATTCTGCAAGTTTAGGGCAAGCGTGTTTGAGAGCTCCCCAGGTGATTTTGCTGCAGTAAATTTCTGTATCCACTGAAATGATTTTAGCTAAGAAATAATGTCATTTATTATCCAGGCTCACTTCTTGGAGGCGCAGGAGAATATATTTTTTGTTATAATTGTTAATTTATACATGGCAAAGTCTTGTAAAATGAGGGCTTTCAATGTAGTAGTTTCAATGAGTGAGTTTCATATTTATTATATTCACAAAGGAGGCCTGTGTTATTTGGAATGTTTTTTTTTTATAGTAATAAAAGTGATAGCTAATATTATATAGAAGTTTTACTAAGTTTAAAATTTTTTTCACATACATTATTTTATTCAGTGTTCACGTCATCGATTATTTCCTTTTTACAAATGAGAGAACTGAGGCTGCCAGGCTTGCCCAAAGTCAGTGTGTGAATCAGGAGCTTTGCCAGAATTTGATCTCGCATCTCCTGAATCCCAGGGCCATGATGTATTCAGTTCCTCAATAACTGTCTTGTGGCCTCTGACTGTCACAGTAGGACTTCTAGCCTTTATATGAAAAGGAACTACATTTCATTCTCACAAAACTTTTAGATTTTTAGATGAGAAGGATAGGATTTTTTATTGCAAGACTGCTGACTGGAATGGATAGCATAATGCTGCCGGAGGCTTTAGTATGCCTCTAGCAATTTCCACAAACCTTAAAAAAAATCTGCCAGGCTCAGTGGAAGAAACTGGCTTGAGAACCGGTGGTTTAGAATTTGTGGCCCTACAGGCAGGTCCTGATCTATATGTTGAAGATCTCATTGTAGGATATTGATTCTGCTTCCCATCTGCTCCCCAAAAGATTGTATTTCTCCCTCAGCCCTCCCCATTTTAACAAATGGGACCACAAGCAGCCTAGTTGAACAGTCCAAACTAAGGTTCTTACTCATTTTACCCTCACTCTGTTTCCTAATTCCTATTAATCACTGAGTTCAATTGGCTCTAAGTCCAAATATATCCTACAGTTTTCCATTTCTCTCCACCTTCCTTTCTTACCTCCTCCTCAAATTAGACCCCCATAATCTCTTTCATAAACTGCAAAAGCTACTGTGGTCTCTCAGATTCCTCTCTTGCCCCCCTGCAGTCCATTCTCCTCACTTAGCCAAGAGACCTCTTTTAAAATGTAAATCCCATGTCATTCCCCTACTTAGAACTCTGCAATGAATTCCCATTATATTTGGAATAAAATCCAAACTCCTTAAACATGCGGCCTTCCGTGATTCTCCCGGTCCTTCTCACCTCATCTCCCCTCATTCCAAAAGCATCTCCCCATGCTAGTCACACTGGGCTTGTGTCAGCTCCGAACACATCAAGGTGACTTTTGCATGGGAAATGCTGTACTCTTTTACCTCTGCCTGGTGTTCACTTCCCCAAGATGTTCTTAAGTCCAGCTGCCTTCCTCCTTCAGATATTAATTTGAGTATCTTTAGGTATCACCCGTTCTCCTCCCAGGGACCTTCTCAAATAAACTCCAAGTCCCTAACTTGTTTTGTTTTCTTTCTAGGACTGAGAGAGGCCACACTGTAATTTACACAAAATGTATTTGAATAGGTGTTGTGATCTAAGGGTGAGTTAGTGGAAGTTATACTCCAGGTGCACACAACACACTCATCAGGAATTCACTCTCCCAGAGGAGGGTGGGAGGCTGTTAGCTAACACTGTTCAGAAAGGCCACACTCCAGAGGAGGCTACTCCCAGCACTTCACTGTCTTTACGCTAAAGATGTTTTGCCCATTAGGATTGTAAATGGAAAAAGTGGATTTTTTTTAAAAGATTTTATTTATTTATTTGACAGAGAGAAAGAGAGAGAGAGAGCGCACAAGCAGGGGGAGCAGGAGAGGGAGAAGCAGACTTCGTGGAGCAGAGAGCCCGATGTGGGGCTCAGTCCCAGGACTCTGGGATCATGACCTGAGCTGAAGGCAGAAGCTTAACCACTGAGCCACCCAGGCACCCCGAGAAGTGGATTTTTATTGGTGAAATTAGTGCCTTGTTAATTAACATGAGGAATGCTACAGATGGATTCTTACTGGTAAAATTAAAGGTGGATGTGTCAAAAACATTTTGGTTATATCCCCCAATCTGGCTTGCACAAGGCATAGAAACCTAGAAAACACTTTCTTCTTGGAATTGGAATGCAGAACCTGATCTTGAAATCTCCCATGTCTAGCTAATGGTTTAGAAGACTTGATGGCCTTCTGCTGATCACGAGGGCAGCAGAATCCTGACTCTGGGATATTGTCACATCTATCTTGAGGAAACCTTTAATGGAAGATAGTGATGGGAATATCTGAAAGGACAGAGAGGTGGCACTCCATCAAGCCACAGAACAGGTTTCATTAACTGTGGGAAGCCTGTTTCCTAATCCATTTTATTTAATAAAGTCCTTAGTGTGTGGTAGGAGTTAGTGTGAACCTTGCTTTCATTTATAACCTAACAGCAAGGTTGTAGAGAGAGTAGCTCACCCTTATCTATCTCAAAGCTTATGATGGTAATTGCAATCTATCAAAGAGAACCCAAGACTTGTGCATCCCAAATGGGTTTTGGCTTGGTTTATAAGAATTAGAAGATAAAATTCACTTGCATGTTTGTTTACTTGTTTAGTATCTCCTCTGCTGCTTCCCTGACTCCAGTGTACATTTCCCAAGAGCAGAGGTCTTAGGTAATCTCTTCCCAGAGCCTTGACCAGAACCTAGGACCCAGGAGTCACTATTTCAGTCACTCGGTGGCTATTTTAGATTTCCAAAGATAGAGTAAAGGGAAGGGAGAAGGAAATGTAAAAAGAATAGAACAGAGGGGCGCCAGGGTGGCTCAGTCGGTTAAGGTCCAACTCTTGATTTCTACTGAAGTCATGATCTCAGAGTCATGAGACTGAATCTTGAGTTGGGTTCTGTGCTGGGGGTGAAGCCTGCGTGGGATTCTCTCCCTCTCCCTATGCCCATACCAGCGCCCCCCCTCCGCCCCCGCTTGCTCACACTCTCTTTTTCTTTCTCCCTCTTAAAAAAACAGAGAATAGAACAGAGAAACAGAGGTAAGGAAAACTGGGGAGAAGAATGAAGAATAAATGTATGGAGAGGACAAAACAGTCCTTAGCCTTAAACAGACAATGGAGAAAAGTAGTAGAGCTAGGATTCCAACATGTGTTTCTTGGAATACTGGCTTGGTGAAATGCTATGAGGAAAAACATATTGAGTAGTTCAGTAAGATTGATAAGGACTACATAAACCTCTCCCTCAAATATCCACATGCACATGAGCATATTAAAGGCTCTGAGAGGCATTTTAGGGAACACACGCACATACACACACACCAAAACACCTTGTTAACTTTGTTTTACCCTGTATTTCCTGAACTTATTTGAACATGGGACTCTTTTTTTCTGTGACATTTATTAACAAACTCTGAAAAGGGCTTTAGAAAAACATAAAGGTGGTGGATAGGAAACTGGCAAAGAAAATACCAGTGCTTTCATTATCCTGTGAAGCTAGCTCTGGGGCAAGGGTCTAACCTTCCCTTCCCATGCGCCTCTGGCATGGAGGGCATCTGCAACTGGGTTCTGAAGCAGCCAGGGAAACAACTCTCAGTCTACTTCTACCTTCTGACCCACCCTTCACCCAGAGAAAGGAAGATGGGCTGAATGGCTGAACCTTCCTGAAGCAGGAATATGGAGAGATAACTAGAAGCAATCATGCACTGAAAATCAGATATGATCGTGCTACCCAGTGTAGCAGAAAAAATGAACCCATGAGAGTTGCCAGTACAGTGAAACCCACTTACTACATCCTTTTAAAGATCAGCCTAATATTCACACATGCTCAATGCTTCCTTTTCTTGGCCCTGGGAGAAATATTATGAAGGTGTTTCACTTTAGTAGGGTTCATGAGTTTATGGCCTTGAGAATGCCCTTGAGAATAAACTCTAGGGATTGAGAGAGAGGAAAAGAAAAGCTACTTTTAATGGATTTTGTCTCTATCTCTTTTCCATAATATTGCAACTAAAACATTTGAATTAAATTTTCTAAACTCAATAAGTACCAAAAAAAGATGACTATTTTATCTTATTATCTCTAGTTAACAGAAATCAAATCAAGTCAGAGAATTAAACAAATATGTTTTGGGAGAGATTCCTAAAATATAAATATCCCAAAACGCATATAACTAAACATTAAATGTTTGAATAAACCAGGGACCTACGAATGTGTGCAAAGGTAAAACAATAACAAAGAGAATGTGCTCTTTCTTAGCCCCCCACCTTCATATGTGCTTTTCTTTCCATCAGGAGCTCTTTGGTCTCATCATTGTCTCACTAATTGCCATTCATCATTCTGTCTGCGGTTTTGATGACATTTACTTTGAGAAGTCTTCCCTGAGTCAGCCACCTAGTCTGGAAGAACCTGGTCAGATGTCCCCATTGTAACTTCCCTTATCACATTTGGTTGTGTATTTAATTGCCCACTCACTGCTAGATTATAAACTCCAAAATGTCAGGGACCACATATACCTCATTCACTGGTTAGTCCCCAGAGCCTAATGAATTGTCTGGCAGAAAATAGATGCTTAATAAATTGGTTGACTCTATAGTTTAGGTTTAACTAGAATATAACCTACATTTTGATATCCAAAATTGCATTTGGGGAAACATACATCAGCATAAATATTAATTCCATGTTCATATATCTACTAGCTTCAGAGAAAGATATATTCCTGAGATTGGCTCCAGGGTAATTTAACCAGAATTCAAAGAAAAGCTTAGTTTAAGAATTATGGAAATTAGAAATTAAAAACTTAAGAGATGAAGTTTTTGAAGTAATCTTGAGTTTTGCAAGTTTGTAGAAATTGATTCACTTCACAAAAGCATTGCTTTTGGTTTGGAAGTCTAAGTTAGATATTGAGAGGCATTTAATTTTTCAAGATGTTTGCTTCTTTGAAATGTACAGTTTGCTGTGTGGTTTTCTAGTCACATGATTGTAGAGGTCACATACTTATGTGAAAGCTATAGAATGAATAAACAAATAGATTAAAGATCTGGGTTACATACACACACCTTCTTTTTCTTGAGACATTCATTTGCATGTGTGTTTGCATGGCTATATTAGGGCGTATAGAGAGGGATGAAAAGAAAGAGGGAAGAAATAAAGAAAAGTAAAATAAAGAGGCAGAGAGAGCAAAAATTGGGTTCATAGTCAAATTCTTGGGTTCCTGGTATAAATAAATTAACCAAATGAAAGCAAACCGATACTTGATTCATATAAACTAAACTGAAGCCTCAGGTGTGTGTGTGTGTGTGTGTTTATGTATGTAGGAGTCATTTCTTGGTAGTGTACTGTGTTATTGGCCTATGCACATGTTGTATCAGAAGTCTGTAATCTTTGATAAAATTCTCCTTTATATAAATAAAATAAATACTAAAGCAATTTGCTGATGACCAAAACTTGGTCACACCTTGTAGAAAGATGAAGTGAAATGAAATAGTTTGGAATTTTTAGTGTAACTGGTTGCTATGTGGCAAATAAATCTTTAGTGGCCAATCAAGATTATACATACAGAATGGTTTCAAAGTAGCAAAAACCCCAAAACAAAACCAAAGATATACAGAGTGGGAAATTTGAAAGAAAGTGTAGGCTTATATAGAATATGATGATGCCAGGGCAGGAGAGAAGGAGCACAAACTATATTGCGGGGGGAGAATACAAATTTTTGAAAGTCGAGTCTCAGAATGCTCAGCGTGAGTTCAGTACAAACCATCTTCACTTTATTCTAAAAAAAGCTGCTTGAGCATTTGGAGAGGTACAAAGAAGGAACAGAAAGATAGAGGAGCTCACGATGGGCTATAAATCTTGATGTTTAAATTGAGTGGGGGGAGTTGAGACAGTAGAGTGCAGTACTTGTTAAAAAAAAAGTGACAAATGGTGTTTCCATTTGCAAAAGTCATTTATAATTGGCCATTAATAAAAGGGTTGGGATGGGGGAGCCTCTTGCAGAAGTTTTAAAATTTCAGTCATCAGATTTAGCCTATTTCATTTAATTCCATTTAACAGCTTAGAGTTGATTTTATTCAAATATGTATAAGGTCTCAAATGGAAAACATTTTGGTAATTTGCATGGCTATTTTCAAGACTGCAAAATCTAATCGTCACAGACAATAGAACCAGACTGTCAGCAATGGAAATAAGGGACAAAAATGACTGATGTAAATCAGCCCTTGAGAAGTTAGGTTTCTTCCAAGATAACCCAAATCAGTGCAATGTCCTTGCTGATGTTCACAGAAGTAGCTGATGACATTCCCAGAGAAACTGCAAGTCCTGCCTGGGGCCATGGTCTCCTCGCGGCACAGTCTCCCTATGGTGCTGTCTTCCACTATGAGGAAATAAACCTTTTCATCTTGATGAAGAAGGGTCTCGACATGTTTTATTAGTTGGGGCTTAGCTTAAACTCCTTTTCCTTTAAGTGTCTTTGGGGTGACTGTTAGATTCCTTGTTCTCTTGATATCCTGGAGATCCACTGGGTGCTATAATTATTATAATTGTGGGCCATAACTGTCTTGTTTTGGGGCCATCTGCTCTTCTCACTTGAATAATCTAGTTTGTCATTGGGCACACATAAATCACAGACAGGATAGTTTTCTCTCTTCCTGACTTGACAAACACCAAGCACATTTAGAATTTAGCCTTGTAATTAAGCAGAGCCCGATCTCCACAGGCAGGGCTGATACAAAAGGATTTGCAGTCTGGGGAAGGGCTCTTTGTGTTGACCTTGGATGTTAGACATTATAACATCTGAGGGAATTGCTGCCCCTACACTGTCCTCATCAGTGACCTTAAATCACATCCCGGATGATGTGGTTAGTAGGACACTGGGCACTAAATTTGGAGTGAAAAAATCTCCAGCTGGTCTTTGGTGTGTGCAGTGTGTGTGTGGGGGGTGTGTGTGTAATGATATGTGCATTACAACACATTTATTTGTTACAGGAAGAACCAATTTGTGATAAGAATAAACACATTAAGACTTTCTCAAAGTGCATGAGTGTGTTTGTATACCTGCCCTCTGGGTTGTGGTTTATAACAGGAGTACCTTTTCATTGTATCCCCCCCCATTTCCCCATCAAAGAACCTAGAGCTCTCTAATGCTAACCACACATGGCTCAGATGAATCCTAATGGGCTGTGTTCTCAGTGGGAAGATGTTATTGTTTCTACCCTCTCAACATTGAAAGACATGAGTTGACTTGTTATCTGGACCCTCATAGAGGGTCCCTTCAGTAGGGGGACTAACTGTCTTGATTTGCCCAAAACTGTCCCAGTTTTAGCAATGAAAATTTTTCATCCCCAAACCCCACAGTTCTGGTCTTGATTGCTTCTCATTTCTTAGCTCTTGCTCATGAAAACTGAACAGTGTGAGATAGTTGCTTGCAGTTGGCGCTCTTGCCTGTTGCTTTGACAATCTGATTTGACCTTACCTATTTATTTGATTCTGCTGGGACGCAACTAATGCTTACCTTTGTGTTATGCTCTAACCTGAGGATTTTCAGACTGTACCCCACTGCACTCCAGGAGTCCATGGAGAGCCCTGCCCACAGGAAGTCAAGTACTGAGAGCTCCGGATTTCCTTTCACCATTTCAACCAAAGTAGCTCCTCCACATTCTGTGTAAGATAGTGGGTTCTATGTTACACTGACCAGCAAAAAGATGTTACTTAGGGGTGCCTGGATGGCTCAGTTGGTTCAGCATGCAACTCTTGATCTCGGGGTTGTGAGTTCAAGCCCCACATTGTGTATAGAGATTACTTAAAAGTAAAATCTTAAAAAAAAAAGAGATGTTCCTTAAGCAAAGTTTAAGAACCATAGCCCTAATGAAATTGCTGACTTTATTTAGACTTTAATAAATAAGCCAGACTGCCTTTAAGAAGAGGGAAGGAGTAGGACTAGCCTTTGATAGAAAAGACCTTTGCTTTTCCCTCTTCTTTTGTTGGGTATAAAAAATACTGCACTAGTAGTCAAATGTTGGTAATTGTAAAATATTTTCCCAGCTGTCCCCTCTTCCTGAGCATCTTTCCCTTTCTTTCTGATGGCCCGGGTTACCATGTAATAGTCCACATGTTAGCATTCTTCAGAATGTCAGGGATTGATTAAGGGATAGGACTGTCAAATACAAGAAAACAATGTTAAGAGCTTGCAGTTTCAAAGTTTTTCTTAGTATGTCAGAAATGTATAGTATCCTGTGGGTCAGCCTGGCCATTGGCAGAGAGACCTGGTATTATTATAGGTTGATTTAGTTATGGAAGGGATTTATTGCATAGGTAATGCATTTATATTTTCTGGAAAACAAGTAACCATATTGTAATGCACATATCATTACACACACACACACACACACACACACACTCACACACCCCATCTTTGGAAAGAACCAAACCTTGAGCTAGACTCTATAATGAAAGCAGGACAAAGTGCTGAGGTCAAAGAACAAATAGCCAACTGAGATTGGTTAGAATTTCTTGGGGTTAGGTTATGAGAGAAAAGCCGAAGTTCAGGTTAGGTTCAGGTTAGGAGAGAGAAACTAAATATTTCAGGTCAAAGGAAAGATATTCTAATGAAAAGTGAAAGACACAGGAATAGCCATTAGGAACACAAAAAAGTGGTGGGACCGAGGCGTGAGACATAGGTTCTGTTCATTTTCCAATCGTTCACTAACCTCCTACCATCACGTGGTATTGATACCTTCACAATATTGTAGCACCAGCCTTCCTCACTTCACCACCAAGGCTTTCTGTGCTGTTCATTCTGCTGGTTTCTTCCTCATTTTGAATCTCTCAGAACTATATATTGAGAGATGCTGATTTGAAATAGGAAACGATGTAGGTCTTTATTTATGTGGTATGGCTTCTAGATTAAAGTTAGACTTTGGGAACAGAGCCTTGATGATGCCGTCAGCCTCTTCGGTCCTGCCCCCTAGGCACTCTCCTTTCTCACACACTATCTCTTGTACTGTTCCCTCTTCCTTTTTCTCTCCTCTGCCTCTTTTTTCCTCTGTGTGTATGTTTTTTTGGCTCTGATGTTCACTAAATGGTTACATGTCTCTTTCCTTCCAGACTGAAAAGAGAGGCAGGACGGTGAGGAATGATGTCTGAAATAAGAGAGGGTCACTATTGTCACACATCTGAGGGAATCTGTGAAGGACATTATTAACTGGGAAGAGATTGGCCACATTCCCAGATGAATCTAGAATATTTCAGTGGCTTTCCTGGTGTTGCATTCTGTTAGTTTTTAAATTTTCTCCTTTATCTATTTTTTCCCCCTTGCCTGCCCAAGGAGTAGTCCTGGGCAGAAATAAAATGGCCTTTGTCAGGTTATGCTTCCACCAGGATGTGGGGGGAAAGGGTTGCATGTGAATGTGTTAATACGACTCTAAGTGCTTTCAACCATTCTGTTTAATTCTCTTTGTGGCATGTAATTCCTGAGGGACATGAACCAAATTGATAAGCTCGGTGTTAAAGTGAACTGTCTCCTCTAGTCCCCAGGAGCCTCTGACTGAAGTGTCAAAATACCCTTGTGCACCAGCGACACTGCTGTCCTGCAGCAGAAACACACTATTGACATCACAAGCAAATGAAAAGACCCACCAAAGTTAATATTCTCACATTATAACAACATCTCCTATAAATTATTAAAGTCCACACAATTTATTACCCATGTTAGAAAAAAAATAAAAGCAAGTTGAATCATGAGCCATGCTACTTAATGATTTATTTTTTTGGTCTTCAATGTGTTGAGGTTTATAAATCATCCTGCTCAACTCTACACAGCACCAAGGAGAAAGCCGTTGCTAGCCATGCCCTTCCCTCACCAATGATCACCTATGCACGGGGTGGAAGCATACTCATTATTTTAGCATCTATCATCAGCCTCTGTGTTTAAGACTGGCTGTTCCTTTTCATTACTATAATGCTTAGGCCTGGCATTGAATGGATATGATTTAAGGCTTGAGATGATAGATCTAAGCCTTTTCAGAAATAAATATTAACCTCATTATTTAGGCAGGGAGGCCAAACCGACTGGTTTGGCTCAAGGCTTCTAAGTAAATCAAGATTTACTTGGAAATCTTGTGCTCTTTAGTCTGGCCCACCAGCTTCACCACTGGTCTATCTTGATCATGTTTTATGTTTTTAAGCAAATAAATATATTGTATTTCACTCTGAGTGGGGTGTTTTATCTCTAGCTTTGCCATTGGCTTGGGCCAAGTCATAGATGTTCGCAGAGAAGCTTCCTAATCTATTCAATGAGTATATTATTTTAAATAATCTCTAATTTATCTTTCATGTTTAAATTCTGATAGTCATAGTGTATAACTGTAAATCAGGCAGTTGATTTCTCCAGCTGTTGAAGTTCCTGAGAGCCCTGTGAGTATTTGCCTGAGGCATCTCTCTGCCTTTGCCCTAAATTAGCTCTAAGAGACCTGGGGTCTATGCCGGGCCTGTCTGCCCCTACTTCTCTGTGCTGGCCATAGAACAGGAGAAAGATTTCAAGAGGAATGAACTATACTTGCAAAGAATAAGAAGTTAGAGATGGTTTAGAATCACTGAGATTCTTCTAGAAATATTGGGCAAATGTTGTAAAAACCAAAAAAATATCCTCCAAGGTTAGGTTACAGTTCAAGGCCTTTGGTGACCATTTGGTCTGACTTCTTTGTTTGTTGCCCAGGAACCCTTAATGAAGAGCCTCGGGCCTTGTATATTCCCATCCCAGGCTGGAGTTCCCTGGTGTGCAAGCACTGATCTGTGCTGCAGAAACAGCACATCGGATTTTGAAAATAGTGTCACGTTATATTGAAAATAGTGTCACGTTATATCACTGTCCTGAAGTTAGCAGTAAAATAAATACTTGAGTGTAAACTAAAAAGGCATGTAAATACAAGTTGTTTTAATAGTTTCTCTTGTAAAGGCAATTTGATACACATACTTCTTAGGAATTAAAATAATAGACATCAATAATGCATGGACTACACATTTAATTTGCTTTGCAGAAGTAAACAAACATGTCTGCATTTTTTATGTGGCATCTTGAAACTTAGGAAACTGTAGTTTGAACTTCTAAAATGTGATAAGCTTACATCAGTACTCAAGTCTCTGATGTCATCTGCACAGAATTCTGGCTTTTCTTTTACTTAAATATGTAAGTCTGGGGCCATCACTTAAGCTTAGTGACTTAGTTTTCTCATCTGAAAAATAGACAGTAATCCTTAGTCACATCATAGGGTTGATGTATGACTAAAAAGACATCATATATTTGTGAAAGTTCTTTTTAAAATAGTAAATCTGTATAGAAGGAAAATTATTGTTTTGATTTTAATTGATATATGAATAATGACTACACCCTATGGAATTATCCATTTCTAATCCAAGTAGAAAGGTGGTATTCCATGCATCTACCATGAACACCTTTCTCAGATCACATTTTCACATTCCTTTCCCTGCTTGAAAAGATTGTGGGATGGGTGGGGTGAAGGAAGTTCTTCACTTTTACCTTTCCTGTCCCAGAAACTGTACCATGTGGCAGAAAGCTTAGAACATACAGTGGCCAAGGCTGATAGCTTTGCAACTTGCTTGTTGATGAAGTTCAGCAAGCATTTATTGGCCTCCAACTGTGTGCTCGGCCCTGGGTCACACAGTCAGATAGATGGGTAGACTAAGGATTTACTACACGTAGGAAAACAATTTTCCTGTGTAGGTATATCTTTTTTCCCAAATATCAGAGTGTTGGGAGATAGTGAGGATGGGGTATTTATACTTGGGAAAGTTAAGTTCAGGCATCGGTTGCCTAAGATCTTTGTACAGACATTCGACTTATTGTAAAAGTTGAAGGATAGGGGCACCTGGGTGGCTCAGTCGTTAAGCGTCTGCCTTCGGCTCAGGTCATGATCCCAGGGTCCTGGGATCGAGCCCCACATCGGGCTCCCTGCTCGGCGGGAAGCCTGCTTCTCCCTCTCCCATTCCCCCTGCTAGTGTTCCCTCTCTGGCTGTGTCTCTCTCTCTGTCGAATAAATAAATAAATAATCTTTAAAAAAAAAAAAAGTTGAAAGATAGTGCCCTATTGCAGAACAAAGGCTTCAGCAGTCTTTGCTAAAATATAAGGTCCACTCTGCTGATTAGATAGAATCATTGAACCTTATGCTACCCTATATATACAATGGAATCCATAAGCACCCTCCTAAGAGGGGAGGCATTTAGATGAGGTCTGTAAGACTTAGGTATTGTGTACAATGAATGAACATGAAAGGCTGGTGGGCATAAATAGCCATTCATTCTGTCAACAACATTAATTGAAAACTCAGGGGTGCATAAAGCCCCATTCTGGTTTATTGAGTAAGCCACAAGAATACCTTCACATCTGTATGCAAATATTTCACAACTGTGCAAACCCACTACCACCGGTGAGCAAGCGCTGCCGATGTGAAGAGGCCGTCAAGCGGTGGCACGAACACGTTGGCTGTGACTTGTCTACAGGGTGTTTGCCTAACCTCTTGTGGGTCATAATTTTCTGCACTATATGTGTCCTTTAAATGTACTATGGCACTTGTAAATACTAACATTGGCTCTAGTGTCCTTGGCAAAATGCCTCAATTAGACAGAAAACCTTGGCAATGTATTTTGGCAGGATATTACAATGTCTGCTGTGTAAAGGATCGTGTATTGATATGGATATTTGCATTCTATAAAAGCTGCAGGATTTGAATAATTTTATTACATGTACAGGATGACTAAATTTTCGGTTACTGTAAGACCTTTTCAAAGAATACTTTTCCATGTTTTAGTATATTCTCTCTTCTCTCTCCTAACCTACACTTTGAGCACATCTCTTTGATGGGATCAGGGAATTTACCTGGTCCCTTCCTGGCCTTGCCTACACTAACTGTATGACTTTGGATTGATTAATCCCACCCTCGCAGGGGCTGGTCAGCCGACTTCGTTCTGCCCTGCCCATGTTCACTCAGCATCCACCTCTGCACCTGAAGACTGCTTACTTACTGTGAACACCTGCGACTCTGGGGCTGAGGATGTAATTTTTTTTTTTTCTCTAAGAATAAGCTCAGTTTACAAATAAAGCAAGCCAGAAATTCCCTAGAATTGTTTTCTCCGGAGGCCAATTTTAACCAAAGATGGATGGGGATTTGGTAGATAAATATGCCAGCTTCTTTGCCCCTTGGCTGGGCTGATACTAAGTTGTGTTCTACACCATCCTTCAAGGGTCCCCAGCAGGACTAAGCTCCAGTTGCCAAATTGGAACTGCCTTGAAAATGCACTTTTTATTGGCTTTCTTCCATTCTCTGTCTCATTCCTCACTCCCTGTCAGTGTTTCCTGGGATCAGCTCCCAAATAAATTACAACGGTCCCCCCACCTCATCCGGGTTTTGCTTTCCATGGCTTCAGTTGCCTGCGGTCGATGGCAGTCTGGCAGCAGATGATACTCTTTCTGAGGTGCTGTCAGAAGATGAGTAGTAGCCTAATGCTCTGTCACAATGCCTACGTCATTCATTTCACGTCCGCTCATCACGGAGGTGTTCTATCTCACATCTTCACAAGAAGAAGGGTGAGTACAATACAGTCTTTTGAGAAGAAGAGACCACATTCACATAACCTTCATTACAGCATCTTGTTATGACTATTCCATTTCGTTATCAGTTATTGTTGTTAATCTCTTGCTGTGCCTAACTTATAAATTAAACTTTATCATAGGCATGTTGTACAGGAGAAAACAGTCTACATAAGGTTCGGTACTACCGTGGTTTCAGGCATCCGCTAGGGTTCTTGGAATGTATCCGCCTCAGATAAGGGGCGATTACTGTACCTGCCCTTGAATCCTTGTGTTAGAATAAGCTTCTGGGGTAACCCAATCAAAGTATTTATGTTTCTCACGCGTAAAATGAAAACAATAGTACCTGCCCTCCCTAGCCACATAGTTATCAATGAGGATCAAATGAGATAATACATATATGCTTTGAAAATTGTGCAACACTAAATAAATTCATTCATTTTAATCATTATTATTGCCATTGCTATTGTGTTTTTCAAACTTTAATTCAGGTGTGTAAAATATTTGCAAATATAATCTTTAGGTGTGTGCTAAAGGGAAAAATATCTGAAAATAATAAAGTAAGATAGAAAGTTATTGACAAAGGGTAGAGAATTAGCACCACAAGGTGAAGAGAACTTTTCAACTACTACTGTAATACCACCCAACGCCCACATAACCCTCTCCCCAAAATGACAGATGTCAAAGACAAAGGATTAAAAAAGAGACAACTGGCTTTCCCTATTGTCACTTACTTTTCTAGGGAAGAATATCTTTCCATCTTTTCTTTGTTTGGAAGGTGCCTTTTCATTATGTTATAAATTCACAGGGCAGGGACTGTATTTAAATCTTTATTTTGTAGAGTGCTTTTAAAAGTTAATCATGTTATTCAAATATTCAGAAAGATTAAAAAAAAAATATCTTACTGACCAAAACCAGAGGGATTGGAGATAGACAGAGGGAAGGGTGTAAGAAGCTGCGGTTTTACATAGCAGTGGCCTCTTACCATCCAAAGGGCAAGTTGACCATTGAGGCAGAGAATTAAAGATTATTCAACCTTGTGTGTTACCTCCCAAATAAAATGCATGGGAAATTTTTCAGGAAAAAAAATTGTCAAGCCAGAGGTTTTCATCGCTTGATACCCTTTGACCATCTTGCTCAGAAACCTGTCTAGAAAGAAAAGTAAAATTTATTCATTCTGGGAGCAAAATGGGGGAAAAGATAAGTCAGATAAAGAAAATGGTTGGTAATCTATTTAACAGCCTACAAAGGTATGAAAGCAAATGCCAAAGCAATGCATTCATATTACAGGTTCATCCAATTATATCTTGCCAACTAAATGAGTTTTATTAACTGAATGAATAGCTGAGCATGTCACTTTTTGTCACACCGTAACTTTCTTGGATATCAATCCATTGTGACCACATTTATCCCGGAACTGAATACACCACAGTGCTAGTTTACTTTTGGCATGTGGTCGACTGCCATGTTGAAATAATGATCTTTTGTCATTGTTAATGATTTTAGTGAAATTTAGCGCATTCATAATTACAGGAATACTATTGCACAGAATGAGGTCGGTCATTAGAATCACAATTTAGTTCCCATCAAAACATTCCTGAGGTGTTAAAATGGGGACAGTGCTCACAATCTGATGGCTCTTTAAGTGTTTTTACTCCCGCTTTTCTTGGGAGGTTACAGTGAAGAATTTTCCTCTTTGTTCCCAGGAAGGCTTTTGCTAATCTTCATTCATATACTCACTGCCTTTTGTGTGTGTGTGTGTGTGTGTGTGTGTGTGTGTGTGTGTCTGTGTGTGTCTGTGTGATCCTTGCCTCTTAAAAAGTTCTTATTGCATTTCCCAATTTTTTTTTTTAAAGATTTTATTTATTTGACAGAGAGAGACACAGCAAGAGAGGGAACACAAGCAGGGGGAGTGGGAGAGGGAGAAGCAGGCTTCCTGCGGAGCAGGGAGCCTGATGTGGGGCTCGATCCCAAGACCCTGGGATCACGACCTGAGCCGAAGGCAGCTGCTTAACGACTGAGCCACCCAAGCGCCCCGCATTTCCCAATTTTAAACCACATTTGGGCAGTCACTTCCCCCCACCCGCGCTCCCATAATACTTAGCTGATGCGGCTAGTACAGCACTTGTCATACTGGATTATAGATAGTTCCCGCAGTGGCTGTCGCCTGCATTAGACTACGAATTCCCTGAAGGCAGTAACCATCGTTTCATTTTTGCATTGTTAGCACCTGTCACAGTCCCTGGCATTTAGTCGGTGCTCAATAAGCGTTTTGTGATTGAATCAAATAGATACAATGCAGTGTGTTGATGTTTAATGTGTTTGTTGGCTCACATGACACCAGTTGTTCCTTATTATATTATACTTAAGTCCTTATTAAAAGAATGAGTTTTTAAACCAGAAAGGCATAATCACGTTTAGGTTGAAATAATTTAGTTCTTTAGTTTAATTATCTTTCAAAGGCTGTTTGCTGTCCAATGGCTTATTGATTTTAAATGTTTTCTTTCTGAAGAGCAGGATTTCAAAAGACTTTTAATTTTTTTTAAAACAGATTTTTACATTGCTGAGGAAACAGTGAGATTTGTAATAGGTGAGACCAATTTTTCACCTGATAAGTTAGAGAATTCTTACTACATTATGATTTGTTCAATTCAAGCCACTGATTTTAAATAGGAAAAGGAATTGAATAAATGTTTTTAAATATCCCAACTGTTGAAAAGTTCTGTAATATAATCTAAAATAAATATACCAACTTAACTTTTCCTTATAAAAGGGAAACTGATTGGTTTATTTATTTATTTTTAAAGATTTTATTTATTTATTTGACAGAGAGAGACACAGCGAGAGGGGGAACACAAGCAGGGGGAGTGGGAGAGGGAGAAGCAGGCTTCCCGCAGAGCAGGGAGCCCGATGCGGGGCTCGAGCCCAGGACCCTGGGACCATGACCTGAGCCGAAGGCAGACGCTTAACGACTGAGCCACCCAGGCACCCCGGAAACTGATTGGTTTAAAAACCATCTGCAGAATAAATATTTATGGAGCAGAATAACAACTTGACTTATCCAAAGCACTGGCATACATTTTCTTAGTTAATGTTTGATGAAGCACTTCCACTTACAATTCTTCAGTGAACTAAAAGAAGAGATTCATTAACTATTTTTGAAAGATAATGAGGCCAAGATCCCTTTCCAGATGTTTCACTCATCAAATAATTGTGATCTTTCTTCCAAATCTCCCTGGTTGCTTGGTTCCTATTTTCTTGTTTATTGAGCAGTGATTTGTGAAGATGAAGAGAGGTAGTGATTTATAAAGATGAAGAGAAGAAGCACAAATGCTAGACAGACAATGAGGATAAGAAAATTAAGGCATAATTTTACCTTACCAAAATTGGAGGCTCTTGAAGTTTTATTACTAAAGGATAATTATCTCAGATGTGGATAGAGAAAAAAAAACTTTTTCTTGGTTTTCTCTTAGAAGCATGGGGGCACGTCCGACTCTTTCTCTACAGAGGGGACTCAGGAATATGGCTCTTTGCAGAATTTCTCTTGGGGTTTAGAAAGATTTGGAGTTTTGCTTGAGAGCAGACTAAGCTAATGCTCTTTTCTAGCATTCTGAAGTGCAGGACTAAGAAATAGGGCCCATAATACACAGTGCAATTAAGGGTACACTGAAAAATTTCTTAAATCTAACAGTAGGTAAGTTAGTGGTCACAACAAATCTAACAGCAACAACAATAATAAAGTGCACATTCACTAAGTGTGTGCTACCTACCAAGCACTGTTGTAAACAGTCTGTGTATTAATTCATTTTTTTCTCCCTACAGTGACCATAGGTGCTAGGTAGTGATATTAGCACCATTTTACAGATGGGAAAATGGAGGCACACAAATTTAGGTAACTTGCTCAAGTTCACACAGCTAGTATGGGATGCAGTGGGAGAGAAACTGAAGCAGCTGGTTTCCATGGTGATTGCTGTTATACTATGTGATAGTGAACACCAGATGATGTGAGAACTTTGAGCTATTTGTTTTGCATCTTGGTACTGCCCAGGTTTTCCCTAATTGCTCCCCAAACTGTCATTTCAATTCTATCCACTTTGACTATGTTGGTTGTAGTCTGACATAAGGCCAAGGAAAGTGATAATCAGCACTATAAAATATATAACAAAAACTAACAGAAATGTTTTTGCATTCTTTTAAGCATCAAGGAACTCACTTTACGGCAAAGGAAGTATGGCGTGGACATATGAGCATAAGGTTCACAGGTCCTACTATACTCTGGTGCAACTAAGACACCGACTTAGAGATGATATCCTGTGAGAATGGGTACCACCTTCAGGGTATTGTATACACTTTATTTTTTAAAGGATTTTATTTATTTGAGGGGCACCTGGGTGGCTCAGTTTGTTAAGTGTTTGTCTTCGGCTCGGGTCATGATCCTGGGGTCCTGGGATCGAGCCCCGCGTCAGGCTCCCTCCCTGCTCAGTGGGGAGTCTGCTTCTCCCTCTCCTCCTTGGCTCGTGCTCTCTGTCACTATCTCTGTCTCTCTCTCAAATAAATCTTTTTTTTTTTAAGATTTTATTTATTTGAGAGAGAGAGAGCATGAGCAGTGGGACGGGCAGAGGGAGAGGGACAAGCAGAATCCCTCTGAGCAGGAACTACCCCCCCTTCCCAATGCTGGGCTTGATCCCAGGACCCTGAGTTCATGACCTGAGCCAAAGTCAGACGCTTAACCTACTGAACCACCCAGGCGTCTCTGTATACACTTTCAACCAGTAGCTATTATATGGTGCTCTATCCCCAATAGGTAGAATACATGAATCCAGGAATTAAAGGGTAGACATAAAATGCACCCAACTCACGATCACTTCCAGAGAGCCATCTCTGCAAATCTAGGTTTTGTGAGCCTAGAGCTCCTCAGTCCCAGTGGAGGGAAACTTCCACCAGGGGATATAGCAAGAGTCTCAGTAGACATAAAACTGTTGCCAGGTTACTCTGGGCTCCTTGTGCCAGGAGATGAGCTGGCACCACAAAAAAGTGACTACATTGGCAGAGAAACTGATCTGATTGCCATGAGGAGGCGGCAGTGATGCCACATATCAGAGGCAAGGAGCGATGTGCTTGTTGCTCAAATGATCTGTTGGGACATTTTTGGTATCCCCATTCCTTATTTAACTGTAGTGGGCAAGTAGAATAAGCACAACCTGATTAGGGCATGGCACCTTAGAGCTGATCATTTGGCTTACTTTCCAGGCAATCTACTTAGACCTGCAGAAGTACCAGCCCATAAGGAGGAGCATCAAGAAAGGTGATGGAGGAGGGAGATCATGACCATGTCACGGCCTTGGAACAAACTGCAGCAGGGGCAGCTGTCGTTTGTTCTGCTACCTCTTCTCTTAGACATCAGCCCAGAAAGTGTGGCTCACCAGAGTCCTGAAGCAGCTGAGCCTGAAAGGAGCGAGCTTGATATGAGAAGTAAGTGGGTCTGAGTCGCATTAAGGGATGGACTGCAGGGGTGGTGGCTGGCATCTTTCCCACCCACCAGCAGCTATGTTTGGCTGCTAACAGCTTGTGGCTGTACTCTTCACAAAGATTTGCCCTCAGTTGAACAGTGCCAACCCAGCTGAGAATTGCCCTTCCTGGGAATGAGAGGCGTTAACCCTGTGGTACAATTTATGTTCCAGGGTCCCCCAAGGGACCAGGCTAAGCTAACGCTAGTTTTCAGCAGAGACCACATCCTTTTTGGCTAAGTGCTTTTGCCTATTTGGCTTCCCTTGCTCCCCTTCTGAGAGCACTCCCTTAATAAATCATTTTCAGAAGGATTTCAATCTCAAGCCCTATTTCTAGGAATTCTGACTTGAGATACCATCTTCTACTATTAACTATACTGGAGCAATCTTTTCTTCACCCATTTCGTTCTGACTCAAACTGGATAGTATGCACATGAAAAGTTATATAGATTGAGGTTGCCAATTAAAAAAAAATTTCCTCCTAAAATCTCTCCTTAATTTATTAACATAGTAAAGGCTCTCACTCATCTTCAATTTTTAACTTTACTATAACTGAAGACCATTATTCTATTCTTGTTACTCTCTAAGACTTCTTCTATACTGATGTCGACTATCTTTTTTAAAATGCAATTCTGATCATGCCACCCTGATTAAACATTTTAAACATTTAGTGACTTTACACTATTTCCTGGATGAAGGCTCAAGTCTTTAGCATGACATACAAGGCTTTGTTTCTTGGGCTGCAATTTTGAACTGAACTGTAGTAGACTCTTCCCCCTACCATACAGCCCGTATGCCACGTGCTACGGTCAGACTGAACAGCGTCTTAGTCCCTGAATAAGGAATGCTCTGGTTTGAATCCGTGCTATTCCTTCTGCCTGGGATGGTTCTTCTTTTCTCTTCTGCTTGTGAATACCTGCTTATACTTGAAGACACAGATTATTTATCAACTTTTCTGTGAAGCTATTATTGACCAACTCTGAACTTTTTTCCAAACTCCAGGAAGAATTAATAACTCCTTTCTTTGTGCTCTTGTAACATCAAGTACTCGCCTGTGTTATGATGCTTGTCAGATTTTTTGTGATTGTTTATTAACATGTCTTTCTCCCCCACATAAATTAAAATTCTTCAAGGGTCATGTAATATATTTTTGTGTCTGTACTAATGATCACATTGTTTAGCATGGTACTCTTTCTTGGCTGGTTCTTAGATAGCTTAGAAAGATCCTCAACCTGACAGGCCGGTCCGTTCTTTTTTTTCTTAAGATTTTACTCATTCATTTGAGAGAGAGAGAGAGAGTACAAGAGTGGAGTGAGGGGCAGAGGGAGAAGCAGACTACCCCCTGAGCTGGGAGCCCAATGAGGGGCTTGATCCTGGGGACTCTGGATTCATGACCTGAGCCAAAGGCAGATGCTCAACCAACTGAGCCACGCAGGCACCTCTGGTCAGTTCTATTCTAATTCTTGCCTTTGATCATTTTCCTCTTATTGGAGATTTGGAAACTATTTAAACCAAACGACTGTCCACACCTTCAGTCCATTATTGCATGAGTTTATGTAACTTTGCCTGCTATACATTCACACAAGTTCATGTTCCCTGTGATCTGTAACAAACAGAGCTAAGAAATATACTTCCAAGGGGCAAGAGCAAGCCTGAAATTTAGCTCGGTGACATAAATACAATCCTATATTTGATCTCTCCTTGAAGGTGGTAGCAAGCAAAGGAGAACTGAGAGAAACCTGCTTTACCAGGATAACCCCCAACCTACTTCAAACGTCTTTACATCGTAGTCATCCTGAAGGCCAGTTTGTTTGGCTAGTGTTTCGGATTCATCTAGATTTCCACTTAAGCAGCAAATGGTGCTTTTTAAGTTTTCAGAGTTTTCTTTCTTTTTTTTTAAGATTTTATTTATTTGTTTGACAGAGAGACACAGCGAGAGAGGGAACACAGGCAAGGGGCAGAGAGAGAGAGAGGGAGAAGAAGACTCCCCGCTGAGCAGGGACCCCAATATGGGGCTCAATCCCAGGACCCCAGGATCATGACCTGAGCCGAAGGCAGATGCTTAACGACTGAGCCACCAGGTGCCCCAAGTTTTCAGAGTTTCCTTAAAAGAACCATTATTGCTTTATATTTTTGAAGGGCTGGGTTGTGGATCTAGCCCTAGGAAGTTTAAATAAATATACTTAAGAAAATCCCCAGTATATTATTAGAAATTGCATTAGTGATTTTGAAATAAACAAGAAGGTAAATATGATAATAAAAGCCTCTGCATTATAGGAAACTCAATGGTTAATGTGGCATAAAACTAGTTATAAGAATCTGACCTGATAATATTAATTCTTTTCCTTCAGCCACATTTCTCAGCCTTGGCTCCTCCAGCTCCCTCTGACTTCAAAGGAAACTCTGAATGAAGAGGGAGGGCACACAATAGAAGAATTGGTCTGATTATCCCCCTCTGTTTGGAAATGGGTAAAGATTATAGATATGTTTCTTCTTTCTGTGCTTTGGACTATGTAATGTCAATTACTTCAAGCAAAACCCCCTACCCAGGCTAATACACAGATTTGGATTGTACCAAAATTGCATAAAATTAGAAACAAGATATTAATAATTCATAGTAGTGTGACATAATGGAATACATGTTTACTTTCATTGGCTTTAGCTGGTATAATAAAAAAAGTAAATGAGTTTAGAGATTTAAATTTTATATTTATTGTACCCTGACCTTTTTTGCTCTTCTCTCACCACTTTATCTTATGAATGAAGTAATTAAAAAGAGTCTACTTCTCTTTTGTTCCATTATGGCACATTTTTGCCCCTTTAAATGTGTTTGTGTGTTTGTGAATGTGTGTGTGTGTGTGTGTGTGTACATTGATTATTTTAATGGATGTTTGAAAATGAAGTTGTAGTGCTGAAGGTCAAACGAGTGAATTAGCCTGACCTGGTAATTAAAAAACCATGTATGAAGTATTAACCAGAAACCACTGTAGGACTTTTCATTCTCTACCCAGAATGAAAAAGCAAGCATAATAATCCCTTATCACCTGTGAAAATGATGTCAGGGAATATTTTCTCAGAGTCAGCTACTGGTCAAGACTTACATCAAGTTAAACAAAATAATGAAGGATCAGGATTCTGGAAGGGCCAAAATTTCGAACAGGAGACCTTTACCCTTTCTGCCTGCAATGCATAATAATACTTCCTGTTTGTTTGATAGGTGCTTACCATTCCCTGAAAACAAAAGCATTTATAACTTTCATTTTAGGAACTAAGTACTCTGGTCCCATTCTTCCCGTTTAGGATGACTGTCCACAGAAGTGAATCAATATAATTCGAACTACTAAGTGAAAATAATAAAAACAAAACCCCACTGGACCAATCAACATAAAGCTGTGTCTCATTTGGCTTCCAAAATATTTGGGATCATCCAAACTACAAAAGAATTATATCTAATTATGAATGAATTTCATCAGGGTTGGTTTGCTGTTTAGATGTCTTTAATAAAGACTATATTTCCTTACAAGAGTCTAGATAGACCACATGGTTCTGTATTAACTTGTCAAACCTATGGCAATAACAACAGTTGGAGATTTGACCTGAAAAATGCTTTAGTTTGAGCTATTTCTGCTCAGGAATAGAGAAGACTGCAGGTAAGTAATGTGAAGTAATTTTCATTACTAAAATGGTTTATAAATATATAAAATGTAAAGGAGTTTTTTTTTTTATGAGTTGAATGATTTAATAAGCCCCAAGCTTCAGTGGTGTATCATTTTTTAGCCAGTTTTTAGGTTTGACTTGCCAATGCCCCAAAAAACAGAGCAAAAAAAACTTGAATGCAAACCTTTCAACCAGGTAACTCTTGTAGTTTGTAAGTGGCAATGAATGACATTTCCTCAGGAAAATCTTAGAAATTACCAGGGTTGCACATTTTATTAATCCATGTTTAACCTGAAGCCTAGAAACTAGTGCCTCTTTCTTCCTGTCTTCAAAATCTCTATTACCAACTGTACTATGTTGAAGTTTATATGACAGGCCATTTCAACACTTTTGTTTAGTTAAATGGAAGTGCATCACTTTTAAAGAAAAGCCCTATTGCCAAAAAATATAAACAGCCCTAACTTTGATTAATATAAATATTTAAAAATCAGAACATTCTGTTACATCTTGCAAAAACAATTCTGATGTAGCTGATGGGAAAGAAAAAGTGCTTTCTTGCATTAGACGAATCCAACAAAATACAGCTGCAGAACAAAATTTTAAGTAAATATAAATTGTTTGTCTTTTCACAGGACTATGTTGTTTACCTAAGTGGAGTTATTTTAGAACACTTTATGTTTTATTAGTAAAAATGAAAGTTTTTTTTTACAATTTTAGTTCTGAGGTATTTTATTTAAATTTGAAAGTCCTCTAATTAAAAACACCATTAAAATTATTCCTCCTGCCCAGCTTAGTATTTTGCTAATAAGCCACTGGACAAGAGATGTGTGAAATGAATAGATGAAGAAAAACGTGGACAGCAAAAGCAAGGTCTGGGGGGTGAAGGTAGTTTATTAGGCCCCGTTTGTCACGAATGGCCCTGCTGCACATATAAAAGCAAATCCCTCTACCTTAGAAGATTAATTCTGAAGGAGGCACTCTTGGGTCAAAGTATACATAAGCGTGTGCCTAATCTCAGAGAAATCAGGCTATTTTCTCACAGCAATTAAGCAGAGGTCTGGGGTTTCACCCACAGTGTATTTAAACACAGGATACAATTAAACCTCAAAGTATTAATATCTTTGCTCTGCAAAATTGCTCAGGAAATAGATTTTGCTCTCTTTCAAATGAAAAGCAAGGGAAATGAAGAGAATAACTTGATTCTTAGCTAAGTTGCTTGAAATAAGAGTGTCATATTTTCTTCTAATTGCAAATATCTTCTGTACATAAAGACATTTCTTACTCTACAGTAGGGTAAGAGTTATAAACTTTCTAGTTCCTTTCATCTAAATAACGAATCTTAGAAGTTTGTATGGAAATGTATTGTTTTAAAACTGTAATTTAATTTCTTATTTAGCATATGTTAAAAATCAACTTCTTATAAAAATCTAAGAACTCACTGTTTACCACCAACAAAATGTCACAAATAGGAAGTTTGCAACCTATGTAAAAAGTAAAAAAGTAAATGTAAATCTTAAATAATCAAGTGTTCAGAGGGACTACTTTCTGCAGAGGTTTTTCTTGTTTTTTTTTTATTCATATACTCATCTCAAGGTAAGAGCTAATCTTCTAGAGAAAATTCTTGCCAGTTTAAAACACTACTTTGAAAATGTTAAATATAAAAACAACAAAAGAACTTTTATTTCTTGTGCATCAGTTCCCTAAAGGCAAAGATTTTAATAGTACAAAAGCTATATTAAATAAACCACCACCTTTGTTCAGCTCTTGAAAAAAAAAAAAAACAACCAAACCCTTCTGGTATTAAACAAATTTTATCCATATTATAATTATTGTTACTTCTCTTTTGTCTCCATATGGGATTAATATCCCATTTTAGTGCCAAACCAAATTCTCTTTGTCTTTTTTGAGGAGGAAACTTGCTCGTGAAATAGGAAAGGATAGAAATAGTTTTTCATTTATATAGCTGACTCAGTAGTTATTTCATTTATATAAGAGTTTCTAGCAAGATGGTTATTGGTATATGATACAGTGAGAAATCTTATCGTTCATGACATATAGGCATGTTCTTAGAAATTAATAAAACTGAAAGAATGAAGCAAAACAATAAATCTGACGTGCAGTGGGGTGTGTGTGTGTGTGTGTGTGTGTGTGTGTATGTGTACTAACATATTTTCCCACCTAATACTCCTTTGTTGCTTTTAAGAGGAGATGAGTACTTAAGGTAAAGTACAAAAGGCAATGTCCCCTTGGAACCACTTGATAAACAGTTTAGGCACTTTTTTGATGTGTGCTGGGCTGTGTGAGAAGGCATACAATCTGAATTTTACGAAGGATTGTTTTAACAGGACCAATGATTTTAATAGTACTTCTTGCTGACATCACTGGCAAATTGGTCTACTCTGTAACCTTTAAAAGTGCAGCATATCCCAAAATGAGTTACTTATTAAACAAATGTTCTTTTTTTTTGAGTGCAACTGACCTTTAAATGATTATTTCTCAGCACTTGCAACAGAGAGAATCTCACCTACCACCTTTACACTTTTGATGCTACAGTGAGTAGGTCCATAACCTTTTCACAATACTTACCACGCCACACAACATGGAATTACAAACGCTAACGAGCACCTTTTCTTTTAAGGGGAAGTCCTATTACTTTATTAAATTGTTGCAGTACACAGAAGCCATGGAAAAGTATAACAATAAATCATTATTTTTTGATCAAGCTGCAACCATTTTAGAAAATAGAATTCCAACGCACCAAAGAGTAATTTACTGCTAATAACAGTTTCTACTGAAGTTTTCTCCCTTTGGCTTCCAAGGAATATGTGTGTGTAGCGGGGGAAGGGGATGGGTGATTTAAATAGTTGTATTTGACTACAGAACATCATCTTTAGGTTCAGGCACTTACACAGTATTTGCAGGCAATTTGAACTAAATTTACAGACAACTAGCACAGCACCCCTTTTCACTAACTAGAAGGAAAAGCTCTGAAATTTCTGAAGTATTATTGATGGAATATATATATATATATCTCCTGTAGTTTTAGAGATTTTAAGATTATGCCTTCCTCAGAAATAGGCATGTTTGTAAAGATGTAATGGGTATAATCAAGTCATGGTTTTCTTTAATTAAATAGAGCTGGAAATGATAAACTTTATTCTTCAGGAATCAAATCAAATCTAGCACATATTTGGAAGAGTTCATGTTTTCTGGGATCTCTTTACTAATGTAAGGAAATCTATGTTACTCTAAGTCCCAGTGGTCTTTCCTGGAGCAGGTAACCCATTTATACTTTAGTAGAACTACTGAATTTATTAAAGGTTTCATTAGCCTCAGTATTTTCCCTCTTAAAGAATAGCAATACTCTAATTTTGCAAAATTCTGAGAAAAAGTTTCTTGATCTGAAGGATTCAAATCCTGGAATAAGCTAGTATGTCCATACTTTATGTACATTTTACCTGAACAGTAAGGCACAGGTACTTGCTTATGTTCCAAAATAAGCTTTTTTTTTCTTGCAAAGCTGACCTTGTTTATAAAAAACACTGTTTTAAAAAAGATGTTGGGGTCTTATAATTTTTAAATATCAATCCTCCATAGCATAAAAAGGGGTTTTCCTGTGTGTATTCTCTGTCTCTCCTCTTTTCCCACATTTCTTACCAAGTAAGCTTATTGGCATGAATTATAGAGAAATCTGAGAAATTTTTCCTAAATAATGAAAAGTAACTGTTCTTGAAATAACACTCACTTACGGTTTTCTTTTCGGCTCTGACTTGGTTGTATTTTGTAAAGCATGAGAGGCAGCCATAAGCCTTCATCAGAGAAATCAAAGTTAATGTCCTTTGGAAACATTGGGCTCTGAAAGAAAAAAATAATAGCAGAAATATTACTTATTTGGCTCCCCCTAGTTTAATTTACAAAAAGGCAAATCAGTTATGTTATTGGCATGTAATCACAAAGAAAAATAAACAGACTTAAGACTAAACCGACTCATTGTCAAGACTTCCAGGGTCTTATTCATTAATTATGGTGGCTGCCAACAAACAACAGAGGAAAATCAACAATGCTGGATAAAATAATCATCAAGGGCTTCTATGTCTGTAAACTATTTAAATTCTTGAAATTGAATATTTATGATGAGTGATGCTTCTTTAATGTATACCATATTTCCATCAGTTCTCCACTCTGCCTGCGTTCAGAAAGCCCAGATGTACCTGGTGTTTGGTTCACACCCACCTTTCACTCCGTTTCATCCTGGCCCCCTCTGCTAACACCATTCCATTAGAAAACTGGACACCCAGAGTCACTTGCTGTTTTTCCAGGACTCGCTCATTTTGTGGTGTCCCTCTCATCCTTAACAATAGCGCAGTTCAATATCCTATCTGCCTGTGCATAGGCAGCCCCCTTGTGAAACGGTTGTGATGTTTAGTTTTCACCCATCAGTACAATGCAAACCAGAGTGGGCTCACCTCTTTGGGGTTAGTGAACCCACGTTGTCTGTGAGCACAGACAGCACTTTGGCCCCAGATGTGACTGGTTAACTGTACAAGCAAAGAGGATAAATCCACATAACAATACTTCATTCACCAAGGAAATCTGCAGTGGATTACAGCTTCTCTATGGTTAAGTCTGGTCTTAATTTACTGCTTTTATTCAGTTTTCAACCACAAACGAGCCCCTTATGAGGCATTCACTATGCAGAATTGACAACTCTTTTTATCTACTTGAAAAATATTTTTGGATAATAATTTATGGTTACAAAATATGTTAAGCAGTTTCAATAGTTATATTATATTCTTTCAATGCTTAATGATGCAGTATCCCCTGTAAAAATGGAATGCCAGGAAATCTGGTAATTTTACATACAATATTTATAACAACAGAGCAATTTGGCTATATAGAAACACAAATTTAAAAAACCCTGCATATTTCATAGGAAGTCTTTTAAAGACATTTTTTAAGCTCTTAAATTGTATCTCAGGAGAAAATCAGAGTTTAGAACAGTGTCTAAAGGCCCTATATATATGGGTGAAAAAATAATTTTGGCAAGCACTGTATTTTATTTATGGATTATTATGTTTAAAATAGCATATTTTGAACACCCTTCAGAAGGAAAAAAAGCTGCGGCTCTCTCTGAGGACACAAGGGAGAGTTCATATGCTATTTATATTTTATATATGAAACCAAAATGTGTGGGTAGGTTTGTACTTTTTCACCATCAAACGTATTCTCTTAATTTATATTCTGAATTAATGCCATTTTTTTAAAAAATCCATCTGAAGGTGCTCATTATTATTGCGCATAGAGTCATTTTTCAAGGACTGATTGCCAGTAATTGGAAATACTCTGGAAAGCCCAAATAGACTGAAAAACATCATATCCCTTTAATAAGTGGCAAGTGCCAGTAACAGAGTTTGTCATTTTAGATGCACATCTTCTAATATTGCCAGTCTAGTGACCCTATAACTGAAAACAGGACCTATGTAAGTAAATAAGAAGGAATATTTTATAAATGGAGACAATGGAAACAATGTGGTTGATGTTCCTTGCGATGATAAGAGTTCCTTTCCATTGCTGTAGATTAATTTAAACCGCGGGCACACAAAGCTTTATAACTTTCCTTTTGGCAGAATTTGAGCACTTTCAGACTCATTGATACTAAGGGATTCTTCCCATTGCGGAATGAACTCCCTGTAGATAAACAAAGGAGAACATTGAACTGAGGTACTCGCCGTGTTTTCCTCATTAGTGGCTACACTGTCTTGAGCAGGGAATGAGAGCTTGGGGAAAAGCATCCTTGGCATTAACAAGAAAGGACATTGCTTTTACAAGGAAGAACACTTTATGGTTTTCTAAAACATCTCTCCTCAAGTGCCATATGTAAATCATATTTAAAAAAAGCAAAACACTCAAATTGTGTGTGTGCTTTAGGGGGAAAAACTACATAAATGTGCAATAGAAAAATAATGAACTGTATCACTTTGGTTAGTTAAGCAATTATTGTTTCTTTATAGACCCAAATGCAGTTTGGTTTTCATCATAAAAACAGGTGGGGTTTGCTTTTGTTTATTGTTGGTGGTGGTTTGTAATTTTGCTCGAAAGAATTCTTTATGTTGCCGTTCTTGTTATTGTAGGACGTGGCATGTTCTGCCTTTAATCTGGTAGCTAGGTTGCATTATCTTCCTAGATGTTCAATGAAGGTGTAAAAAAAAAGGTTAGAAAGGTGATAAATTAGACAACAGAAGCATCAGATTCAAATGCCACTTACTATAATTCCAAAATCATGTATTAAAATGGTTTCAGTAACGATATTACAGCTTCCCTCTGTTGTTTATCTCCAACATATTAACATACAGATAAGAGCAACTTCTGGAACAGAGTATAGAGAGCTTTGGATTTATGACAACAGCGATGAACTACCGTCATTAATCCAGGCAAAAATAGTTTCTGATCACCAACCAGGGGTCGATGAGCCCAAGGTTCTGATGAAGGCTTGGCGCATTCTCCCCGCGCCACTTAGTACGCAGAGCCCTAACATTCCTACGCCATTTACCTTACAGCCTGAGTACCCGGATGCCAGTCTCCTTTCTCCTTTCTCTTCCTGCCAAGCAGTCTATGTGAAGTTAGAGTGGGAGGTTTATTTAACAATGAATTTCCCCTTTGTATAACCATTACAAAAGTATCCAGGCTAAATAACTTGTTTTTTAAGTCACTGTGCAATTTCAAGGTTTTAATGGTCCTTAAAATATAATACCCTGTGTCATTTATTTCCTGAAGTGAAAGCTAGTCCCAGCCTTTGTAATTCATGTAAAACAAGTGGTTCAAAATAGTTTGAAGAGAGAATGAAAACCTGATAAGCAATTAATCTACCCTGAATGCTTTCTTAATAGTTTGTGCCTTTTCTTGCTGTTTTTTTTTAAATCCAGATGTATTCAAAAGAAAATCAAATAAAATATACATCTAGATTTTTCTATAGTGCGTTTGTTAGAATGAAACCCACACACAGTGAGGCAGGAAAGATTGAACGTTTAAATAATTTAAAAATAAAGGTGTTTCCGGTTGAACAGTGGCAACTTGAATTTTTTTTCCCCATGGAAAATTTTTGCCTGGAGTTATGGGAGAAGGGAAGAATTTGAAATGGGAAAATGCATACATGAGCATAGAGAAGGGGCTAATTTCCTAACAGGATAATCCTGCAAGTGACACCTCATTGTGGAAAAGAACTTTTCCTAGTCTGACTGCTAATTTGCAGAGGCCCAGGCTAAAGAGTTAAGGCAGGCCAGAGACATTGAGACTCAAGATTCAGCTACAAAATAGAGCTGAGTCCGGTTCATGTGTCTGCCAGGCTGTGTATCACCAAGGAGCATGGCGAGAATATTGAGAAGACCTGCCAGTCTTCTGGCATATTGTCTGAGATACTGTATAGGCAGAGGAGACTCTTGTTGGAGGACCATGTGTGGCCGACAGACTGAAGATTCAGGAATCCAAAAGTTGAAGGGAATGCGTCTCCGTGGTTAGTGGGGCCAAGACGATGAGAACCTGGCAGAGATTCATGCAGGGTTTCAATAGTTGAGGCCTATGGATGACAAGATCATGACTTTTCCAACTCATTAGAGAATATATGTTTCTCCCTTGGCAGAGTGGAACAGGGCAAAAATGGCAAACCCAAAGATACAGAAATCAATGAAAGGCTTAAGAGTTACCTGAGCAAAATTAACAGGGATAATAACAAATTCAGCTTACTTTTGAGTAAATGCCAAAAGAGTCTCAGGAGCTTCTATAAACTGGGATATTCCTTGTAGGAAAATGATAACCATGCCTGAAATGACAAGCATAAGAGCCAACAAGATGGTGTGGATGTGCAGGACTGATACTGAGACCATGCCTCTTTATTTCTTAGTGAGAAAGTACTGGAGGTTAAGGAACTTTATAATATCATACTTACTGCATAAGTATGGTGATTGCATACATATATGTATATCCCTGTACCGAAATTAATTGCTTGGTAAACATATATAAGCTTCACCCCAATGTTGAGTTAATCAAGAGCAAGAGCATGGGTTACCAAAGTCCCAAGGCATAGAACCCTTATTCAGGGACCAGGTAGAAACACTGAAATGTGGCTGGGCGGTACTAGGCATTCCATCATATTTTTTGGCACTTAGCAAAGACCAGCCTTGATGGAATCTGCCACACATTCTGTAACCCGGATGAGTACCGCATGCCTGTCATCTGAATGGGGTTAGTCTCTGACTGGAGTATTGCCAAGTAACCCAATTTTAGAATAGCACAAATTTTAATTATATGTTTCATTTAACTGACACCTGTCCTTGGAGGCTGTCATTAAAATCTAACAAGCTATGATGTGGGAACTATTATTATCTAAGATTTATAGAGAGGCAAAAATAAATAAGGAGAGAAAAAAGGAAAGGCTGAGAGGTTTAGAGGAGCAGTAGAACTTAAAGACTAGAAATTCCACTTGCAAACAAAAGCATCATATCAACTACCTAGGAAATTCATAGGAAATGAAAACCCAGATCATTGAATTTCTTGTGTTTGAGGTATGATTTTTACTAAATATCGACTCATCCATCCTTTCATGTTGTGGATATAGTACACCACTGCTTTCCTCGGTAAACTGGGAAACAGTGTATTTTTAAGTAAAATGGTTGAAACCGAGCATGCATCAGTTTTAAAACTTAAGTTCCACCAATTGTAGAATCCCATACTATTTGTCTTGCACATTTAGTCAGCTCAAGAGGAAAAATGTGGTGAGGAAAGGTTGGGGTAGAGAGTAAGCAAGGTAATGTGTTGGTGATCATAGAATTTGAATAGTGGGTACATGGGGGTTCATTATACTATTCTATTTACTTTAGTGTAAATTTGGAATTTTCCATAAGGAAAATTTAAAAGAAATTCAATTTAGAGAGGCAGTTAGATCTTGTACAAATTTATTTGGGAAAATTAATTTGTTTTATACTGCAAAATTTGGCCATAAACAGGAGAACAGAACATCTTACATTAATTATATTATATTACTATATTTATGTTAATGATCCCACTGTAACTATATTATTCTCCTAAAAATGGAAAAACCAAAAGATCTGTATATATTTTTCTACTCTCCGCATTCACAAGCAGTCTTTTTATAACAGCCCTAGGTTTCTAGACTGAATGCCAAATATGCTTCACGTTTAGATCAAATTTAGCTTTAACTAAAATAATTAGCCCTTGGTCCTAATTCTAATGGAAATGTAAGACTCTTAATATTCAGTAATAGTAGCACCATTAGATACTGCTGCTAACAGTGATTTATATGAAATAATTAGTAGACTGTTTCTTTTGTAGATACATGCAGAATTTGTCCTAAACCAAAGGGAAAACAATAATAAAAACTACTGCCTTTTAACCTTTCCATGAATTTAAATAAAAAATGTATACTGGAATTGCACATTAATAAGGACTGTTAAGCTTGGAAGAATATTTTACATTCATCTGTAGTTCATCAGACAGGTTTATGACCTCAGTGGAATTGCTGTAGCTCCTGCAGTTCTTAAGCCGGCATGGGAGAAGACACGCAATATTATTTTATGATTAGAAAATTCTACTAGAATTGTCAGAAACAAGGAAATGCACTCCCATATTGAGTATTTGCTCTGAAATGAGCACATATAAAAATACAGACATTGAATGGATTGACTTAGTCCTCTAGGTATCTTAAAAAGAAGCCTCTGAATAGAGCTAACTAGAATGCCACAGTTTTAGTCTTAATGTAGGAAATGTGAGGGGTCAGCCTCTACCGTGTGTCTGGAGGTACACACAAAGGGGGACCGCTGCCTTGTTTTACAATTTTCTAGTTTATATGGTAACCGCAAATAAATATATAAAGTTTCTCCTTAAAAAGACTTCTTCCTCACTAAACAATATCTGTTTGGAAGTATCCTAGAGTTCATTTACCCTGCCTTTCCCTGAATTCCCCGTTGAACGGCTGGTATTGTGTGAAAGACATTTCCCACAATGCTGGTATTGCTGCTGTCAGAGGTCCCACTGAAGCAGGGAAGCTAGTCCAGTTGCATCTCCATCACTCAGCCTGAGAAAATTTCATCCACAGAGCTGATTCATGCTATTTCTTTGGATCTGCTACTGGCAGCACAATAAGGGATGAATGAAATAAGCACTCAGCAGCTGAATGCCCTTAAAGACCACTTGGGAACTTTATTTGGTGCCAAATAAAGTGACCTGCCAGTGTCAGCGGCGGGAAGCATATTGTACTGGGCTCTGCAGTCTGTCCCATAGCCTATTCATTTCTGAGGAAATTTTCAGGTATTGAGTTTTAATCCATGATGCCCAATTATAATTTGGGACCCTTTTACATTAGAGACTGGGCTGCACCCCCTTTGGCAATTAAGCCAGAGCTGCCTAATACATGATTTTAATTTCCGGAAAGCAGGTGCTTC
The DNA here is from genome assembly GCF_003265705.2 of Callorhinus ursinus. NCBI lineage: Eukaryota > Metazoa > Chordata > Mammalia > Carnivora > Otariidae > Callorhinus > Callorhinus ursinus. The sequence goes on from NW_027397071.1 coordinate 33,867,847, forward strand.
CTTTGGTCAGTTACCAATCTCTGATTTTCCTTCATTCTTTAGCTTAAACCATTTTCATTTTCATACCCCTCCTCTGGCCCCCCTTCTATAAGTATTCACCGCATGTTAGATGACTTTCCTGCTTAAGCCTGTAGGGATTCCCATAGGCTTCTTTTAAAAGTGCTTATAACTTTTTCAAAAATTCATTTTGTAGGTATCCATTTGATCCCCATTATATAATAACTTTTATATATTTTTAAGTAATCTGAATAAAGATATGTTTATGTTATCTACCACTTGCAGCTATGAAGCAAGACTCCCCAGAAATATAGTCTGCATTAGTTTTCTTTGTTTCTTGTTTTTACCAATTCAGTTAAAGTCGTCCCTAACAATTCAGAAATGATTTTCATTGGAGTTATCTTTACAACTCTGTGTCTTCTCCAAACAGTGCTTTATGGTTCAAAATAAATGTTTGAAGAGAGGACCTTAAAAGACAAACAGCTCAAATATTGGGTCCCAGATTGGGAGGCAAATGTTGTATAAGTCAAATCCTATCTGGAAAGAAGTTCCCCTCCACACACATGCACTGAGATGGTGCAGTCTTAACTTCCAAAAGAGCCAGAGAGAGGAGATTGGGAAACCAGCTGTCAGTTTGTGCCAATAATGACAGGGTCTTTATCCTTTCCGTTACTATGAATGAGCTGCCTACTTCACTATTTCCATTCCCACATATGAATTAGAAAATACTGTTGAAATATTGTTGCTGTGATGTCCACCATAGGGTTAAATTTAAACCTTTGGTGGCCATCGATGGACCTGTCATTCCTAAGGGAAGTGAGTAAAAGGAAGAAGGAGCAAAGGGAAATGAAACAAAATAGATAATCAAAAACAACAGAGGAGGAAAAGGAAGAAAAAAGAAGAGGTTAAGAAGAAGAGAGAAAAAGTTGGAGGAAGGCAAAGAAAAGGGGTGCTTAAGTTGGGGACACAGTTGAGGGCTACCATCAATTGGCTTAATGAGCTCATCCTTTGGCTCATCCTCTGCAGGCTGAGATCACAAATGTCTCTGCTACCTAGCTGGACTCTGTTGAATGCTGTTTCATAATTAGCTGAGGATTAGCAAAATTGATGGTCTTTAATGGGACCATGGCAAATGTTTCTTTTTTTTCAGGTGATTTGTTTTAATTATTATTTTATTTTATTATGTTATGTTAATCACCATACATTACATCATTAGGTTTTTGATGTAGAATTCCATGATTCATTGTTTGCGGATAACACCCAGTGCTCCATTCAATACATGCCCTCCTTAATACCCATCACCAGGCTAACCCATCCCCCCACCCCCTCCCCTCTAGAACCCTCTGTTTGTTTCTCAGAGTCCATAGTCCCTCATGGTTCGTCTCCCGCTCCGATTCCCCCCCCTTCATTTTTCCCTTCCTACTATCTTCTTTCCTTTTTTTAACTTATAATGTAGTATTTGTTTCGGAGGTACGGGTCTGTGATTCATCAGTCTTACCAAATTCACAGCACTCACCATACACATACCCTCCCTGATGTCTATCACCCAGCAAATGTTTCTTTTAAAAAGAGCAAAGCAACCAAATTCTGGATTTGAAAAATGCAGAATTAGAGAACTTTGCAACAACAGTTTGTTACCTAACAAAAAGATTTATTTAATATTTCACTTAAAGAATTATATTATATTCTCTCCTAGAATATAATAAATATGATTTGATTAAAGTGTGTGAAATTGTATGTGGTAGTGTTTCTCAAACTATGTTCTAAGAAACACTAATGTCCTGCTAGATATTTGATGCTTCCTTTAAAAAAGCATGCTCTCATTAAATACATTTTAAGACACCAAATCATATTTGCCTTCTGAGGAAGTCACAATGCTTACTACTATATTATAGGCACTGAGAAGTCCCTCACAGGAAAAACAAAACAAAACAAAATCTGTTTATGTTGAATCCAGCATTTTACAAAAAAAAAATGGCTATGAAACTTTTTTTCTCCTTAAAACACTTAATAGTTTGCATTTTCTGGAACACAGTTATAAAGCAGTGGATTCCAGTATTAGTACTTAGTATTTCGTTGTTGTTGTTGTTGTTTTGAAGAGTAAAAATAGCTGAACTACACGGTTGGTATTGACTTCAGGACCATAATATTAAAGTTTAATATGTTTGCTTAATGTGCAATTCATTGAAGTTGGATAGGAGCCTTATACCTTCTGTCACTGCGTTTGCCATGCCTATTTTTCTGTATTCAGCCTTTAAGTGTACTGGGGCAGCGTCCATGTTTTGTTTTCCATTGCATCTCTGAGAACTGTCATGGTGCTTTGTACAATGTAAGCGCTCAGTGAATATTTGTTCGAATGAATAAATGAACAATGTAGTAGACATCTTTTTAAGTTATGGATATAACCACATTAGAATGTAAGTTTGGCCTCAAAGTAAAAATAACAGATGTAAAAGTGAGAATGACTAAATTGAACTGGTTTTTAATAGCTTTGTCAGAGGCCAGTAAATTCCTCACCAATTACTCTATTGTCTGATGCTTCATTGCTCTTGTTAGCCGGTCTGTTTGAAGTCAATGTTCATTCTATTCTGTAATTTTCCAATTTGTTTTTAAGTCTTTATATCTTCAATTATCTTCCAATAGCTATTTCTTACCTGCCCTTTACTTTTTGTTGAATGACTTCTTAAAAACAGACTCATAGTGAACTTCATATATCATAATATGCCCTGAGAAACTTACTGAAGAGATGAGAAAAGGCAGTGAAGGCCTGGGGGTGAGGAGTTTGGGTATAGAAGAGGTAAAAGAGGTAAAATATTTAATTCATTTGACAAATATTTACTGGATGCTTATTCTATGCTGGGCACAGTGTATAGTCTAGACAATTCAAGGTCAGACAAAAATATGAAACATTCATCAGACAGGTATCAACAGAATTAAGAATTTTCAAAATTTCATCCCCTCCCCCCCATTAGTTTATACTGGAGAATGGCTTGATATTTTTAGACTGATGATTTCATGTGTAAATTGTTTGTCTTATCTATTTTGCTCTGTTTTTTACAGCAGTTCACCTTTTCTATCTTGACAATGCTGCAAACTTTCCTGAAATTGTACAATATTTTATGGGCCAGGACAAAACCATGTAATATGATTCTGTCACATAAAATTTAATGTAAGTTCAGTTACCTTAAATCAAAGTAGTAACTGGTCAAAAATCTACTTAAAGAATGGTTTTGACCAATGGTTGGTAAACTGCATCCTGTGGGCCAAATCTATAAAGTTTTATTGGGGCACAGCAACACTTACTCACTTACATATTGTCTGTGACTGCTTTCATGCTCCAACAGAAAAGTTGAGTAGTTGCAGGAGGGACTATATGGCCTGCAAAGCTGAAAATATTGACTACCTGGACCTTTATAACAGTAGCATAGATAACCCTTTGTAGTTTGGGGAAGAGCAAAATGATGGATCACTAAAAATACATTTAACATCTCCCTTTGGATATAATTTTGTTCCTGTATTTGAATGTGATGAGAATATTATTCTGGAAATTCTTATCCAATAAAAATAATATTCTCCTCATTAAAGAGCTAAGTCAGTAGCAATTGGAGTTCCATTTTACTGCTATTCTTTTGTTCAATATTAAGTATAGATGTGAAAAACTGGGATGTCTAAATTTTATGTCTAAGTTTTTATATTCTATGTGGGAATTTAGGGCTTGTCTCTGGAGGTAGTATACTTTAGTACATATTATAGGTAGGCTCCAAGGTGATCTATTTCCTGTTATCCACTTTCTTGTGTAGTCCCATCCTACACAGAATAGGGCTGACTTGTGTAATCAATAGGACATTGTGGAAATTATGGAGTGTGACTTCTGAGTCTAGGTCATAAAAGGCATTGTGATTTCTGTTTTGTTCTGAAAGAACCAACTATTATGTCTGGAGGAAGCTCAAGCAGCTCCCTGGAAAGGTCCATGTGACAAGGAACTGAGCCATCTGCCAACAGCTGATGAGGAAACTGAGGCAATCCACTAATGTCCGGTGAGTGAGCCACCTTAGAAGCATACCCTCAAGTCCCAGTTGAGCCTTTGATGATGGCACCTCCTGGTGACATCTCCACCACAACCTCCTAAGAGACCCAGAGGCAGAACCATCCAGCTAAGTCAGTCCTGAATTCCTGACCCTCAGAACTCCGAGATAATCATTGTGTACTATTTTAAAGCCACTAATTTTGGGGGTAATTCATTGTGCAGCAGTAGATAACTAACACGATAGGGGCGCCTGGGTGGCTCAGTCAGTTAGGCATCCTACTCTTGGTTTCCGCTCGGGTCATGATCTCTGGGTCCTGGGATCGAACCCCACATTGGACTCTGTGTGCAGTGGGGAGTCTGCTTGAGATTCTCTCCCTCTCCTTCTGCCCCTCCCCCTGCTTGCACATGTGTGCTTATGTGCATTCGTGCTCTCTCTCTCTCTCTACAATAAATAAACCTTTTTTAAAAAAAAGATAAACTAACATGGTGTATGAGAATGTGGGCTCTGATGTCACACAACTTGTGTTTGAACCCTGGGTCTACCACTTGCTAGATGCATGACCTTGGGCAGATTATTAGCTCTATTACTTAGCTTTATCATTTAGAAAAATGGGTGTATAATTTACCCTTACAGTCATAGAATTGTTGTGAGGAATTCAATGAGGTAATGAGTGAAAAGACTTCCTAAGAGGTAGTAATTGTTACATAAATGTTAGCAATTATTTGCTTTTAATTATCATTAGAATGGACTCCAAGTATCCATGCAAGAATTCTTTCAAACCTCTCTTTGTTTTCTAACAACTAAGTGAATCCACAGTCGAATTTTAAAGGACTTTTATCCCATATCCTAGAGTTTATACAACTTAGAACACCTCAACTAGATATGGGAGGAGGGTCAGCAAAGCAAGTAATTAAGAGAAAAGGCCATTGTCATTATATTGGAAAACAAGATATATTTTAGTTCTGCACAATATTACATTTAAAAAAATAGAGGCTGAAGAAGAACAGGCTGCTACCTGAGAAAACAGGTGAAATTATATAGTCTAACCCTGGGCACAAATTTTAAAAAACACAATGACAAATGTAATTTGTGGTCTAATTTGCTAAAGCCTAAACCACACATAATGTTTTTTTTGGTAAAAATAAAAGATAAATAGCAAAATAATATGATGCTTTGCAGGTTGTTTGAGTTATCTAACCCTTCTTTAATCCGGGGGATTATTGAACAAAACCGATGTTCATTCAAAAACACTTACGAAATCTGTTGTGGATTACCAATATCATCAGTTAAATCTGTTTCAAATTTATTGCTTTCATTCAGGTTAAATAACAAAAGGGTCCATTTGTCCCACCACATGTATATACACGAATTTAGCTTTCATCATTCCCTACAAGTTTAATCCAGTGATTTATGTTTTTTAATGCATATTTAAGGAATCTGTTGAAGAAACTCATCCAGACAGACAGAAGAGCTAGGTGGGATTAATAGGGTGTAGGCAGGATTTAAAGCTGGTTGATTCAGTTCAGAGTAAGTTAAAAAGAAAGAATAGAACACTGTAACCCTCCTTGGGGTTCTAATCATTTTAATGACTTTAGCAAAAAAGAACAAGCTAAGGTCAGGAAAGTTCAGAGACGATGATCCTGTTTCTAGAAATACACTACACAAAGAAAAGCCATTGCTTCAGCTGTTCTTTTTTTAAGAGTGAAAAACACCACTATATTTTTTTAGACAAAAATATGCCTTCTATTTAAGTCATCATATTAATGGTTAAATTTGAGGTTTCAGAATTCTTGATTTTCTTTGTGAAGCCATTGTATTTCACTTAACACCACAACCAGCAGCGAAGGCTAGGAAAAAATTGGGCACGCTGACTTTTTTCTTTTTTTCTAATGTTTTACAGCTAGGCAATGTATTACTTAGAGATCCTCAGATAGCTACTTCTCAGACACAAAAAAATACTATGGCTTATCTTATTATTGATGACTTTGAACCTTTAAAAACATTCAGTTTAAGTCTTGCAAGAACAAAATATTGGAATATGAGGAGGAAAAAAGCTTTTTTCTTTTCTCCCCCCAGGAAAGCGAACCCCATTCTACTCTCTCAGGTATTTTGTTTCAGTGACATTCTAATCTTTATACACATTAAGAACTTTCTTTGATAATATTGTTTCATTAGTGTAAAATGTATTTTAACAAATATGCTCTTTTCCATTAACTGCTTTCCAAACACAGAGGACAAATGGAGACTTGATAAGCATATTTTAGTGCTTCATTGAACCCGATATGTATTTCCAACACTCGTTTTGCTATAAATTTCATAGTTTAATGGAACACCGTGGGCCATGAAGTATTTTGTGTTCATTAGCTTTTAAAAAGGAAGAGATATGCTATCCAATTATCAGCACTTGGGCCAGAATAGCAAATGCTCTTCATAGTTTTCTGATGCTACCCATGACACAGACCATACATGGGGCCATGGTGAATGGGAAGTAGACTTCAGTGCTGTCTGATTGCATACCCTGCAATGGTGAGAATGCACTATCCCCGTGCTGGCCCAAACTGCAGCTGCCGCACGTGGCGATTGCCCACTTGAAGTGTGCTTAGTACAAGGGAGGTACTAGATTTTTAACTTTACTTACACTAATTTGTTTCAGTTTAAATTGCCCCATGCTGCTAGTGGCCACCACATGGAACAGTGAGTTTATGACCAGATTTTCAAAAAGAACAGCCATTTGCCCAACAATTGTCTTCATTTGTAGCTCTGGCTGTTCTTATTCCTACATAGATAATGTCTAAAGAGATCAACCTTTGTGTTTTTTTTTTAATTTTTTATTTTGGGGAGGTTGTTTTTAAATACTACAGGTTTAAATTTGCTAGGAATGTCTGTTCTTTGAGGTATTTTGCATATACAGACACTACGAGATGTATTTAACTGCTTTCTATAAAAAGTTGAGATGCTCAGATAAAATTAAATTTACATTTAATTGTTTCAAATTTATTATTTATTCATATAACTGGGTTTCTGTCTTGTTCAAAGCCATGATTAGTTTAAAATTTCTTCAAACAAGTTATAAGAATTATCTTCAGAATAAATAAAATGCTATCAGATCTTAATTTCCTACTTACACGAAAAAGTAAAATATTTGTTTCAGCTTTGTCTTAGGCAAAATATGCCTGGAAATACCTAATATCATATTGTTGAAATGTTGCTTACATGATGACTTGAGTTCAAGTAAATTTGTGGAGTGAAAGGAAAGAACAAAATTTGCAAGACTCTTGCATTTTTATAATTGGTTGGGGTTTGACTTATTATGTTAATATACATCTTATCCTTTTACTCTAGTTGTGAAATTCTTAAATCATCATTTTATCTTTTTTTAGTTTCTACAATGTTGTCTTACAAGATTATGAGCAGGACATTTAGTTTAAGGTCTTTTGTTTGTTTGATTCCAGTTAAATGGGTAATGTCATTATTATCTGCTGGTAAAGTTATTTAAAAAAAAAATATGTGATTGACCAAAGACAGTTAGGAATAACCTAATGGCAACCAATACATATCTGTGGGAATAAGAATATTTTTTAAGTTCATTGAAATACCCTGGAATTTCCTTTCTCTTACAACTCTCTGTATGCAAATCCTTTTTCGTTTCTTTGTTTGAATTGATATATGCAACCAAATCCACAGAGTATGCAGTATTTCAGTACTCCAAATTCCTTATTTTTCTTTCTCAGTTTTTGTTTTCTACAGATAAGCCCTGTCCATGTACCCCATAAAGAGCTGCAGTATCTTAACTATTCCAGGCCCAAATCTATTCTGCACTGTCAATCACATCACCTCCCAAGGTACTTCACTGCACACAAATCAAGTTTGAGTCAAGTCTACTTCTAATCAATAGATCCTTATAGATTGTTTTAGTATACCTAAATCACTTCCCAGAAAATATCTAGCCATCTCATTTCTAATGGGAAAACATTAGATGAAATTTCAATCGGGACCACTAAAGAAGAAAGGCTAATGTACTCTTCTGGTCCATCAGGGGCTTAAACTCCATGTAGTTCTTACATGAAGCGGGAAAAATGTTTTCTCTCAAATCAAAGACCCACACACACGATTAGAACATTTCAGCAGCGGGGGCAGCGTAGAATGAAGGAAAACGGCTGAAGGAAGTGCACGCTGCCAGATTGTTTTGACACTGTAGAAAGTTGAGGCATTGCCTTGAAATCTCTGCAGTGTGGTCAGGCAAGCGAGTTCTAGAAACACAAGTGCCTCTGAAGCAAAAACTGCCTGAAAATCTTTTTTTTTTTTCTCTTTAGTAATCCAACAGCAAATGTGGCTACTAATGATACTTTGAATAGGGTAAAAACACAGTCCATTTATTATCCATATTCCAAAGATATTTATCGCTCTAAGAAGACAGTTAAATAATAGGCTAAGCCACTGTTCTTAACAATCTGCCCTGTTCTGTCACTAAGGGGAATACTGACAAAATTTGTATTTATATGTTGTACTTTCCAGTTAACAAAATGATCTCGTACGGATCATCTTGTTGAATCTTCGTAGTAGCACTGTGAGAGTTAGTATGTCCTTGAACCACAGTCCAGAAGCTGAAGCTCTGATGGGGAAGGGAGTTGCCTGTGTTCAAACAGCTGGCATATTAGAGATGTATCTTAAACATGGACAGAAGATTCCGGAAGAGGCCTTCTTTTCATTATAATATATTAAAAAAATGGTTATTTACACTTACCATTTTATTTTTCTGATGTTTTAAATGAATATTTAGTTCTGGAAAAATAAAGGAATTTTGGTCTATGTCACCCCTAGGCAGACCAACACTGTTTCTCAGGCTACGCTGGAGGCCCATATGCCATAATCTGCATAACGTGAAACTCTGGGTGAATTAGGATGGAGGCTGTTGAAGGACATTCGCTTCAGGAGTTTTGCTACAGCTAGATGTAGACCAAGAGTCAACTGAGACTTTGGTCTTCCGCATCCTCTGAGAACACTTTCTTAACTATGGCGGGCTACTTCTAAGATGGCCCCTAGTGATGCCCTCCTCCTAGTACTCATGTAAAATTTCCTCCTCTGGAGTATGAGGAGGGACCTAGGGACTTGCTTCTGATGAATAAAATATGGTAGGTGAGATGGTGTGTCACTTCTGAGATGAGTTTACAAAAAGACTGACTTCTGTCTTACCTGCCCTCTGTTGTTTTTCTGCTTGCTCATCTTGATGGAAGCCAGCTGCCATTCTCCAGGCTGCCCTGTGGCAAGGAACTGAGGGGAGTGCTCCAGCCAATGGCTCGTGAGGTACTGAGGCTTCTAGTCCAACAACACATGAGGAACTGAATCTTGTCACCAACCATCTGAGTGAGCCTCTAATCTAACCTTGAGGTGACTGCAGCTCTGGAGGTCACTTTAATTTGGTGCTTGTGAGGACCTGATCCAGAGCATCTGGTTAAGCTATGCCCCAATTACTGGCCCACAGACACTGTGAGATGAAGTATTTGTTGCCTCTCGGTTGTGGAAGTAATTGGTTACACAGCAATATATAACAAATACACTGACTAATAGAATTCCTTTGCCTACCCTTTATGCACACAATGCCCATCCCACTATCCAGAATTAGTTTTGGAATCGGATTTGATGCTAGTAACTATGAAAACTGCATAGTGGATAAAATAATTGCTTTGGGATTAGAAACATCTGGGCTGTGTCTGGATTTGCCATTTACTACTCTAAGACACTGGAGAAGTTACTTAATATCTCTGATCCTCCCTTTCCTCATTCATAAAACTATCTATCTATACTGCTTCGTAGGTGCTTTTTAAAGCTAGATCATGAAAACAAAACAAAAATGTTTAGCTTCTAGTAGGCACCAAGAAACTATTAGCTATTTTTGTAATAATTATTCCTTAACTTGAATTTAAAGATATTAACTACATCTACCCATTTGGTCCTACATTCCTAACATTCTTACTCCTATGGAAAGGATCAATCAATAGCATTTTGTAAATATCAATGAACACATATAAGCCATTCCTTTGGATAGGAAGAACCTAGGTAATCAAAAAACTCCCACTAAAAATGTAAATAATAATGTCCTAAACACCAGGAGGATGTCAAGGAATAACAATAAAGCCATTCTAAAATATTTTGCAAGACACAAAAATAATGTAAGTGCATGATAATAACTGGCATGTAATGTCTTAAAATAGAAGCCAAGCGACAATGATTTTCATTAGGTGCTTCTCAAATCCTATGGGTGACATGAACCCATTTCCTCTGTCACATTTCTGAAGAGATAATTGCAGGAAATACTGTAAACAGCTTAACATTCACAGGTCATATTGAAAAATGTTTATAGGTATTGACAGCTAAATACAACATATCACAGCATCCTGCACAATGTGGCATCTACCTAACAATGAACTTCCACAGATCAAAGTCAAAAAGTCAAGCTTTGCTTTGGTAAAAAGGAATATAGAAATATTTGTTGAATGGGTGAATGAATGACTAGTGAATGAAATGCTTTCCAGAATGATAGGTTTGTATGAAATATTACAGAAATAATATTAACGAAAAAATTCATTTTTCTTTCATAATACTTAAGTTTCTAGGCATTAACTCCTTGGACTTAGAAATTAAACAACAATGAACCTAGAATAAGAAAAACAATTCTCTAAACAATCTACTAGACAGGCAGTAAATATAAAAAATACATTTCCTAGGATTCACAGAATTATGGTACCAAATATTTTTTTGAAAACTGAAAAAGTTGGGATGCCTGGCTGGCTCAGTGGGTGGAGCGTGCTACTCTTGATCTTGGGATTGTGTGCTTGAACCCCACATTGGGTGTAGAGATTAAAAATAGAATTTAAAAAGCAAACAAACAGGGGCACTTGGGTGGCACAGTCAGTTAAGCCTCCAAGCTTTGGTTTTGGCTCAGGCTGTGATCTCAGGGTCGTGAGATTGAGCCCCAGTTTGGGCTCCATGCTCAGGGGGGAGTTTGCCTGAGATTCTCTTTCCCTCTCCCTCTGCACCTCCTGCTTGTGCTCTTGCTCTCTCTAAAATAAGTAAATAAATATTTAAAAAACAAACAAAAAAACCCCTGAAAAACTCATACAGTTTACAAAAAAATTAAAATGAAATTTGCTAAACTCTTAAATAGAAATATCTACTAGGAAATAGTAGCAAATTAACAAAGTCTCTATATAAATTATATTTTCCAGCTGACAGTGTATAATTTAATATTTGGGGTTAAGTGGAAACAAATAAAATTTACTTACGTTTATTGAACATGAGAAAAATTTAAGTGTAGGTATAGAGAAACGTTCACATTAGGAAAAAAGGGTTAATTTCTCAATCTTTGTCTGTTAGTTATTTAGTACACCAAACATACACAGTCTGGGTGTAATTATTTCCTAGTTTTTTTAATGAAAATATGTGTGGATGGAGTGGATATATATACACACACTTGAGAATGTATATACAGAACAAAGTTACTGGTATTTCTAATTGAATTGCCTTTCTTACCTACCTAAAAGTCTCAAGAGTTTTAAATTACTGTATATCTTATCTAACTACCCCCTCCTAAAAGTGCCCCAGTCTACTCATATTTGTCCTATCTTCTATTCATTATTTATTAAATTGTACTTTTCTTTACAACCAGAAATACACATTGATGATTGCGAATGTTGATTAGGTTCCTTGGAAAGCCATTTATGCACTTGCTCTTGTACCTGGAAAACTATATATTCTTAAAAATATTTTAGCTTCTTCAAGAAAGATTTGAATCAGGAGTGTTTTTATGTAGGTGATGCAAACTTGTATTTTGTGACTTGCCCAGAAAGGCGTGAAGTTTGGCTGAACGTAACAAAACAAAGCAAAGCAAAATCTTGCTCTTTTAAGCTCTGTATGGTCTCTGCTCATATTAGAACTAGGCCAGGATACAGAATATTAATTCTTTCATGGAAATCCTATAACCAAAGTAATATCAGCGCAAAATGAAAATTCTTACTGGATTTAAACAGAAAGAAAAAACATTGGCAAGAGGGAAAAGGGTTTTAAAAAAATGAGAAATCTTAAAAAAAATGAGAAATCTTGCAACTAATATTTATTTAACACCTATTATGAGTCAGGTACTGTGTCAGGTGCTTGGATTATTCAGTGAATAAAATCAACAAAAACTCCACCTTCCTTAGGCCTACATTCCCATGGGTGGAGGGGCACTTGGTGAAGGGAGAGAGACAGTAAATAACAAACATAACAAATAAACTATATAATGTGTTAGAAGGTGATATGTGCCAAAGAGAAAAGAAAAAGTAGAGCCAGGGAACGGAAGTGTGTGTGGAGGCAAGGTGAGGGTAGGGGTGACCCAGCTGGTATTTGATAGGAGGCTGAAAAAGTGACATTTGAGCAAAGACGTGAAGAAAGAAGGAAATTATTCCAACAAATAGCTACAGAAAATGCATCTGCAGCAGAAAGAATAACTTCAGGGAAAGCCCTAAGGCAGGAGTGTGTGTGATACATTCAAGGAACAGCGAGAAGGTGAATGTGGCTGCAACACAGGCGGGAAAGAGGAGGGAAAAGGAGACAGACTGGTGGGTAATGTGTCTGGGGGATTTGGGGTGGTGGCAGAGATCTTGAGGGACTTGTAAGCCGTTGTGAAGACTGACTTGGACTGACTCCTGATTGACCAATTTTTCGTCCTTGCCTCGTTTTCCTCTGCCTCCTCCTCCTTCACTAAGGTCGCCTTCATTGTCAAGGCATTTATTTACTGAACACTTGTCTTGATTTGAACAGTAATAAGATTCTAAAGTTCTAGGAGTGTATTTTCACAATTTTCTTCTTCTCATCATTTCTATTCAATCCAAAAATATGCGTTGGGTTCCTGATGTGTGCAAAACTGTGTTTCAGGCACATTTAAAAAATAGAGACTCTCGTCTATTGACTTTGATCATAGAATAGGGTCCTCTGGACCACTATTGAACATGACACAATACTAAGCGTTCTATATGTGTTAACTCACTCAGTCCTCCCAGCAACCTATAAAACTGGATGCTATTATTTTTTTTCATTTTAAAGATGAGAAAAATGAAGCACAGGAAGATTAAATAACCCTTCCAAGATATGCAGACAGCGAGCTATAGAAGAACTAAAACTTCTCAGAACTAAAAGTTCTCAGGTGTTTTTGACTCCACGGTTTGGGATCTTGACCATTCAAAATACTGCCTTCTATTGTTACAATCCTTTACAGTACCCATACTCTTTGAAACGTTTTCTTTATCCACTTGTTCATTTACCAAGTATTTATTACCATTCTACTGTCTTCTCAGTGATGTTAGGCATTGAGGAGACAGAGTAGCTGCAGCCCTCTATGGTATCTTTGTGTGAATTAGAAAAAACGTGTCTAATCCTGAAGACACTTTACTTTCTACTGGCGGGAAATTACTGTAATATTCTGATCTTTGAAGAGCAAGATATCTAACTGCCATTGCTGGAAAATGGTCATAATAAATACAAAAATGTATTCATAGGTGCAAAGGTAGAATATATATGAAAGCCAAGATATTAAAGGTGTTTATAATGTAAATATTATCCTTTAGATGTGATGCCTTAGTGAAGGCCCTGGCGGTGTACATGACACCACCATATGAGCCAAATAAAAGAAAATAAAACATTGCTCCCCAGAGATGAAAAATACAACACTCATAGTAGGTCAGAAAACTCATTTCTTTTCTACAAGACCTTTTGGGGCTTTATTGATAGACTCTTTCAAAATCTTCCATATGAACTCAAATAACTCAGCAATGTTGAAAATTATTATTTGAATGGTAATAAGACACTGAAATTTTAGGGAGTGTATTCTTGCCATTCTTTTAGGATCATCTCTTATTTTATCAATTCTATTCAGTTAAAAAACACATGTTGAATTCTGAACAAGTGCAAAATTGTGTGGTAGGCATGTTTTTTTAAAGATTTTATTTATTTATTTGAGAGAGAGAGAGAGTGCCCAAGAACAGGGGAGAGGGGCAGAAGGAGAGGGGTAAGTAGATTCCCTGCTGAGCAGGGAGCCCGATGAGGGACTCAATCCCAGGACCCTGGGATCATGACCTGAGCTGAAGGCAGACGCTTAACCGACTGAGCCACCCAGGCACCCAGGTAGGCACTTTTTTAAAAATATGGACCATAGTCTGTTGGGCACAGACCATTTACTGTAATGCACAAGAACACTATTGAACTGTACATGATACCAACTTTTTATAGTATTTATATCAATCACAACTGACATTCATCGGTTACCTACTTAGAAGAGAATTTTCTCTCATCAAGATCAGAGCATACCTATGCCGTTACTTTTCTATTAATTAGCACTTATCCTCAAAAGATTTTAAAGTATGACTGGTTATTAATTGCGTCTTCACAAATCATAAAAATGGTTTGAGGAGGATAAATAGTAGGGCCAGGTTGAGTCAGGAATTTCTGACTCCAAAGCCCACCATGCCAGGCTGCTTCTCAGCGGATGGTGGGAGGATGGCCTACTCCCAGGCCCCTTGCAGGCTAATAGAAAAATCAGAGCTGAAGATTATGGAAGTAGGAGGGCACACAGCCAGAATGATGGACTAGTGAGGATCCGACCTGTGCCAGATTCCAGCTTGCTTACGCCTACCCAGACCAGGCACAACTCCTATTGTTTAGCAGCCAATTCAAATGACTAAGCTCTGAACTCTAATTTCAAATGTGCAAAATAGTCCCAGAATTGGCTTCAAGGTTCATTAGATCCCTTTCCTTTTCTATGTGTATTGCTTCTAAGCTTAGATACTGTGCTTCTGAAAGGGTAATTTGAAGATATCAAGGAGTATGAAATGAGAAAAACAAACACATATTGCAAGTTAACCAGGTGCCAGATACTATCCTGGGCACTTTGTTATATTCGCATTGAAGAAGTGAGAATCAGGTTTTGGGGTTTTGGGGGTTTTTTTTTTTTGGTGTTTTTTTAAGAACAAATGTTAAGAGCTTAGAAATAGAGCTGGAGCTGCAAGTTTGGGAAAAGGAAACTTGGAAATAGAGCTGGAGCTGCAAGTTTGGGAAAAGGAATAAATATAGAAGAATTGTTGTACCTCCAAGTCTCCCATGTAGCAAAGTGGCCCCGAAGGCATTGTCAACAAACCAGTGGATGAGACATTTCAGCCACGGGAATAAGCGAAAACATGCTTACGAAAGCTGTTATGGCTTCATATAAGTCCTTCATCCAAATGGCCATTTATTTTTTACTTATTCATGTAGTCTCTAAATGACTAGTTTGAGAAATAATCTTTTGGGGCTATCATTACAAAGAAAGTAAGACTTTCTCGAAGCTGATAAAAATCATTTTTATAATTTTTTCTTAGTTTCTTTTCTTCTTCTTGTAAAAAAAGTCTGGGTCTGTGCTCTGTTTTCCTTACCCTGTTGTAAGCCCCTCAAGAACAGGAGCTAAGTTTTGTACCTCTTTGAGATTTTTAGTATTTACCCTTTCACTTGGCACAGGGAAGACTTCATTCATTTACTAACCGATGATTTTTTGGGCACCTACTATGTGTCAGGCAGTGGACTGGGTGAGGGAATACAATGGTAAATAAGTACAGTTTTTTCCAAAGTTGTCACAGTTATAGAGAAGCCAGACAATACATAAGTACATTTCATTAGGTACAAATACAGTCTAAGGCAATATAGGGGGGCTCACCAGAATAGAGGGGTACTGAACTCAATCTAAGTTGATCAGGGAGAACTTCCCAGAGAAGGTGACAAATATTCTAAATCATAAAGAAAGAAGCAGTTAAGAGGGGAAAGGGCAGGACAGGTGAAATTTACTACAGGAGTCGAGGCCTTGAACCCACCAGCAAGAGCTCGGTCTGTTCTGGGAACTTTCAATATCTCATTCTTGTTAGAATGGTGAGACCTTGCCTGATGTGAGTGGAGGGGCAAGCAGGAGACAGCTCACGAAGGGAACTTCACCAGTATTTGTTTCTGATGCTCCTGAGGCCGTTGGTAGGTGACAAGATTATAGCTGGAATGCCTATAGGTGCGCCTAAAAAGCAGGTGTCTACACAGGCCAGTCATCATGACAAACACCAAGGGCCTCTCACAGAGGACAAAACAAAAGATGTTCTCATAACTGGTTGAGTCAGAGAGCGGGGTAAAACGGGGGAAGAATCCAGGTGCCATCTCTGTCTTCACCTGTATGCTAAAATTGTCAGAGTATTAGAAGAGAGGTGGAATCTGCTCAGCAGATGAATATTCTTCAGAGTCTCCAAACTTGTTTGGACATCATCTCTGTGACCTTTAGATCAACATAACCTGAACCTTATAAACTCCCTTTCCATACAGAAGCAAAACAGCTTTTGTTCTATTTGCCTTTTGCAAATTAAGCATCATCTCAGGGTATCTATCCCATTGCGAGTAACTTTTGCTTCTCTCAACCTTTCCTGGCTCTGAAAGCGTCTCTCCAATATGAGCTAGGTACTGAACTTTGAAGAAGAGTCCACTGTAATAACAGTAAAGTTTAATGATGCATAACTTTGAGAGACTGACAAATTTCCAGCCAAAGTATTGATTCTTACAGAATTTATGAAGCACATGCTGCATTCTGTGTCATTATGGTCCATTTTTGGCTGAAAGAATCATGTAAAATAGATTTTTAAATGAGTGGTAATAGCCAGACATAAAGAAGATATTGATGTGTGTCATGAAGGGTGAAATAGCATGCCAGATTAAAGCATGTAACAAATCAAAAACAACAGTACCCTCCACTCACTACTACAAATATATATTTGCTTTTCCTTTTAATCACCCCTTCTATGTACCACTTTGCACATTTACAATTTCCTTTCCTATAGAACCCTTCTGAAGAGCATTAAAAATGTGTAAGATTTTGCATAGTTGAGTATATTGCTTTGGGAGATACTAAAAGTTCAGAAACCGGTTGCTTAAATTTGACAAAGTAGTTGCTCTTATATGTAAATACTGCCCTTTGTAAATAATGCTAAAAACTTATAATCTAATCTTTATTACATGCATATAAATGGAATATTTAGTGGATCAATATTTAAATGCCTTTATCAATTCAACAATTTCAAAATAATACTGGAAAATTTTATTTGTTTTTCAGAAGCATAGAAGTTTAGTCTTCCTTCATAACTTCCAGCTAAGCTCTTTTTTGTCCTCAAAAGATCTCATGGATGACACCCCTACATCCAACTTGTTTTGAAAAAGTATGAAATGTATTCCTATGGTTCTCTGCTGCCTGTTTTTACCCTGTTCATCTTAATGTCTGTTATGAATTAGTTTCTCAAGAAACAATTGAAATGTAAGTCTTCCCCACCCCCCCAGTCTACATTTTGTTTTGACACACTGGGGGAAAAAAGTGGCTTTCAAAAAGAGTAATTTAAACTTTGATTTTACGCTTCACTTTGGAATACATGTTTATTAAATGCTTATCTCACTGACAGGGTAGTCAATACAGAATGTGTAGTACATTAGGAGGAAACCATGTCTGAGATTATTAGAAAAATTAAATGCTTTTAGTTTTGCTTACTTGAGCAATATGTGAAAATTAACAGTTTAAACCCTTTCAGGCATCTGACCAGACGTAGCCTTAGTCAGGACTCACGCTACTGTGGCTGAGCTTTCTGTCTTGTTTTTTCTCTCCCTACTCCTCCCTTCCATGCCCTCCCCTTCCTGTCTTCCCTTCCCTCTCCCCCCTCCTTACCCTCCCCTCCCTGCCTTTACTCCCCTAACCCCCTTGCCCTCCCTGCCCCTCCCTCGTCCGCCCTTCCGCACCCTTCTCAGGGGTCTTCTCTCTTCTCTTTCCTTCTCTTTTCCTTTCTTTCTCTTAGCAAAGCGGCGTTTACCCTATCTGGTTAGCATTCACCCGGTGAACATCAAATCACTGAAATCCTAATTTTGAAGACTCACATTTATACAGAAATACCCACCTTGAGATGGGACACAGGAAAAAAAAAATGATTGAGTGGCTATGGCTTTCTCTGAAAAGTGGTGCTGTGTTTCCATCACATTCCAAAAACCTCGTTAGAGTCAGAAAGAGAGGTTGTGCAGGTCTAACTGTGCTGGGACCAGTGGATCCCAGTCACAAATCTATCTCCCCCACATCCAGAAACCCCATGAGAATAAGCGAAATCCTTTTTCGAATTGCTGCTCTTCAACAATTCAGGAGTTTATCAGCCTAATAAAAAAGTAACTTGGCAGTAAGAAAAAGGCTGAAAGTTTCAATAGGCTCTTCTCGGGCCTAGTGGGGCCTGAAGAACCCTTCAAGGTCTTAGTCAACAGTGAACAGAGGAGCTTGAGGGAGCACCCTCCTCCATACCACAAACAAGCTGCTGAGAGACCTGGAGAGAGGTCAGTCTTGACATAAACATTTTTCCCAGGCCATAGGCAAGTAAATTCAAATAAAATAGGCCAAGTCCTGGATGGAGGATTAGAACAAAAGCTCAGGGAACAGGAAAGTGAGTCCCTCTCTCCAGGACCATATTCCACAGCAGTGCCCATTTAAAAACTGCATTTTAACCGGAGGCATTTCAATTCATGATGTCTACCTTCCTAGCTTTTTCAGCTGGACTTTTTTTTTTTTTTTAAGAACAATTTCTAGTTTAGTGGATTGATGTGCTAAAACTAAAATTTTAGAAAGTTATAAATTTTGGAAGCACTTTTTAAAAAAATGTAGCCACACTCAAAGATATTTGAGAAGCAGAGGTTGTTATTCATCTTTGGATCTTAATTTCCTTTTTTTTTTCTTCCAAATCCCAGCACTTGTTAGACACTCTAACCAGACTATAGACATACAATGTGTCCATAAGTGTAGCATTTGGTTGTGACAAACCAGTTTTACTAAAATGGAAGATTTAATAGATGAAATGAAGAACTATGTCAATGTAATAGCATATTAGATTTTGCAAATGAGCTCTTCCTAAGGCAACATGAATTGCTTTGCTTTTATATTTCCACAATCGTTCGTGCATTTGACAACTAACATTCAGAATCCATCTTTGATCTTGGAGGACTAGTACAAATCAAAGTAGAATAAATCCTTACACTTGGGAATGTAAAATGACACTGACAGAGTCCTTGGCCTGGAGGATATGCAGACCCACCCAAGACCTGATGTCAGGGCTAGCTTTAGGTAGGCTTGCGAGGCGGTCAAACTTGTCTTTAGGCCTTTCAACATTGCTCTCTGCAGCCATTCCCACCAAGCATTGGGCATTCCAAAATTCTAAATTACCAATCATGGAGGATTTGTTATGTGCCATACATTTACGTGTATTGTTTCTGATCCTTACATGAATTTGCAAGATCAGTATTTTATTTCCATTTCACATATATGAAAATGAGGCTCATTAAGTCTAACTTACTTAACTTAACTACTTCCAAGGGACAGAGCTGGATTTCAAACCCAGGTCTGACTTCAAAGCCCCTCCTTAAGCTCATGACATCATTATGTCTCATCCTGAGACCTGAGACTTCCAGGTGCAGTTCACGCCCAAACTTGTTCTTCCTGTTTTGACTCCTAATTCCCTTTGGCTTTGGGGCTGTAGTGCTTTGGAATATAGACAGTAATGAATTTTTTTGGTGGGGTGTTGCAGGGAGGGTGGGAAATGGAAGGCATACATGGTTCTACTTCTATTAACTTCTATTACTAGAATTCTATTTCGTTTCTGACAGGGACCTTTGGAAACGATACCTTTACCCAGAGGACTTGTAACAGGATAAATTTAAAGCAGCATGGCATATTGTTGATCACGCAGCTGACATGACTGCCAATTTAGCGTACTGTTAAGATTAGCCATTTGTGTTGGCTCAATGATGTTGTGAAAACTCCTGTTAGCTTCTTGGAATTACAAAACGTGATGAGAAATTTTCCTTATTTTGCTTTGTGACTATCTACCATTTGATTTTCACTCTAAAGCATAAACTGACATCTCTTCGGGTTTGTAACAGAATTTTCCCATTGTGAATAGGTCCCCCGAAACACACTTGGTTGGCAGAGCAAGCCCAATGATCTGTTAAAAATCACCAGAAATCAATATTTCCATTAAAGACTCCTCTCTGAAATTTACTGTGTGACTTTGGGCAAGCCACTTAACCTCCCTAAACCTTCAAATATAAAATGACCACCATGAGGATCAAGTGAGAAAATTTCTACATAAAAGGGCTTTACAAATTGTTAAGTATTATACAAATGTTAAGGGCATTTCTGGGCATCATTCCTAAGCTGATTCCTTCCTTCCTGAGAAGAAATCCTGCAATATAAAGGCCTTGACTTGAGTCTTCCATCTGTGATATCCTTTTGACCCTACCCTATAAAGGAAGAATCAAGACTCCTAGAATTCTCTCTGTAATTTACCACAGCTCAGCCAATAATCATATGTCATGAGCGCTGAACATTTTCTCCTTGGATTTCCTAATCCTGATAAAATGGTAAATCCTGAAGTTATTAGGTAGCAAAGGCTCATTTATCAAACCCTTAGAAAGAAGTTTCTATTTTTGGAATTTTTTCCTTCTCCCATCAGTTAGCAGTTTATCTTTTATAATCACAGATTGTGTCTAGGCAGTCTACTCGAGATAGAAGGCGGGGAGTAACAGAACCATATGAAGAATGATAAATGAAGATATCTCTCTGTTCCTTTCTTCTCATATGCTTTCTTACACTTGGGGTAACAGGTACCTCTCATGCCCATTCATGATTCTTTCTCTAAAAGTACCTTAGTGCCCCCTGCAGGTTATATGAGTTTCTCCTCCCACAATCTTGTTTATACTTTTTGGTTTTTTTAACCCTCTCCTGAAACAGACTAGTGCTAGGTTTTTCTCCATTTGCTGGAATCCAGGAGGATAGTTATTTCTAGTATTCTCTGAAATATACAAGAAAAACGACTCAGCAGTGGTGATTTCGATCTCATGTGCCATGTGAGGGTAATAATGGATCCTGAATATTTGGCCTCACGTTGGTTGCTATGAGGCCATTGACAGGAGATAAGCTATGGGGGACATTTATAGGTGGGAAATCTGAAGTCTAAAAGGCCAAGTAACTATAGGGCTTCCAAAACTAACTTGCAGTGGTTGCAGGGCTAGAACTCAGGTCTTCCAGGGTTTATTCAAGTACCCTTTACTGTGTTTTGAATAGCTTCTTTTCCCTATTTTCAAAAGTATCTGTTTATATCTCAAAAACCTAACCCTGAGAGCTACTAATGTCATCCATGAGCTTCAGTAGATAATCAATGGATTAGAGCTTCTAGCCTGCTGAAAGGATCTGCTTGGCAATACTAATCCAATTTGTAACCACATCCTGGTGCTATTGCAAATGTCTCAGAGGTCAAAGGTATAATTTAGTGAGAACTAAAGTGCAATAAACATGGGGGAAGTCTCATTTCTTGATTTACTTGGAAGTTGCCTAAAGCCAAGTACTCCAGCACACAACCTTTTAACGATCCTCCTGCTGAAAAAGGCAGAAATCTATTGACTCTCTCTAGGTTTTATGATCTTGAAATTCTTGAACATTTTCTGAACCTTCTGTTTCCCTGAAATATCACTCATACATCCCCACATTCTTCACTGGCATCCTCAATCCCATGTTTGTCTTGCTTACTCTAAGTAAAGAATGTCCATTGACTCGAATTATTTATCATCTAAGAATTTGGAACTCAGGAAGGCTTTCTCTTTCGAAGCTATTTTGAGATTTTGAATACAATATCGAAGGAACGAATGCTATGTTTTAATCTAAATCCTTGGAAGAAAAATTAAAATTCTGGGGCATAATAATCAAGCCCTGTAGATCAAAGTGAAGGGTGAAAATATCTAGATATAAGTTCTGAGGGCCAAATTGAAGAAGACTTTGTGAAAATGTTAAATGTTTAAACCACAAATCTATGTTTGTTCAGCTTCTTGATTTTCTCTTACTAAGTAGTTTTAAAGCTACTTAACAGTATTTAATTGACATTTTACTCACTACTTTACTTGCTTTAAATCTTTCATACTCAAGCTCTCCCAATTACAACATGTACACAAAAAATTACCTTAACCTATTTCCAAATGACTAAATAGTTTGATGTAATTTCTATTAGAATTCGGGAATATTGATACTGCAGGTGCTGGAGCAGCATTTTTCAAGTGTCAATTCCAACTTGTTAGTAGGTTATAAAATCAATTTCGTTGGTTGTGCCCAGCATTAAAAAGAAAAGAAGGACAGAAAGTGAGAAAGAAAGAGACAGAGAAATACAGTTGCATGGAATATAGGAAAAGAGTGGTTGTTAAGTATCGTTATGTGAAACTCTGCTTTGGTTATGTATTTTGATTGTGACATAAACTGTATTTCTTACTGAGATGTAGTCAAACTGAGAAGCACTATTCTACACTGGTAAGAGCTCCTTACCAGCTGTGTGTATCATTCTGTGCCTTGGTTTTCTTCTCTGAAAATATGTGTAATAAGACTGACAGAACAGGGTGGTTGTAAGAGTTAACTGGAAAACAAAATAATATTGGTGCACAGTATCTGACATAGTGAAAAACAAATATCATTGTTATTTTAGTAGGATTTACATTTGAAATCATATTTGAATCATTTGAAATAATAAATCAAAGTACTTACTCTTCTCCCGTACATCAAGATCCCTTACAAACTTCTACCTACTGAGCATATAGCCCCAGGAAAGAAGCGGGTTCTCCCAAGTTAGAACAAAGAAGCCATTTATCAGTTTTAGATCTCATAAACTGACTCTTCTGAAACAACAGTCATGAAATTTGGGTTATAAGAAAGAAAAGGATTTTCTAAATTGCTTCGTCTCTTCTTTAACATATTGAGAAACTGGCCAGACAGACAATAGTAGAGAGTCTTAACTGAGCAGGGGACAGGGTAAGTTAGGAGGAAGTGGGGCACGCTGGCTTCTCAGGTCCTACAGGAGTCTGGGTGGAAGAAGGTAGAGGGGTAGGAAAGCATGGCTTCAGTTTTTCTTCTCTTCACAAATTCCAGGAGGTGAGGGTTCAGTGGGAGAGGAGAAGTATAGAGATGTCCTAGAGAAGTTGAGGGGAATGATGAAGAGAAAGTGGCCGCTGCCCTCCAAGAGGCTACTGGAAGCTATTGCCCATAGGCTTCTGCTTAAACTTGGGGGGTTGTTACATCAAATTAAATTCAGTGGCTTTACACGGTTTTGTACAGAAAGGTCTAAGGTTAAGCCTCTTAGAGTCTCCTTCAGCTCCTGTATGGTGTGAAGCTGTCCAGAAGTTCCTGAGCATCCTGTGGAATGAACTAGAAGGATCTGGCTGAATGTAATTGAAGGACCTGCCTGGCAGCTTTGCCAAAGGGGGTTGCCTAAGGGGAATGAAGCCATCCACCACAGACCAAGGCCCACTGGGAATCACGGTCCTGCATCAGGGATCCACGTTGTCAGTGAAAGTGGAGACAGGGCCCAATCTCCATAGCATTGTCAGAGTGGAGGGAACAAAATATGACCGATTATTATGGCGCAAAGCAGTTTTTATCAGCGGGCGCATCAGAATGCCCAGGGTATGGACAAGTCACTCCTGAGATATTCTCAGCTGTGGGAGTAGGCCAAACCAGGAGAACCGGGAGGATACCTCATGCACTCCAGGACTCCTCCTCCCCTAAGATTTCGTACACCTCAGTCATCCTACAGGTAGCCAGGTGGAGAGGGCAAAACTCTGACAAACGTTTCCCTGACTCATCTAAGCAGAAACTGGGTTACATAAAGAGATGGGTTGAATTACCAAGTAAGACTGAATTGACAATTTAACTAAAACAACTTTTCTAAACTACCTTGTGGGTGTAGGATTGCGGAGAACACCCAATCATTTAAAAAGAAGTAAAGAATCCTCATTTGTCTGCACATCTGAACATAGTGAAAATACCTTTCAGATTTTTCTGATGTATCATTATTATTGCATTGTATCATTATATCTGTGGGAATTGACTTTTTCTAAGTCTTTATTTGCCCCAGTCTCTGTGTCATGGAGTATTTTGAATAACAGCTTTGATACAAATTAACAACTAATTTAGATGTCTCTACCACAAACTGCAACTATAGAACGAACACCAAATGAATATTAAAGAAGGAAAAAAGGGGGGAAGCCAGTCTCTGGGTTTCCATATAAAATGCTGCCCAGTCCCAGTGTAATCCACAGCGATGGACAGGAAAATAATGGTAATTTTTTTAAGTTTGCAGAGGACCTTTCTGCTTTGATAGTCAATTGAAATTCAACTCTAATTTTTGTGTCTTAACCTTTAGAGTTTAGTCTTTTCCCCACAGTTGTAGGGGAGGAAGAAGGTGGTGGAGGTGTAGGGGATATAAATTGTTAACATGAAACAGGAAAAGAGACAGTAAAAAAGACCTTCTCTGTTCAGAGCACTGATCTGTCTAGAGCTATTCTTATCCACCCTCCCGCCCCCACACAACTGGCAGGATCCAAGGCTGTCCAGACATGTTGACAAGCAGGGAGAGCAGAAGGTTCACCAACACCCAAGGCTGACAGACCATCGTGCAGGTCAGGGCCAGGCCAGCATGTGTCCTTGCTTTTCCTACCACTGGAGGCAAGATGAAATATTGGAAAGAAATGGAGTTTATTGATAAAGTGCAGGTGGGACTTCTCACTTCAGTCAGATAAAATGGGCTTATATAGCTTAGAAACACCATCTCCTAGCTGTGTGACCTTAGACAAATTGTGGAATCTTCCTAACTTGTGCCTTCTGTGAAATGGGGGAAAGAACTGAAGCTTCTCATGAGGCTGTTGGAAGTGAAATGTGACAATTCATGTGAAGCATGCATCACACTATCTGGAACTGAGAATGGGTTCATCCGCCAGTCTTAATCGTTTATCCTTTGGCGCAACTTTAGGCTTGAACCTGACTACCTACATGAAATTCCATAAAATACTTAAGTTTTTTTTGAACTAAATCCCCCTCCTTTGTAAAGTGGGACCAACTCACACTATGTGAGAGTATTTAGAGATTATGATAAGAAATACATGTGAAGCTCATCACTTTCCCCCTTCTTCCCTTGACCTGTGTCTTGCGGTCGGTGTGGGTAAGAAGCCCAGAAGCTTTCAGAAGAGATGCAATAAGGATGTCTTTGAGCCTGTGTCTTTGTTGCATATCCGGACATTCTTGGAGAACTAATGGGTCTGGGATGGGATTAGGTAGCCTCAGAGAAAGCAAATGCAAAACCGATGGAAAGAGCATCACAAGAAGGGAAACCAAGAGTTAGTATGGAATTAGAAACGAGAATCATGCTGACCTCCAGGCCATTTGATACATTACTGTCAGAGATATCTTTCTACAAATTCTGATGTTTCTAAAAATGTTCCCGATAGTGGCTCTCTGTCACTTCCCACAGAAGGTCTAACTGCCTCGAAGACCCACGTACGTGAAGGTTCTGGCCTCCTCTTTGGGACCATTGCCATCCACCCCCTCGATGTGCCTTTCCTAGTAGGGAAGGAGGGACGGAAATTAGGGAAGGAGGGACGGAAATTAATGAGGAAGTTATTACTGAAATACAGTTGGAAGGCCTTCACAGCTTGGCAAAAATTAATTTCAGGTGGAGGAAGGCAAGTGATAAAATTAGAGAAAGAAAAGTCACGTATGACATTAAGCTGTTTCTTTCTTACCAGATATTAAATTAACTCAGGCAGCAATGAGTTCAGAACAATGCAAGGGTCCCCTGGTATATATTTCCTAGATTCTAAGACATAACTGTCACATACATCATAAATTCTCTAGCAGGAAAAAAAGAAAACGTATCATTTATAGGACACATCTTGATTTTGAAAACATATGGAAATCATTCTCTTTTTTTCCTTCGTTCAACAAATATTTACTGAGAACCTAGTATATGGTAGTCCCTGTTCTAGGAAAATAAAAGTAAAAATTCCTGTCTAATGGAAGGCGTCAGAAAATAAACATAATAAATTACTTACTTATGTAGATGATAAGTACAATGGGTAAAAGGTAAAGCAGTATAAGGGGAATCAGGATGCCTAAGTGGGTGCGGGCAGATGTTGGTATTTTAAATAGGTGAGTGAGACTGGGTCCCATGGGGAAGGTAGCCTTTGAGCAAATGACTGGAAGGAAATGAGAGAGCAAACCCAGTGGTCCTCAAGGAGAGACCCTTCCAAGCAGAGAGAATAAGTAGTGCAAATACCTACCAGATACGGTAACATACGTTCCAGGGTTCTATAATCACATGAACTGTGGAAAGATAGTCCTACCTACTGTATCTCTTTTCTTGGAGGTCAGAATAAGCCTTAGCACATTATTAAAGCATTGTGAAAAAAAAATAAAGTGTTTTTAACTTTATTTAACCCAGCACATCTCAAACTTGTTAGATAACATTAACTGTTGTGATGGACATCTACGAAGATCTCTAAGGACAACAGTTTTCTGTGAGAGAAATGTTGAGTTAGAAAAATATGATTTCTATAACTGGTATTATTTTCTGAGAGGTATCTACTCTAAAATCTGATTAATCCATTGATATGGATATCTTTCATATTTCTTTTTGAGCTTTGGAGTATTACCATGTGGTTATTAACTAGGCATTCAATAGCAATAATGCCGTGATTCCACTTACTGAATTGATAATCAAAATAATAGGCGACTATATTCTTGGATTTTACACCTCTTCCAGGAGTAGAAACGTTATGCAAGTATTATTGACCCTACTATTCTGAAAATGTCTTGCAAATGAGGACCTAAATGTTTAAATTATATTCTTGCCCTTGCACAGGTTTGAAAAGTTGGTTCTAGATGAGAACACCCTTTTATTCACTGCTGAAGCAATACATGCTGGCCATAACCATGCCTTGCCTAACAGCAAAAGAATGTTCAGAAGCATGCCCGGCTAATTGAAACTACAGGGGGCATTTAAGTAGGCAAAGTGTTATTACTCAGTTTCAAACGTTTCCAGGATATCAGAATTACCATTCCCTCCTCCTGCAAAAGGCACTCTGGGAATGATAATGGTCACAAGTGTTAGACCTCTGGCTTCTTTTTCTTTTTCTTATTCCAGTTGTTCCTGACAGACTCAGAGGACGAGAACTGGTATTACTGTGAGGAATGCAAAAGTCTGGTAGTTTCCCACACCGTTGGCATGAGGCTATCACAAGAATTTCTCCAGTGTCAGTAAGTTTTGAAAATTTGCCTTAAAGAATAATTCAAGCAGCAAAAGTATAGTCCTTTCCATCTAGGACCTTTAAGTCTGAGGCAAATTACTTGGTTTATTTCAAGGTATTGTTTTGAAAGATATTCCTAACGCCTCTCACTGATGATTTTAAATGAGATCGTTTGCTACCTTTGATCATCTTAGCTTATTTCAATTAAAACAGTTTTTTTTATAATTTCTAGAAAGCAAATAGTTTATGTTGGCCATCAGTCTCCCATTTAGGCAGAAGTGTTTGCAAAAAGTGGATCTTGCAAAGCAGCCAGAGTTCAGGATTTCCATAGGCAGGGGTGAGTGAGAGCTTGGAATATACTGGTAAAGTCTAAATTGAATGTTCTTTTAATCTTTCCACCACCTGCTGCAATCTGGGGCCTACCCCATGTCCAGAACCTGGCCTAAATGAGGAAAAATACGAGAAGTGGAAATAGCAAAATAGCCTCCTTGGACATTGCTCACATTCTGGTTACTGGCACAGGAAAATCAGGCTACGCATATTCCGAGCAACAGCAATGACCTAACACAAAAACATTATCTTCAGATTTCTACACATTTTCCCTGCTAACCTAAAGAAATAACCTTTTATAAGGTGTCAGATAGAGGTTTTTTAATATGTTAATTCCCCCCCCCAATAAATTGTAAGTTCTCAGAGGGCAGGAAAAATACATCATATATCTTTACACTTCCATGCTAGACATATGGTGGGTCCCCAAAATGTGCTTATTTTTTGGTTGATTGTATGTAGTATTAGGTATAATTAAACATTTAAATTAAACTTTCTAAAGGTTTTTTTTCTCTCTTATTGCCACCTCTCTGTCTTAATTGCTACTATTTCTCCCTGGATTACTGACTTCTCTGCTTTCTCTTTTGTTTCCGTCCCACCAAAAGCAAAGTGATGTTAAACTGAAAATTGAGGGCTGCCTGGGTGGCACAGTCGGTTAAGGGACTGCTTTCAGCTCAGGTCATGATCCCAGGGTCCCGGGATATAGTCCCGCATCGGGCTCCCTGCTCGGCGGGGAGCCTGCTTCTCCCTCTTCCTGCCACTCTCCCTGCTTGTGCTCTCACTCTCTGTCAAATAAATAAATAAAAATCTTTAAAAAAAGAAAAGAAAAGAAAATTGATTCACCTAATTCCCTTGTTTGAAGCTCTTCAATGTCTTAACCTTTCCTTGGAAGTAAACTGGAATACATCCAAATTTCTTACTGGGACCTATCAGTGTCGGTATGATCTGGTCCCTATTTATTTTTCCATTCTTGGGTCACTTGCCCTCTCCCTCTCCCCTCATTAGTCTCTGGCCCCACTGGTCCTTCTTTCCACAGCCCCACCCCCTCCTCCCAGGTCTTGCGACCTTAGCAAAGGTTGTTCTCTTTGCCTGGAATGGTCTCCTTAACCCCACGATTTACATAGCCAGCTCATTCTCATCTAAGTTCTCTGTTTGGTCTTTTGTGATTGCCCTTTGTAAAGCTGGTCACCTCTGTTAGTCTCATGTTTAGACATTTAACCATTTCTTTCATTGTACTTGCTATGAACTACCATTGTTTTCTGTCTATTTATCTGTATAAGGGAAGAGATCATGCCAATCTTGCTTACCATTCTATCTCCAGTGTGTAATTCAGTGTCTGGCATATGGTAAGTGTTCAATACATACTTGTTTAAAGGAAGTACGACAAAGACAGAGTAAGTTTTTTTTTCATTAAATTCTGTCTTACTCCCAGAAATAAACCCATACATACATGGTCAATTAATTTACTACAAGGGAGGCAGAATACACAGTGGGGAAAGGACAGTCTCTTCAATAAATGGTGTTGGGAAAATGGGACAGCAACATGCAAAAGAATGAAAGTAGGCTTTATTTTACACCCTGAACAAAAATGGACTCAATACGGATTAAGACTTGAATGTAAGTTCTGAAACCATGAAACTCCTAGAAGAAAACATAGGTGATAAGCTCCTTGATATAGGTGTTGGCAATGATTTTTTCAATTTGATACCAAAAACAAAAAGAACAAAAGCAAAAATAAACAAGGGGGACTGCATTAAACCGAAAAGCTACTGCATAGCAAAGGCAACTATCAACACAATGAAAAGCCAACCTACTGAGTGGGAGAAAATATCTGCCAAACCTGTATCTAGTAAGGGTTAATAGCTGAAATATATAAAGAACTCATAAACTCAAAAGCAAAAAAACCACGCAATCCGATTTAAAAATGGGCAGATCTGAATAGACGTTTTTCCAAACAAGACATACAGATGGCTAACAGGGCCATGAAAAGATGCTTAACATCACTAATCATCAGGGAAATGCAAATCAAAACCACAGTGATATAAATCGCCTCATACCTGTTAGAATGGCTAGAATGGCTATTATCAAAAAGACGAGAAATACGAGTGTTGCTGAGGATATGGAGAAAAGGGAACACTTTTTGGTGGGAATGTGAATTGGTGCTGCCACTAGAGAAAATAGTATGGAGGTTCCCCCCAAAAGTAAAAATCGAATTACCATATAATCTAGCAATTCCACTTCTGGGTATTTATCCAAAGAAAATGAAAACCCTAACTCAAAAAGATATATGTACCCCCATGTTCATTGCAGCAGTATTTATAATAGCCAAGATATAGAAAAACCTAAACGTCTGTTGATGGATGAATGGATAAAGAAGATATGATATGCACACACAACGGAATATTACTCCGCCATAAAAAAGAATGCAATCTTGCCATTTGTGACAATGTGAATGAACCTCAAGGTGATTATGCTAAGTGAAATAAGTCAGACAGGGAAAGACAAATATCGTATGCTTTCTCTCATATGTGGAATCCAAAAAAAAGAATACGTGTGGGGGAATGGGCAAAATGGGCAAAGGGAAGTGGGAGATACAGGCTTCCAGTTATGGAACGAATAAGTCACTGAGATAAAAATTATAGCATAGGGAATATCGTCAATAATATTATAATAGCATTGCATCGTGACAGATGGTAGCTACAGTTGTGGTGAGCATAGGATAAGGAATAAGTTTGTGGAATCACTATGTTGTACACATGAAACTAATGTAGCATTGTGTGTCCAGTATACTTCAATAAAACAACAGCAGGAACGAAACAAGCCAATAGATAGCTAGAATGGATTCGTAGTTGCCAGAGGCAGGGTGAGAGGTGGGAAAAACGGGTTAAAAAAAGATTATTTGGTCACTTTGTGCAGTGTGAATTAAGAAGATCCAAGAGTAGGAGCAGGAAATCGAGTAGGAGATTAATGCAGTAATACAGAAAAGAGACAGTGGCCATTCCAACTAGGATTGTAGTTGAGGAGAGAAGAGATTGAGTTTGGGAACAGGTTTAAAGAAACAAAACAGCCCCCTATTGGAGATGAATGGCGATAATCTGGTACAAAGCTGTGATGACCTTAAAGTATATTTAGTAGCTGCTCCAGCACACCGCTGACCAATCAAAATGGACTTGGGCTGTGGCCATTTAAAAAAAAAAAACAAACAACAAAACTTCTAGTTTCCCAACGTATTTTGTAAAACTGGCATGGCTTTTGAAAATACAAATCAATGACCTACAATGAATGGACTGGAAGATTTGGGGGGAAAATTTTAAGATTGAGTTTTGTTATAAGATGTCCTAAGCATTATGGTATACTCTGGATTTTAGAAATTTAAAAATAACCTATTCAACTCCCCTTTTCTCATTTTGCAGATAGAGAAACGGAATCACAGAAGTGAAATGATCTGCCTGGGACCTCAAAGCTGATTAGCAGCATGGCCAGAATTAGAGTGTCTAATTTGGGGTTCATTTCACCAGGCCGTCTGTCTGGTAGAACAGTATCTATTAGATGCTTAAAGTTACCAACAACCTATAATTTTAGAATCTCAAAAATAAAAATACTGAGTTTTGGAGAAAGCAGGAGTTGTCTGTGTGGCTTTGGGGATTTGCCTTTGAAGAGAAGGATTATGCTTTTTTCCTTTATCTTTTCCCTTTTCACTGTTGGAATACAAATGTAATGGCTAGAGCTAAAGCAGCCACATTGGATCCATGAAATGAATATCATATATGTTGAGAATGGCGGAGCAAAAAGGGAGCAGCACCCTGGATCTCCAAATTATCAATCCACCTTATTAGTCCTGGAATACCTGGGAAAATTTGTCCGTGAGAGGGGAATAAACACCTGTCCAGTTTAGGGCTCTTTTCTTTTCTTTTCTTTTCTTTTTTTTAAGATTTTATTTATTTAGTTGAGAGAGAGAATGAGAGACAGAGAGAGAGCACATGAGATGGGGGGAGGGTCAGAGGGAGAAGCAGACTCCCCGCCGAGCAGGGAGCCCGATGCGGGACTCGATCCTGGGACTCCAGGATTGTGACCCGAGCCGAAGGCAGTCGCCCAACCAACTGAGCCACCCGGGCGCCCTAGGGGTCCTTTCTATAACCAGTACATGATTTGGTACCTATAGATGGCATGCTGTCCTAAAAAAAGTCTTGATTTGCAGCATTGGGTGAGGGGTGGCAATGATAATAATGGTTAGAAATTTGATGACCCTTCATCAGACCATTGCAAAATACGTGCTAAAGTTTCTATCCATGGTATGTGGGAAGTTAGACCAGGTGCTAACACAACCTGTAGTTTTAGAGCTGGGTATATGGGTTGTACTCTCCCTTGGAGACATTTTAGAAATTGGTGGAGCCCTTTTGGGTGGTTACAATAAGTAGAGGAGGGAATTCTGAAGTCAGGGCCAGGGATGGTAGGCATCCCGCAAGGTAGAGGAAGGTCCCGGGCAGGAGGAACTGATCTACATCCCTCAGGATTTTTTTTCGGAAATGCAAAGACATTGTAAATTGAGGAGAGCTTTTGTGTTACCTTATTCCAAACTTTACTAAGAATTGCACACCATCTTAGAAAATCACCCACTGGAATGCTGCCTCTACATAACTCAGTAGCATGTCTTGAGGCTGCATTTCTGGCTACTGTATTCACAGACAGACATTCTGTGTATAGGTTCAAACGTCTCACTACTTCATAGTGTCTTCCAGTGGTTGTGCCTGAATCATTTCAGAAGTTATGTGTGAAAATTTCAGATTATGCCCTCCAAGGAAAGCATGAATTCCTCTACCCTTCTCTCTTTTCCCGCTGGCTGAAGGCAGACATGAGAGCTGGGGCTGGAGTAGCCATACTGGGTCAGGAGACAGAAGTCACAGTTGAGGATGACAGAGCAATTCAAGAGAGGCTGTGTCCCCGATACTACACAGCGGCCATTTGCTGCCCATCTAAATTGTTCTGTGAGAGAGAACAAACTTATATTGTTTGAGCCTCTGTGTTTTGGCCTTTTTGTTGTTGTAACAGCTTAAGTAGATTTTCATTTAATATAGGCATGAAGAGCAAAATATAAGTAAAATGTAGCACAAGTCCCGGAATTTCTTGTTAAATATCGAATCCCAGAAACATTTTCAATGATAAATTAAAAAGCCAGCATAAATATAATACCAACAACTTGGGAAATGATGTTTAATTAATTAATTAATTAATTTATTTATTTTACTGTAACCAAGAATACGGAACTGGCATAAAAAACTTGAGAACAGATAAAAGAACAGGCTCACTTCTTGTAAGGATAAAATAATCTTAATTAGAGATAGTGTTCCTGTGAGTTATAATTAATAATTTAGAAAGGTACAGACACATGTTTCAAGCATAAGCATGATGTTTTTATTCTATTTCTATACATATGTAAATACATAAATAAGCATCCGAAATCCCCAAATAGATACAATACCATGCCAAGTTTCCAAATGTATACAATAGATAGATCTCACAAATTTAAAAACAGTAATTTGAAAAAAGAATAAAAGCAGGTTAAGGGACTTGAAAGTTTTTATGTGTTTAACAAGTATTTTTTACAAATAAAGTTCTTTTGAATTTAAAGTGAACAGTGATCTTTTTGGGGGGTAATTATCCTTAATTCATATGGTATTGGCCTACTGGGGAGTTTATATTTTCGCATAATGACAGTTTCATAATTATGTTGTGATTTAAGGACCAAATGTATTTATGCAGCGCCTAGCTCAGTGCCTTGCATTCAGTAGGCACTCACTAAATGTTTGGCTACATGAATGTTGAATGGTTGGTTATATTCCTGAATGATGTACAATTGTATTGGCTCCCATTTTATCATGATATTGATTATAGAACAGACCAATTAAAATATTCCAACAAAAGAACTCAGAGAATTCTATTTATAAGTCTGATCTTGTCCATTAAAAACACACACAGACAACAGCCAAAGGAAACAAAGAAAGAAACGAAAAAAACTGGAATCTTGGTAATCAAGTGAGTTTCTAAGAGAGCAAATTCCAAAGATAGAGATGAGAATAGAAGTTGTGGTTGCCGATTCCCCATTTCAGTGCTTTGTTTGAGCTGACCACACTTCCTCCCTCCGTAGAGAAAATCGATGTACAATGAAATTATCTGTACTCATCTCTGGTAAATAAATAGCAGAAATCTTTCTTGTTTCAAGGCATCAATGTGAAACAATTGTTCACATGAAGAGTTTGGTTTGTCTTTCTCAACAGCTCTTCAATTTTCCATTTGCCAATTAAAAAAGTAGAACATTTTCATAATTTCATAATGTAAGAAAACAGCAACTACAGAGATGAAATACAAAATTTTAAAATTATTTAGAGGAAATTTCACTCAAATATCTGCTTGACATACATTATTCAAAAACAACAAATGTTTGCATGTTAATGCAAACTTGTAATTTAAAAAAGAATTTAGAAAGAATTAAAAATGTAAGGTAGATGCGCAGGAAAGACAGCAATTATCAGGTGGATGCCTGTAGTTAACAGCTAAACGTTATCATCCTGAAGTTGCACGTCTGCGATCCATGTGCTTACATCTGTGCACATATCAGATCTGTGTAAGTATGACTCTATTTACAATGTCTGTATGTACAGTGAAGGGATTTAACAAATTAGGTCTGAAAGTACACTTAGAATGCCCCTGATGATGTTTTTACATGCGTAGAATGTTAGGCTTTTTCTGGGTATTTTATACTCTGCCTCTCCAATTTGTTTCTAGATTTTAACCTACTTTGCAGGAACTGTATCTAATTCAGTGTTCTTTGCACCATAGGCATACTATTTGTACTAAATAACTGTTTATCATCGTCGAGTGCCTTAAAGTAAACACAGCACAATTTCACCTGCCAAAACCCTGTTATGCATTTATATATTGATTTTAAAAACACGTAACCCCAAGTAAATCACTTGAACATGGTCTACTGTACCATTTTGGTCTGCTGTCTGTTTCTTCTTCTTCTTTTTCCAGTGTTACATATATTTTCATGGCATCTCCATCTTTATGTCTGGATCAAACCACTTTTACTACAAATTCAATTCTTTGAAAAGATAAGTTTTTGGTCTCTGATAAAACTTTACCATTCAGAGAAAAGGCTGAAAGAATAAAACAGAAGGGACAGGACAGAACACGCACACTCTTGCACTCACACACGCGTCCGGTAAAGAAGGCGCATTATTACAGAGCGATATGCCAAAGATAGAGACATTTACCTATGGAATGGTCCATAACAGATCTTTAATTTGAAAAGGACTGGAAAACCAGAGAGATATTCAAAATACTTTAAAATCACTCTCACATCTTCCTTTGTTGCTTCTTTTCAGTTCTTTCAAAGAAACTTGACAGCTCTGGGAAAACAAAACCCTTCAACAATTCTCGAAGCTTAGAGTCCCAGTCCTCAGAAAATAACTCTTTCTATGCTCTACACACTTAGAGCAGACTTGAACTCAAGGACTAAGCAACAGCTCAGTAGTGGCGGTTTCGAATCACTAAAATTCATCCAGAGATGCCAAAAAGCTTAGAACCAGCAAGTCCTGATTGTGGGTTAAGAGAAAAAAGGGAAAAGAGAGAGAGAGAAAAGCTTTTCAAATGTATACTCTTGTCATGAGATTTTTTAAAAAAATCACAGCTTTCACCCAGTATCTGAAATAATAATCTTTAAAAAAAAACTTGCATTTGATTCTGTAACCTTTGAAAAAACTTTAAAGAATGGTGGCATTTTTCTGTTCTTACCAGACACCAAATATTCTCAGGCATACACCATGTAAAGTATTTCTAAGATGGCACATGACTTAGAATCCTAGATTTAAAGAAGTGGGGTCAATGGGGTGTAGCCAGAAACTCATGAGTTCAAGAATCAGAAGACCTCGCTAGGTATGGGCCTCAGACACTCTAACTTGGACGAGCTATTTAATCTCTAAACCTCACTTCTCTTATCTGAAGATTCTCTCTCTCTCTGCCCCTCTGCACACTCATGCATGCCCGCTCACACTTTCTCTCAAATAAATAAATAAATAAATAAATAAATCTTTTTTAAAAAGTGTGTGAGTACACATTTCTTTAAAAGATGATTATGCAAATAATTCTAATCACTCTTCAGTTGGTGATTATTGTGATACAAATTATACTTTTTTATTCATAGATTTCACATGGCTTTTTTGGGTTTCCAGATGGTAAGAATGACCGCTAAATTATTTTGTGATTTTAGTTTTTGTTCAGCCTGAAAATTCCTTGGAATAACTTGATGCGAGGGTAGTATCTGCAGGCCAAATTATTATTCATAAAAGTTTAGTGCTAAAGCTTAGATTTAGGCTCAATGGATGTTGAGATTGCAAAAACTTAAGAAAAGGAAATATGCATTCTGAATTAGCTACATCACGTTTGCAAGTCAACATATCCAGAAACTTTCCTGGTAGGAGAACTTGAAAAGTAAAGGAAAAGTTATGGTAATCTTATTTAATGGGCTTCTAAGGCTTTATAACAAAATGTCAATTATGTATAAAATTTTAAATGGGAAAAATGAGGATAAGAATCACTGGACTAATTATTAATAATAATAGAACTGCAATTTATTGAACTCTCATGCACATTTAAGCTTTATAATAACCCTGAAGGGTAATTATTAGTATTCCCATTTGCAGATGAAGAAATTAGAAATAGTGGACCAAAGCCATGGAGCTCATAAATGGCATAACTAGAATTCAAACTCAGTTCTAACTCAACCCAAAGTCTATGGTGTAAACTTCCATTATCTGGGATGATGAAATGGCAACAGAGATATTCAAATAGTTTCTTGCACCAGCTGAACCTAATATGTGGCTGTGGTTCAAAGATGGGTCCAGGTATGATGGGATCTGTAGCCTATAAAAATTTAAGAAACTGAAAAAATGAGATATAAGAGCTCATGCAAGTGAGGGGTCCATTGACCTTCCTGATAAATCTATCCTGGAGTTAGTTGGTTTCAGGAATAGAGACAACACCTCACCCAGGCCCTTCATTCGAGTTAGGATTCTCATCCTAACCTTAAATCAATAATATCACTAAGCATTTGTGCTAGGCCTTAGGGTGGTGGTACTTGAATAATAATAATAATAATAATTTATACTTTTTAATAACAATGATTATTATTATTATTTTGCTTTTTTCTGCTCTAACTTATGAGAGGATATAAAAAGTCCCTTCCAGAACAGTGGTTCATTAAGACATGGATTCCTGGCAGTAAATGTCATTGCTCTGAAGTGAGACTCACAGCATCGGAATATGAGAGTGGTTTTCTTCTAAAAACTAGTATTGTGTATTATTTATTCAATGCCCTAATTATTTATTGCCTGTCCAGTATGTATTAAGCATGCCGCCAGTTTCTAGATTACAACCCAGAACCACAGAGATTAACCTACCCTAAAGAAACTTTTAATTCTTGAAATTTCTGTTTGCTACATCACCTCCTCTCGAATACACAGGTTCAAAACCTTCCTACCGGCCATGACCTTTTTCTTTCCTTCACATATCTAGTCTCTTGTATTGAATTTTCCCTCTGAAATGTCTTTTGATTCAATCCTAATTCCCCTTTTCTGCTAGCACAAGTCCTTGTCTCCTCAAACTCTGATTATCAGGAAACCTTTCTTTCAGTTTTCCTCTTATTTCAACAAATATTTTTTGCATACCGGGTATGCCTCAGATAAAGTGCTAGGCACTTGTGCCACTCTGTTCTTTTTCCTCTCTGATCCATTTTCCATATACTGAAAACACCTCTCCTCTGGAGGTTTTGTCCCAGTGTAATAAGGCTGAATGCAATGAGGTTGAGTGTGAGGAAGAAAGTTATAGGAATGTTTTTGGATTGGTGCCATCCAGAGAAAGGAGCAGCTTGAATTGATGTGAAATAAGGATGGACTGCATCTTGAGCCCACACTGATGTGCAGGAGAAGCGGAAGCCCAGGAAATGAGAGAGGAGAGCCCTGTTTGTCCTGAACTCCTAGGCCTGCCTCTATTGGAAAGATGACTGGTGATCAGTGAGTAGTTATGAGTCGATGCATTCCAGTGTGTACTGAGCCACAGCTCTGTTCCAGGCAGTTAGCCCTGCAGCCGTCATGTGGCCCTAGTTTACACCTTCCAGGTCTCCCCTTCATGACTCACTCTCATGCAACAGTCAGGCCGATCTTTCCACTTTTCATTCCTTTCTGTGCGATCGCTTACGTAACTTCTCTTGTAAGCCCTGTCTCTCTCCTTTTGGCCCTGAAACAAAATTCATGATTCAGGTGTTCCTCCGTCATATCCAGTCTTTTGTCATCCATTACCAACTTCTATACAAGATGAGATTGTGAGCTTTGGGGTCACACTGATGGGATTTTATTCCTGACTCTATTATCTTCCAGCTTTGTTACATTGGGCAAGTTAACCCACCACTGTAAGACACAGTTTGTGTGTAAGTTTATATATTATATTTTTTTTTTCTTAAGTACTCTCTACATCCAACATGGGGCTCAAACTCACAACCCTGAAATCAAGAGTCTTATGCTCTACTGACAAAATCAGTCAGGTGCCCCCTTGTGTAAGTATATAGAGGATATATTGTGGTACCTCCTCATAAAGTTGTTGTGAAGATTAAATAAGACAGTCTGGGGGCGCCTGGGTGGCTCAGTCGGTGAAACATCTGCCTTCGGCTCAGGTCATGATCCCAGGGTCCTGGGATTGAGCCCCGCATCGGGCTCCCTGCTCGGCGGGAAGCCTGCTTCTCCCTCTCCCACTCCCCCTGCTTGTGTTCCCTCTCTCTCTCGGTGTCTCTCTGTCAAATAAATAAATAAATAAATAAATAAATAAATAAATAAATAAATAAAAGACAGTCTGTTTAATGTAGCTGATGTAGCTGGTCCATACTATGTGCTCAATACACACTGCTGTTTGTATTCTTACTATTCATCTTTATGAGTATCTTGGGGACATCCATGTCATTGACTTACTTCCTTGATATTCCCCATAGCACCTCGTACAGACTGGACAAAGAGTAATCATCCAATAAATACATAATTGTGCCCAATATATATATTGGATGGTTCATTGTAACAAATAATGCAGTTATTCTCCGAAGAGTGCCACAGGACCCATCTGAGACGTACTGTCTGTTCTTTCTACGGTCCATTATTAGCACCAGTTGCATCCTGTCTTCCTGGCCCCTCATCCTCATGCTTCATATTACAAGTCACTAAATGTTCTGGATTCTTACTTTAGCATCTCTTCCAGATCTCTTCCTCCCTTGTCATTTCCACTGCCCTTCACCTCCACACCAGCTGTTTTGCTGCTCCAACCTCCCCTGGTGGGCCAGCAGCTCCAACTTCCTTCCTGGATTCCTCCCCCTCCCCAACCCCACAGCTAGGTTAACTCCCTAAAACAGCAGTTTTCATCCTGTCTTTCCCCCACTGCTCATTTACTTACCCAATAAAGCCCACACTCCTCCGCTTGGTTTTTAACGCTCGTCATAAATCTCTTTTCACCTTTCCTAACACCGTTTGCAT
The DNA here is from genome assembly GCF_003265705.2 of Callorhinus ursinus. Classification (NCBI taxonomy): domain Eukaryota; kingdom Metazoa; phylum Chordata; class Mammalia; order Carnivora; family Otariidae; genus Callorhinus; species Callorhinus ursinus. The sequence goes on from NW_027397071.1 coordinate 33,906,932, forward strand.
TTAGCTCCACGTGCTCTTCATTCTAGTCTGGAAACCTTACTCATTGTCTTTGTAACACACTCTCCTCATTTTCTCTCCTGAGTTTGGCTTCTGCTATTTTCCCCACTTACGATATCCATTCCTATTCTCCTCATCAATACAGATCCTGCCCATCTTTCAAGATGGAGTTAAAATTCTATTTTATCCATAGATTTTCTTTTTTTAAATTTTAACTTTAATTTTTTTTTAAAGATTTTATTTATTTATTTGACAGAGAGAGACACAGCGAGAGAGGGAACACAAGCAGGGGGAGTGGGAGAGGGAGAAGCAGGCTTCCCGCCGAGCAGGGAGCCCGATGCGGGGCTCGATCCCAGGACCCCGGGATCATGACCTGAGCTGAAGGCAGGCGCTTAACGACTGAGCCACCCAGGCGCCCCTATAGATTTTCTTTCTACATCAACCAACAATGAATGGCTGATGGCTTGGATCCTGCAATATTGGTCTGAGCACTTACTATATGCCAGGCACTATGCCGAGGCCTTCGACTATGGAGAACAACAAGGTTCTGATTCTTTTCTAACAAATCTCAGTTGTCCCCTAAGCCCCACAGTATTCACAGTATCACTAATTTTGGTACAAAACACACATTGCTTATTTTATCCCATTAACACGGCTTTGAGACAAGGAAACTGAGGTTTAGGAGGCCATATGACTTAGCTTCGTGCAGCTGATACATGACCTACTTTGTCTTTTAATGTTCCTAAAGGGCAGATAGATCCCTGATAGCTGAGTTTTTGGTGGTGCTCAGAGTACCTGACAGGTTAAGTGCTCAATTTGAATTTCTTCAATAAAAACATTTTGATTTTTGTATGTGGGTTTTGGGTTTTGCTTTTGCAACTTTTACAGCTGGAAGTGATTGAAAGACCATTGGCTTTTGATTTTTTATACCCCCCAAACATAGTCTTTAACCCGATAGCCAGAGAAATGTCGCAGTCAGAGGTGTCTCAAAATGGTCAATACGACTCTTTCAAATAAGGTAAATATGTGCATTAAGCTGTATAAATAGGTGGACTTGTATTAGCTTTGCCCTTAGGCAAACTTACTCCAGAATTTTAGTAACAAACAAATAGAAAAAAGGTCCGATTTAATTTTTATTTCTCAAATATGGAGAGTTTGTATATTTGAAATAAACTGCCCTTTGGGCAGTGCTGATGCAGGTAATGGCAAGGTAGCCATATTTACATCAGCAGGAGCTGTTTTTGAATCAAGAAAAATACAAACATTCGCCCAAAACAAAATCTTTTTCCCTCTTGAACATATATTTACCTCAGAGAAAAATCTCAGTAGAAGGGAGTCCTAATTGGGGCTTATAAAAGTTTAACACAGAATGATGTTAAACATTACATTTCCTTTTTTTTACACATTCAAAGTGATTTTCCTTTGAAGACGCATATGACAGTTTGCTTTCTCTTTCATCACATTTATTTTAAAAAGGTTAATTTTATTTTATGGCCATCTATCTATTTACAAGTAGTTTGCTACTTATCAAGCTGTTACATCTAGATAAATTAGTTGTACAAATTCCATATGAAGGGGGGCATTCTTGTAGGGAAAATATCTACAGTACATAAAGTGCAAAATAGCTGAGCAGGGTTTTTATTATCATAACTTGTATCATTTTTGGGCCACTGTCACTAGACATTAATTCCCATAGGGTCAAAAGTTATTCTGCACGCCTATGTGTTGTAAAGTTGCTTTCAATTATTAATAAAACAAGCAAATATTAAATGAGGTGCACTATATGATACAAAGAAACAAAATAAGCTTGCAAATCTGCTTAATTTTATCTCTTTAGTTTTTATATACTTGTTTAAAAATGAGACATAGAAAATTCTCTGTACATTTAAACTGGTAAGGCACAACAAATGGTATCTCCATGCTTTCATTCTTCTCAATGAGTGCCCCTGCTTGTGCATCAAGGTGAGGATATATTTCTAATTATTAGCACTCCATGCTTATCTTTCCTTACCAGCTTCATCATCAAGTAAATATCAACCCAGTTATTAGGAAAGAATGTCAAGTAATTAGAAAGTCTCAAAGAAAATCATGGCAAGAGTTAGAACATTTGAGTCGAAGCTGTGCTGGGAAGTGTCTAACCACTGACTCTCCCTGTCCCCAGTGCTCATGATGCCCTGATTTGCAGTGTTTGCTGATTTCCTTGCGGTAAATGCTTCCATCAGAGTCGACTGCAAGCTACCAACACAATGCCACTGAAACACTGAGTTGCGAAGACATTTTATAAATTATGTCAGAAAGTATACTTAGGATGTCCATTTTGACATTTTTCCAGGCATAGAATATTAGGTTCTTTCTGGGTGCTTTTTAAACCCTGCCTCTCTAATTGGTATGTAGATTTCAAGCATACCTATTTGAAGGGAGCTGGCTCCAACACACCACTGAGCCATTCTCCCTTTAATTAGAAAATATGTGCTTGCAACCAGTCACCCTGTGTTATGGGGTATAACTGTTAGTCACAGGCTAAGGTGTTTAAAGTTTATTATATTTCAATTTATTTTTTGAATATTAATACACTCAAAAGATACAAAAGTTGTGAGAAGTCTATCACCTCTGTATCCTAGCCACGGAGTTTTCCTCCCTGGAGATGAACAATGTCATCAGTTTCTGTATCTGTGTTGTGTATCTACACAAAAATATTCTATGCAAGTGTATACAGCTCATCCCCTCATTTTCAAAACATAAATGGTAACACACTATACCTTTTCACCTTTTGTTGTTGTTAGTACATATTGATAAATGTTTTACATTTATATATGAAGACCTTCCTTATTCTTTTCTTTACATTTAAAAAATTTTATTATGTTATGTTAATCACCATATATTACATCATTAGTTTTTGATGTAGTGTTCCATGATTCATTGTTTGCATATAATACCCAGTGATCCACGCAGACTGTGCCTGCTTTAATACCCATCACCAGGCTAACCCGTCCCCCCACCTCCCTCCCCTCTAAAACCCTCAGTTTGTTTCTCAGAGTCCATAGTCTCTCATGGTTTGTCTCCCCCTCCAATTTTCCCCCCTTCATTCTTCCCTTCCTACTAGCTTTTTTTTTAAACATATAATGTATTATTTGTTTCAGAGGTACAGGTCTGTGATTCAACAGTCTTATAGAGTTCACAGTGCTCACCATAGCACATACCCTCCCCAATGTCTATCACCCAGCCACCCCATCTGCCCCACCCCACCCCCACTTCAGCAACCCTCAGTTTGTTTCCTAAGATTAAGAATTCCTCATATCAGTGAGGTCATATGATACATGTCTTTCTCTGATTGACTTATTTCGCTCAGCATAATACCCTCCAGTTCCATCCACGTGATCGCAAATGGCAAGATTTCATACCTTTTGATGGCTGCATAATATTCCATTGTGTATGTATACCACATCTTCTTTATCCATTCATCTGTCAATGGACATCTTGGCTCTTTCCACAGTTTGGCTATTGTGGACATTGCTGCTATAAATATTGGGGTGCATGTACCCCTTTGGATCACTACATTTTTATCTTTGGGGTAAATACTCAGTAGTGCAATTGCTGGGTCCTATGGTAGCTCTATTTTCAACTTTTTGAGGAAGCTCCATACTGTTTTCTAGAGTGGTTGCACTAGCTTGCATTCCCACCAACAGTGTAGGAGGGCTCCCCTTTCTCCGCATCCTTGCCAACATCTTTCGTTTCCTGACTTGTTAATTTTAGCCATTCGGACTGGTGTGAGGTGGTATCTCATTGAGATTTTTATTTGGATTTCCCTGATGCCAAGAGATGTTGAACACTTTTTCATGTGTCTGTTGGCCATTTGGATGTCTTCTTTGGAAAAATGTCTGTTCATGTCTTCTGCCCATTTCTTGATTGGATCATTTGTTCTTTGGGTGTTGAGTTTGATAAAACCTTCCTTATTCTTTTTATAATTGCATAAATATTAAATTGCCTGGCTGTCTCCTATTGATGTGGGTCTATTTAGGTTATTTCCTATTTTTTGCTTTTACACATGAACAAAGTTCCCATTATGACATTTTATATGTGTGGTTTTACACATGTATATGTATAGTCTATTTTACATTCTCAGATTAATTCCTAGATGTGTAATTTCAATTATCAAATTTTTGGATCTTTGCTAATGTTATATGTGGAAAAAAAATCTCAAGATGACTTTGATTTTTATTTCCCAGATTATGAATGATACTGACCATCTTTCGTTTTATTTAAAAGTGCTTGCTTTTCTATGAAGTTTCAGTACATTTCCTTTACCCATGAGTTACTGGACAATTTTTAAATCTTTTCTTTTTTTTAGAGAGAGAGAACACTGAGGTGGGGGGAGGGGCAGAGAGAGAGGAAGAGAGAGAATCCTAAACTGGGTGTGGAGCCTGATGCAGGGTTTGATCTCACAATCCTGAGATCATTACCCGAGCTGAAGTCAAGAGTTGGATGCTTAACTGCCTGAGCGACCTATGCGCCCCTTAAATCTTGATATATGGTGAAGATAAGTTATGTATCCAAATTATTATTTTTTTTCATACGACTATCCTACCTTTTCAATGTCCTTTACTAAATAATCACTCTTTTTTCCACTGGTCTGATGTGCCGTCTTTACATATTAAATTCTTCTATGCTTTTGTATCTTTCTGGACTTTTAAAACTGTTCTATTTATGTTTGCATATGTTCACGTATTTATGTGTGTATACATGTGCATGCCAGTATTATACTGCTTTAGTTATTAAAGCATTACAAGGCCTTTTAATAATGGGAAGATGGAGTTCCCTCTCATGACTTCTTTTTAAGACTTTTCATGTGGGGCACCTGGATGGCTCAGTTGGTAGAATCCTGATTTGGTGAGTTCAAGCCCCACGTTGGGTATAGAGCTTACATACATGGATATATACATAAATATTTTTAAAAAAAGACTTCTCATGGCTCTATTTGTGTATTTTTTTCACATGAACTCTGACATCTGCTTATCTTGTTTTAAAGATAATGGATTGATATTTTATATTAGGATCAATATTTATAGGTAAACTTAGGATAATGGACATCTTCATGATGTGTGTCTTATCAAAGAACATCAGATTGTATGCTTCTCTATCTACTCAAGTCATTTCTGTTCTTCTGTAGCTTTTAAAGTTTCATCATATGATGTCTGCTCATTTTTTTGGTTAAATTTTTTCCCAGATATTTTGGATTTTTTTTCTATTGCTATTGAGAAGCCAAACTTGTATTGTACTACAATTTACAGGTTTTGAATGACATAGTTGGAAATTGAAAAGTAGGACATCTTCCCCAGAACATATCCAGAGATGAAATTTCTATTGAGCCTTTGAATGTAAATGAATGACTAGAAATGAGCCATAGACTTCTCGTTGGATAAGAGTCAGGTTTCTATACTCAGTTTGTTGGACTGGAAAATGGATACAAACCACACATGAATTAGCTTTATCATTCTTCACCTTATAAGGCAAAAAAGCGCTTATATCTATCTTATAATTACATGCTAACTCACTCATTTAATCATTTTAAATGTTATGATTTTGTGCCTTTTTTCCTCAAAAAGTCAGCAAGCAAGCAAACACAGAAGACAAGAAAAGCACTGCTTAAACTACACATGCCTATCATTTTTCAGGTGTGTATCACTTTCATTACAGGTCAGTCTGGGGATTCTATTCCTTCTTGATATGTGCTGCCGTCCGCCCCTGCTACCACTTAGGCAACCTCGCACGTGCACAAACTGAACGGAGATGAAGATCTCGTGAGCTGACTTGTCACAGTCCCACTGCTCCTCCAATAATGTTTCTTCTTTCTCCTATTTCAACGTACTCCTTAATCACAATGAACCAGCAATTTTTTCTAACTTTTCTCAAGTTTATTGGTCCTTACCATTCCACCAAACCTTAGTGTTGATTTTGTCAAATCAGCACATAGTCTGTTAAAAAAAAAAAAAGATGTATCTCATTTAGATGCCGCTGACAATGTCTTCTCAACACTGCCCACAGCGGACAGAGGTGAACTCACACAGGGGAAGGACTACTAAATCACACTGCGCATTTTGTATACTCAGCCAAAAGAAAAGAAGAATTTAATTCCTCCACATCATCTTTTCCCATGTCTCAGGAGCCTGACACCTTCCTCAATCACCTAACTAATGTGCGGAAAGAATGAAAACTCTTTGAGGAATCAGTGACCCAGAAAGTTACAAACCAAAAATTATGAAGCATCAAACGACATGCTATTTATCATTTTTCTTCTTCATAAAACTCATCACTTACATACTCTGCTTAGTGGCTATATATAAAAACATTCTCTGTGTGGTTCATATGATTTTAATATGGTATATACATACATGAGTGTAAGATCTTTTTATTATGAAATTATTACTTGCTTATTAAAGAAGCCTTAAAAATAGAGAGGTATAGGAACAAATCCCTGATTCATTCATGTTCCTAAATTCCAACACAACCTCTCTTTCAAATATTTTGAGAGCATAATTTTACCCATATATATTCTACCTAAAACTTTATCCTGCATAACGTATTAAAGGCATTTTCCTTTTTATAGTACATTTGAATGGTAAAATAGTTTAAAAATAAAGCATGTAAAATAACAGACTTCTCCCATCATTATATAGTCTAATTAGCTATGGGAGACAGTAATATATAGCATGGTTTAGGAGTCAGACAGATGTGGGTTCATCCCATATGTGTCTTCCTCTATATGTTCTTCACTTTATCCCTACTGATTGAATTGCTGATTTTTATCTGAGTATATGACCTCTCAGGATGAAGATGACACGTTCTTGCCTTCTTATAGCTAGCAGTTCTATCCACTACGATGTAAGTGAAATGGTGTATGAAATTTCCTGGCTTTATCTTAAAAGTAAGACTTTGTCTTAAAAGAAAGGATGAGCATGCTCTTTCTTGCCCCTTCCTCTTTTCTGCTAGCTGGAATGCATGTATGAAGGCTGGAGCTCAAGCAGCCATCTTGACCCCGGTGGCAAGAGCAAAGCTAGAAAAGCTTGGGTCTCTGAGGACTTGGTGGAATGCCATATTTACCCCAGACTGCCTACCACCATGAGTTTTTCTGATAGAGACTTTTATACATGTTTAAGTCCCAGTTAAGTTGGACAAGTTCTAAGTCACTCATAGCTTTATCTAATTCTAGCTGATAAATTCTTTCAGTGCCAAATAATAGATGAAGAGTGGTTTATACCACAAGGATGTGTATTGTTCCCATAACAACAAAAGAAAACAAAACCAACAAAAAATCCTCAAAGCCAGGCAATACCAGTGTGGCTTGGCAGCTCACTGCAATTGGCAAGAACCTAGATTATTTTCCTTCTTTACTTTGTTATTCTCATCTTTTTTCTCTAATCCCTTCATGATCCCCAAATGGTTGTTTCAGACTTTAACATCATCTACTTACATAAAAATGTATAAAGGCAAGAAGAAAAGAAGCAGAAAGGGAAAGAGGGGGGAAAAAAAGGTTGTAGGAAGTTATTTTCAAGAAGGCCCCAGCAAATTTATTCTTAAATCTCATTGACCAGAATTATATCATATGCCCACCCTAGACTTACTACTTGCAAAGGAGGTTAGGAGGTTGGGACTACTCTAATCAGCTTAGACTATTCTCAGTTCATCTCTTGGAGCTATTTACCTTTCTTCTCAAACAAAATCAGACCTCCATTAGCAATAAAGATACAGACTGGTTGAAGGATGAGTCATTAGCTTCATCTGTCACACTTGAAATATGACCATGACTTTGTAACATTATCTATGCAATGGGGTGACAATGATGCCCAACTCCTAGGAAATCAAAAGAGATGCTATTTGAAAGGAGCTAGTAGAATGCTTTGCTCATACTGGATGCTTAATATATGGTAGTTATCCTGACTATCATTATTTCCTTGAGTTGATGTATCTGATCCTATGCCAAGGATATTTAGGGTTAGTTTTTGCTTTTTTGGTTATTATATGTAACTCTAAAAATTAACATCCTTTGTACAACTACCCCCCCCTCACCCCCGCCCTGTTTAGCATTCTTTTCTTGGGTATACTACTAGAAGTGTAATTACTGGGTCATTCAATATTAGTGGAATAAATTGTGGCCCTTCTGGAATGCCACAAAAATTACATAGAAATCAGGAAGTCAAACACTCCTTACACTTTCTTGGCAAGACTACTGGGCTACACATATAGGAAGACTCAGCTCCTGGGAATCATTAATACCTTCAAACAGAATCAATCCTGAGATGTGTTCATTTTGCCATGGTTTCAAACCTTTTTTTTTTTCCCCTTCCCAAATAGAAATCAGTGTGGCATAACAGAAAGTTCATTAAACTTGTCTTCACATTTCTGGGTTGAGATTTCTGCTTTGTCACCATCTGTGTGAGCTTGGCCATAAGCATAATCTCTGTGACTCCTTTCACTCACCTGTAAATGGGGATGATAGAAACAGCCTACCTACATGTCAAGGACTAAATATATAAGGCAACACTTCAGAAATTGTAAAGGAATCTAGATATAGAGATGACTATTAGTTACCTATGGAAAAAGTCAGAGATTTAAAAAAAGAAGAAGAATGCTTTCAACTTAATAAAGCAAATACTTCTGCCTTCCAGACATAGGTCTCAGGACTTCAATGCTATTACCTCATATAATCCTCATAGTACCCATTTTGATGAAGAAACTGAGGTGCAAAGATGATAAATACCTTTCCCACAGTTGCTATAAATTTGAACCCAGGCAGTTTGATTCCAGAAAGCCTAGGCTGAACCACAATGCTACACTGTTTCTGTGTGTTTTTAAAAAATGCTAAGATGAATGCCTCTTTCCTAATACCTTAACACCAAATCAGAAGACTTTGACCTAAGTAACCACCTGAGTAGCCCACACTTCCCCTTCCCCTGGACAGAGGGTTCTGAGTGCAGCCACATGAACTTGAAGCAGGGGCTCAGGGGATACCTGATGTAGGCTGGGCTGCTTTTCTTTTGTGTGTGATCACATATATTCACAGGTGTTGAGGACTAAAGAGAAAAGAGCAATCAGTCTATCCTTAGGACCAATTGTGGAGAAGGTGGCACTTGTCTTTGATGAGCTTATCTAATGCTTTATAGCAGCTCCATTCCCTCTGTGTCTTCACATCTCCCGTCCTGCTTTCTTCCCTGCTCTGTGCCGGCCTGGCTCATGCTTGTTGCTCAGAAGTAAGCTTTCCATTCTTCTAGCTAAAAACCCAGTTTCTATTAGTTCCCCTCTTTAAAGGGGTCTCACCAATGAACTTATTGACTATGTAAGGTATTAATAACAGAAATGAAGCAATGTGCTGACAAATGCATTTGAACATACAGGGGTGATAGTTTAATTCACAGATGATAAAATTTAGGGCATTAACAGAAACTGGTGGGTGAGGAAAGATTACTGGGTGGGATTTGCAATACCTTTCAACTCATGCAACTGAGCCTACTCTGTTTCAGACAGGAAACAAGTAAAAGAAAGAGATATGGTAAAAACAAAGCAAAACAAAACAAAACAAAAAATCCCCCAAAAAAACCGATGGCGGGGGAGGGGAAGAGACATCCTTGGCAGGCAGACAGTTACTCTGGTTTTCTTTAGGAAAGCAAATGGCAGCTCTCCAAGCCTTCCTTGCAGTGAGTGGTGGCAGTGGCCGATGAGATAGTCACAGTCTGCCCTGGATTTCTCATGTGGGTTCTTCACCTCCCTCCTGGTCACTTCTTCCTTCTCCTTTTCAGAAACGAGGATGTGGGATTAAAGCGGCAGCAGCAACCACATGTTATGGCTGAGGGAAAAGGCTAAATTAATCCCAAACAGCTTGGTTCTGACATCCTTAAGCCACTAATCAACACCAACAAGGCCTACCTCCAAGTGTGGGATTATGTGGGAAAGAGTAAGTCCCTTATTTATTTAAGTTACTCTTTTTCTATTCCTTGTAGCAGAACACAATTCTTAATCAATATGACCTCTGGCTGAAATGGGCTAAAAGCATTTAAAATGGCCTTCGATGACTACCTTGCACCTTGCCTGTCTAAATATATCTAAAGGATCTACTATTGATTAAGCACTCACTGCACACAAGGTGTTTTGCTGGCACCACGGACTTCTTACATAATGATATGAAGATTGTATTATTAGCTTCTGACAGAGGATGCTGAAGCTCAGACAGCTTGTGCCTTTTGCCTAAAGTCACACAGTGTAAACCCTGGGTCTTTTTCTGAAAGGTATAT
>NW_027397071.1:33917311-33950381 GCF_003265705.2 Callorhinus ursinus
ATATATATATATATATATATGTCTCCACTGGCTCTCCTGTCCCATCTCCTAGGCAGGGATAGAGTGATCGCATTCCCTGATCACTTTATTCCTTTTCACTCCACAGTGATGTCACAGAGGATTACGCCCCTACATGGAAGCTGGTCAATGCTGGACTTAAAAGAATTTTTATGAGGGTGCCTGGGGGGCTCAGTCAGTTAAGCGTCTGACTTCGGCTCAGGTCATGATCTCAAGGTCCTGGGATCCAGCCCCGCATGGGGCTTCCTGCTGAGAGGACAATCTGCTTCTCCCTCTGCGTCTCCCTCTGCGTCTCCCTCTGCATCTCCCTCTGCCCCTCCCTGCCCTCATGCTCTCTCTATCTCAAATATATAAAATCTTTAAAAAAATTAAAAAAAGGAATTTTTATGAACACTGAAAACATTCCTTATAATTAACTATTATTTTATCAAACCATCAAGGTTCACTATAAAAATGGTCTGTATTCATAGACAACACATGGGGCTCATGGGGAGGCTTAAAATAGACCCTAAAGGTCAGGTAATACTTTAAAGGAGTGATAATGGTCTTGAGTAGGGTAAAGGAAACTAATAATGAAGGAAGATGAAGAAAGGAAATACAGGAATCTGAATATCAACAAAGAGTGTCAGAACAACACTGTGTTACCCCCTTTGGACTTTCATGGCCACCTACCACCTTCTACCTTCCCAACCTTCTGGCCATCTTGCAAAGGTGGGTGATTGGTCGGAACAAGGATCAGATGAAGTCATGGAGACAGGCCCCTACATCCATTGTCATTTTGTGAGAAAAAAATTAATAGTGCATGCTATTTTTGTAAATATGCTTCATAAGCCTTAACATTTTGAATAATCATTTCAGTTCTGGACATTTATCCTAAGGAAATAATTATTGACATAAGCAAAGATTTTAAGTAACGATGATATTTGTCGTGCTATTTATGTGACCAGTAGCCAATATATTGGAACAACCTGAAAACTAATATTCTGAATCATTACATTTGAATAATTATATTTGGATAGTTGGATGATTAAATAGTTCATTCCAACAGTGGAATACCAGGGAGACATTTAAAATATAGCATAATCATCTATTACCCTGTACGGCCAGTGAATAAGGTGGTATGCACTATACGATATCATTTCTGTAAAAAACAGAATGCACGCATGCTTGTGTATAGAAAATACGATAGAAGGACATATATATGGCAAATGTAAACAACAGTTATTTGGGGAAGAGAAGTTTCGGGAATTTTTTATTTTCTTCTGGTTGCATACATATTATTTTTCTACACTGAAAAATTATTTTTCTCCATATCAGTTTTGTTCTAAGAGAGGACACTTTGGAAGTAAAAATAGTGAAAACTATGAAAGATGGCGCACATGCAGATCACATAGCAAAGCGAATGGCCCACTCCTACACTGTCTGTAGACACCGCCATAAACAAATGCCAGAAGATGGTGATTCATTTTCTGCTAACAGAAAACTTTTTTTTTTCTTTTCCTGAGGTGCTTGGCTCCTTAGAAACAGAATGCCTCTTTCAGAATGGCTTCTGGTTGGAAGGCCCATTGTCATGTTCTAAGCAGAGGCAGAACCACATTATGAGCCATGAATAAAGGGAAGCAATCATTTTAGAAGCCCTTAAAATAGCACTATCAGCCACAAATGCAGATTCTTTTATACTACCTTCCCTAAGACACTAATGCTGCAGTTTAAATTATTTATTTTCACTCCTGCCTGTCTTCCTCCCATTTTTATCTGTCTGGTGAAGGGAGGAACACCACTGACCGGAAAATCTAGCATCTCCCACATCCGGGCGGGAGACGAAGAGCTCGAGTGCCAATCAGAGACTGAGGGGAGATTGTTGGAAGGACAGAAGAAAATTAGGTAAAGGCTGTCACTGCATATATAGTTTGTCTCCCATTACAGATAATATACTGTTAATATTTAAATCAGGAAGGAATACCAAAATAAAAAAAAAATGTATACTTGACCTTGTTTCTTTTCCTTGTCCCACTTCATTCCACCAGGTCAATATCAAAAGTATATCTATAGACTGCATATGGCCAGGGACAGGCTTATCTGCAAGTCCCCAACACTGGAGACATGGCAAGACAAATGCTTTATTAAATTTTATGCCTGGTGCCGAATTTTAAGTTTGTTGTCGTCCACCCAAATTTAATATTTTAGGGTTTTGGTACATATGAGCTTGACAAATCAACTTTCTGTTCTTGAGTTAAAGGCAAATAAAAAGCATTCAGAAAGCTTCATGAACATCAAATGTCAATTGCAACACAAGATTTTGATACAACTCTAAGTAAATCTGAAACATATGGATTGAATTTTCCTTGCAATATTCTAGTGTTTGGAAGGAAAATCTGTGCAGAAATGTGTTGCGGGTTTTCTGAAACCCCCAAAGTTGAAAAAACATTTTGATTTATTTAGATGTAGAAATGGGATAACCATTTTGCACCCCAGGAAACTTAATTAGGTACCAAATTCAGTTCAGCACTGTGTGGCACAAGGGCCTGAATGAGTGAACCCTCCCTTTGCAGTTCTTGTGAACGGTTTTAGTACCTTGGAAGTATGGAATCTAATCAGTGGTGGAGCCAAGAGGTTTCTTTCTGGGACTCTACTTACCTCATATCATCTCCATCAGCTTCCCCTCAAGTCACCTCTAATAAACATACAATAAATAAACAATAAACAAACATAATATGCAAACCCAAACAACCACACCACGTAAGTAAAAACTTCAAGGTTGTTACACAAACTGAGCCTCCAGACAAGTTTCCCCAATCCTACAGAAATTCTTGTATCTCTACCAAGTACAGAGAAACACTGACGACCACCCTGATTTTGCTTTGTTATTTGGGATCTTATCTCCGACCCGAAACATTTTGCTTGATTTAACTGCATTGCTTTCCAACCCTCCGTGAAGTTCCATCGAGGAACTGTGTTCCAGGTGTTCACACCTTTCTGGGACTCTGCTGGGTCAGGGGATTTACAAAAGGTAAAAGCGAGAAGAAGTGGGTTAACATAACCTTTGCAGGACGGTTGCACTGCTATGGACCGCTCTACCCTTATTGGACTGTGGTTGTCCTTCAAAGACACTGATGTGTAACTGCATTTTAGAAATCTCCTTCTTCAGGTTAGAAATCTTCTCCAAGTTAGAGATTCAGTACATGGAATTGATTTAAGACTGCCTTTTGCTTGCCTTTCTAAAAATGCAAAACTGTTACACATAAACACAAAAACAAAACAAAGTGGAAGCTTTTGATTCAGGAAGTTTCTGGATCACATTTTGGTAACTCTACGTAAAAACTGGAAGAAGTACCTTAAATTACGAAGCTCATTTTCCTTCTTTGTAAATATGGACCTACTAGTGCTTCCTTCACAGCACTGTTTCAAGAATAAGAAATAGAATGAACAGTTTACCTGGCAGTGTTTTGTACATAGTAGAAGCTCAGTGAGTGTGACTTCTTCCTTCTCATTTCTTTGAATATTCTAGTAACCATATTGTCTGGGATTTCAAAAACGGAATAATCAAAAACGAGCAAAAATTAAATCATCAAAAACAACACCCATAGTCGGTTGGGAAATTGTCTGATTTTTGATGTCCAGGAATACAGAGCTATTATAAGCATCCACTTCAAAATCATGACCAATTGTGTAGGTTTTTCCTCAGCAAATGGAGAAACTGTTGAGGAATAATTAGAAAATGAAAAACCTTCCCCCCTTTCCAAAACCAGTAAGCATTAAAAAGAGAAAATAGAAAATTTTAAGGAAGGTAGATATTTTAATTTTTCATATAAAAATATACATTTTTTCCAAGACCACAATTACGTGTCAAATTTAAAGATTCATGCTTTTCTTTTTTTTCCTCTATCGAGTATCAAACACTGGCTTGAGAGATATTTGCTGTTACCAGGCATTGGGGACTAGGTAAAAAAAATTAGCCAAGGGAAAGTAATGATTCTGATTAAGTAAATTCCATTGAACTCTTTCTAGTAAGCATTATTCAGGTCATGAATGCTAATTTGTTCTGCAGGGGGCTGTGGGTAATTACCCAGAAAAACTATCAGCTTTATTGAGTTGCTACAAAACAGTATCACTGAATGGTACACCGTAAAGGAAGACAACCTTGATGTGTACTCACAGAAGTGGGTGTTTTTTTCCCCTACTGGGAAGATTTTATAGCCTAGATAGAAATGATAATAAATGGCATTTTGTTTAGAAAAATAAAGCCACGTCAGTGTCACTTCCTGTTTCATAACGAAATAAAATTCCTGACAGGCATAGACATGTATCTGAGAAGTGCCACCAAAACACCCAAACAATTTTAGCTTTGTGCATATTTAAAATTGTGTAGAATCAGAACCATCTTAAAAAATGAAGCAAATATGGCACATTGGCCGCACTCCAGCAACTCCACAGAACTGCTGACATTACTAAAATCTAGATAATTTAGTCCCATATGGGAATCCATACCACAATTATGTTGTCCCTGCTCCGACACAGCCCTGATTTTGCACTTCTTTAAGCCTGGCTTTTTATAATCTTAATTCCCTTCACCAATAAAGCAATTTGCATTCACATAGTCTTCCTGGCTAAGACAGAAAGAAGAAATCTGTTACATGACCTTGGTCTCTTTACGGTTGATTATAAGGAAACAAACTCTTCAAGTAACCCATTCTCTAATCTTTTTTAAACTGATGTGAAACATCACACTATAAACTGTTGACTACCCACAGCAGGCTGGAGACTCACATATTAAAACGTAGGAGGCTCACATGTTTAAAATCACTAGGTTTGCTCATTTAGCACGATGAGGTAAAACCCATGCTAAGTTCACACAGACGTGCATCATGGACAAACACCGCCATATTAAAGAGATAGCATTCCTTGACAACAAACATGGAAAAAGCTATCCCAAAGTGTGGAGATTTAAGAAGTTGTTTTTACAGCTCCCCATCCTTTACTGAAATAATTTGAAAAATGTGCTTGCTTGATTCACTAAGGCTTATCCTGATGCTTCATAAGTGTAACAAAAAGTAATCATTTCCAGAACATTGTTTTCTCTATAATTTGGTCCAAATAGTGTCAAAGTTAAATATTCACATGAAATATGTTTTTCTTTTTGCTTCACCTTGCCTGCCTTAAAAGACAAAGCAGCACAGAAGAAACATGTGGAAAGTAAAATCATATCAAACAATTAAACTCTGATGGAAAAAGCAAGATTAATAATTAAAAAAAAAATCCCTTTTCCCTACGCAAAGCAAGTAAAAGGTGCAGGGTCCCTATACTTATTAACAGCAAAGCTTTTAGAGGACTTGAGAGGCGAAGTCCCTAGTCATCTGTGTATTGAAAAGTCTGTGGTTTTCTTTAGTTGTGCCCTTAGCCAAAAGGGTACCGGTAGCATTTTGCTTGCCAATGATCATTTATTTTGGCTTTAGCTACCTGAGACATTTCATGTTATCTTAGATTTAATAGAATGTTTACTTTGAAGGGTAGGGATCTATTTTATTTATTTTTTGTTTTGTTTTGTTTTGTCCAAGATCAGGAAATAGCTCTATCCAGTCTTTGTTTACCACTCACACGAAGCACTGAGATTTGGTTAAGATGTGATGCTTTTATTGTGTTCCGAGCTAATATGATTAAATTTTCAGGGCATGCTCTTCATTTACTTTCTTGTGAAAACTTGTGAAAACTTGTATGTACTCACATATCAAACCCAGAAAGCTATTTTTTCCTTGTCAAATAGTTTTTTAAAAGGAGCCTGAAAAAGGCACTGACTATGAAAAAAGACAACCCAATAATGGAGAGTTCAAACTGTTCATGTGTACTAATAATGAAATCCACCAAAGTATTTTTCATTCTTTCTACACCCTGACAGTGACAGAAAGGAGCCAACATAACCCCCCCCCCCCACCCCAGCAGATTAAAAGCAGCTCTTGGTTTTCACTGTAACTATAACCTATGTCTGGTAATAGCCTTTCAGTAGAACTTAAAAAAAAAAAAAGTCAATATTATCACCAATGCATATCTTCTCTGGTTCTAGCCTTGAGAATATAAAATTGTTTTTTATCATGGCTCATTTTAAGGGAAAATGAGTACCATATGTATTTCATATATAGTATTAAAAGAGTTTGAATGAGTGTGTTTGTCAGGTTAACACTTCTGGTTTTAATAAGGAATTCTGTTTTTCAGCCCTCTTTTCGTTGCTCACCTAGGACCTAATCTACCGTCCATACTCTGAAAACAAATCCCCTCCAGTCTGCAAACCTGGGCGGCGCGGGTCCTTGTCGAATCTGCTTTCAACCAGAGGATATGCACCTGAGAAATAGTATTATATTCAGCCTTCACATTATTGTTATCACGCCGAACACAGCTAGCTCTGTAAGTAATAATTATTAACATGAATACTAGTTCAGTCTAATTTAGCTCATTAGCAGGATAACGCCTTCGATTTCCAAAGAGGCATCACGACACGCTCATCAGTGGGTAGTACCAGCCTGTTTATTACATCAGCCGTTTCACGTTTGCTCCTCACAGTGGTGGTGGTTGAGTGAACAGAAGCTGAATATCTCACAAAGCTCCAAGAACTTTCTTTTCTGGACTTGAGAGTCTGTGCCAAGAAAGACTCGGGGGTCTCACTCATGTGCCGTCACCCTGGCACTGCCTCTGTCGGGAAGACTCGCAAGGATTAAGAAAGCGGTCCCGGGCACGTATTTCGTTAACTGCTCTCCTACCGTTCAGAGTGGCTGCTGCCTGGACAAGTTCCTCCTGTTTGCACACAAGAAATGGCTGGTGCAAACAATCCCATAGAGAGCCGGCCTGGCACAGTGAGTCGGGGCGGCAGTTCAGCTTCGTGCCCGTTCTTAATCCATTTGCTTTACATAAAAGATGGAAAATAGGGCTTTGTTACGTGAACTCGGTCCTCGGGCTCCGTGCAAAGGAGTCCTCTTTCATTCTTTTTTTTTTTTTTTTTTAACAGTTTTTAACCTCGTAAGGCTTCTTGTTGGGAATCTGGTAATATGATTTCTACCACAATGCAGGCAGGCCCCACATTTACAGTAAATGCATAGGAAACTGTCTGTCAAAATGCTGTCTCTTCTGCTTTGGTGAGAAAGCGCGTATGTGAATGGGGCAGAAGGTCAATACAGTGTCGGACGGCAGATGGAGTGGGGAAGAAGGAGCCGGGAAGCAGCTTTTTGTTTGTTCCTAAGAGAGGCGGCATCTTTTTTTTTTTTTTTTTGGCCATGTCACTGGTGTATTTTTTTCTAAGTGATTTCCCACGAAAGGAAGACAATACACCTTGAGCTGAACGAGGGCTATGTTGTCCCCAAGAGAAGCATAGGCCGCCAGACCTTAAGAAGCAGTTAATGGGGTGTCAGAATTACGAGCAGGCTTGTTGGCTTTGTGTGTTTTTGCGCATCGATCTCCGGTTCATTTTGGCACTTGCGGCCCTCCATTACTCTAGATTTTAATCATTCTGAAACACAGGGATTTGATACCCAAGGAATGTGGCAGTGGTTGAAAGAAAGGAGGAAGCAAAGGGCGACTTTAATCACAATGTGATTTTAGCGGGAGAAGAGGGAAAGAGGAGCTATGATACTGCATACATTAAAAGGTGGGAGAATCGTTCCATTAGTGGATCAGAAATTTCTTGAATTGAGCCTCCAGAAAAAGGGCACATGGGCTGGGAGCATTTTGAGCTTAGTTGTTCAAACTAAGTCCTGAAGCTATTTTGAAACTAATATTTAATATATATTCTTGGTGAATGTTTCACCTTCTAAAGGTTATGTCAGAGGTAGATCTGGAAAATAAATGAAGGAACAGAGTTTGTAACATTTTTGTGAGGTGTCTGTACCCTCATCTGTGGTCCCCACATTGCGCTGGATAAAGTTGGCAGGGCCGGCTTCCGGGGTATACGACCTGGGCACATGGCCTCAGCATTTAATGCTATGCTGTCGCAGTCGTGAAATTCCTAATTTTTTCTTATAATTGTGGACTATGCTTTATTATGAATGGTATAATCAGATGATATAATATGGCATCAGCCAGTGAATGTCTTGTACCGAAACAACTTGTTTCTTCTCCCTTTCTTTAACCCAAATTTGATGCTATTAACCAGTTCCATTATTTAAATTGATTATTAAGATTGGAATCAATTTGATTTATCAGGACATATTTCCCATTAATTAGGTTTTCTTTTTAGCCTCTTTCTGTAAACTTCATTCCCCACTCCATTCTTCCTGAGATATAACTGACATAGAACATTGTGTAAGTTTAAGATGTACAATGTGATAACCTGATATGTTATTGTGGAATGTTTATCACAATAAGGTTAGTTAATACATCCATCACCTCACATAATTGTGTTTTATAAGAACATTTAAGACCTACCCTCTTAGCAACTTTCAAGTACATAATAGAGGATTCTTACTATAGTCACCACACTGAGTATTAGATCCCCGGAGCTCATTCATCTTCTCAGTGGGAATTTGTACACTTGTCCAAAATCCACCCATTTTCTCTATACCCCCAGCCTATTCAGTCCATTTTATTTTCTGTTTCTATGAGCTTGGCTTTTTTTTTTTTTTTTTAGATCCCTATATATGTGATATCATACAGTATTTGTCCTTCTCTGCCTGACTTATTTCCCTTAGCATCATGCCTTCAAGGTCCATCCATGTTGTTGCAAATGGCAGGGTTGTCTTTTTTATGGCTGAGTAATATTCCAATGTGTATTCCACATATATCTATATACTTATGTAGATATGATATCTATCTGTCATATATACAGATACCACATTTTCTTTCTCCACGGTCATTTTGGTTGTTTCCATGTCTTGGCTCTTATGAATAATATTGCCATGGACATAGGGGTGCAGATTTTTTTTTGAGATAGTGATTTCATTTTCTTCAGATATATGCCCAGAAGTAGAATTGCTGGCTCATATGGCAGCTCTATTTTTACTTTTTTGAGGAACCTCCATATACTGTTTTACTTAATATACATACAAATTCAGATTCCTACGGACAGTGCACCAGGGTTCCCTTTTCTTACAACTTTGTGAACACTTGTTATGTCTTGTTTTTGATAACTGCCTAGAATTCTAACAGGTGTGAGGTGATATCTCAAACAAAATCTCAGTTTTGATCTACATTTCCCTCATCATTGGTGATGTTGAACATCTTTTCATGTACTCTTGGCATTTGTGTCTTCTTTGGAAAAATGTCTAGTCAAGTTGCCTGTCTATCTTTCCCTCAGATGATGATGATGAGAATGGTTATTGAGTTGCATGAGTTCCTTATATATTTTGGATATTAAACCCTTACTGACATATGGTTTACAAACATTTTCTCCCACTGCCTCTTCATTCTGTGAATTGTTTCTTTTGCTGTGCAGAAACTTTTTAGTTTGATGTATGAAAGTCTTAATAATTTTATCTTCAAACTTGTTTTTGAAGTGAACTCTGCCACAATGATGGAGCATGAACAAAACCAGAGGAGATGCATGCAGTACATGTGTCTGTTGTCCCTTATCTCCCATGCATGTAGAGCATTTGTGGTGCCCCAATGGGCCCTGAATTCCAGTGTACCCGTAATGTGTGGGAGTTCAGTGGGTTTCAAAGGGAGCACAAGGTAAGGGGTTATGTCACATGAGGTGGTGGTGACGATGATGACAGAGAATGTAACTAAAATATAGGGCAACACATAGTTCTTTTCCTGTTCAACTCTTCCTACTCTTCAGTAAGATACAGAGTGACTGTAGCATGTATCAAGGAGTGAAATGAAAATAATTGAGTTAGCTTCCACTGTTCTGGTAACAATAAAATGCATATACATATCTAAGTTACAAAATAAAAATTATGTGACTTCAGTGTTTCCATGTGACTTAAATGCTCTTATATTTGCATTTAAAATGGGCATTGCACAATATAAAATTGAATGGTAAAATTCATGCTAATTTCAAATTTACTTAGAATGGCGTGAAATAGCAAATAAACACCAACGTAAGTCACAAGAATGAGGCTATGGAGGAAAGGAAAAGAAATCTGTGTATTTTAGGACCTTTAATACCACTTTCCCCTGCTTTTTGAATAATATGCCCACATTTTAATTTTGCACAGAACTCCACAAACTATGTAGCTGGCTCTGAAACTAGGAAATATTTCTACCAGGGAAATGGAAAATGGGATGTGTCCCCAAGTACCATAAGGCAAACTTTCCAGCTTTCCAAATTATTTTTATCTTTGAAGGAGTCATTCAATCTTGATCACAACAACAGTAAATGGAACCCCTTCTTTTGGTCTCAAGAATCAACTCAGGCAGCAAACATGTCAGTGCCCTGTCATTGTTCTACTCAACACAGCTCAGTAACTTGATAGCTACCTTTCTGGTTATGACAAATAATGTATGACCAGTTGCTCTGATGTGCTACCTCCTTCGTGAGGAACAAGATGAATGGCCATCGTACAATGTGAAAGGGAGGACTTGAAAGAAGCACACTTCCAGAACATGCAGTCACTGAGGAGAATGTCACTAATTAGAAGCCAAGGAACAAACAATTTGTAAATTAATTAGCAAATGAACAATGCCCTAGAAGCCCCAAATAGTTAATTTACCCACTAGAAGATAAGCCATTTACCCATCTACGTTGGTAAAATCGGTCCCTTAATAGAATTGCTTAATGCTAGTGTGTCCGTGTAGAGCTTTCCTATCAATATTAAGCCTCTTTCTCTTGAAGAGAAAATGCAGAGGGGCTCCCTCTCCAGGGGAGTATTTAGTTCTCATATTCCTCAGCTTCTGCCATTGGTCCCCCAGCAACTGATCAAATCAGCACATCTCACCTGTGCCTCCTGTCATCTCAACCTTGACCACTTTCTCTAAAAAAACAAGCAACTCTTTCCCCTTGCTATCTGAATTTTTTTTTCAATTGCACTTAACTTTTTCTGACACATTATATATAGTACTTGTTTTGTTCAGTGTCTTGTCTTCTCCTAATAATATAATTGGCCAAAGCAAAGTCTTCATTTTTTGTTCACTGCTGTATCCCCAGAGCCTAGAACACTGCCTGACTGGCATAGGTCCTCTATGAATTAGGAAATATTTCTAACAGGGAAATGGGAAATGGGATGTATCCCCAAGTACCATAAGGTAAACTTTTCAGCTTTCTAAATTATTTCATCTTTGATGAAAAGGGGATGGGAGAAGAGAAGGAATGGTTGAAGGTCAAAGAAGTTCGGGAAAGACTAGATTAAACAAAACACAATCATCTTCTTTATTGCAGGACTTAATAGGCCTTTGATAGGTCAATGTTCATTGTCAATCTCTAACAGAGATAGAATGTACAAGTCAATTGGACCCTAGGACTCTTTTTTTCCCACTTAGAACAAGTATTCTTTGGAAGACATTTTGGGAAATGTCATCTTAAGTGGTAATTTATTGACCTCACAGAATTTTAAATGAACATTTTACCAGAGTAAATCTACCTCTTCCCTTCAAGTTCTTAATATTTTATGAACCAGCCTTTCTTGGGCTGATTAGAAAGGTGCTGCTGTTGGGGTCCTGCTCTTTCCAGACTCATTATATTCTTCCTGTCACACTAAAAGAAGTTTACTCTTAACCTGTATTTGATACAAATGCCACAGTCTTGGTTACTGTGCCCTACTGTTTTCTGCATTTCCTATAACTGCATGCTCATCAGTCTGCATCTCTCAGAATAGCAACAGAAATTCCCCCAGGCAGAAGGAAAGGACCCATTCCACCTGTAATGATCTTTAGCACAAATTAAGGCCCATCTTGTGCATAATGTGGTGCTTTCTAAATGATTTTAATGAAAATGGCATAATGATATTGATCCCATATTAATGAACAGAAACTGAGGTAGATGTAAGAAAGTAAAAATAAAATAAAATGAGAAGTTAGGATTTCTCAATTCCAGGCTTCAGGATCCCATTGTTGTAATTGATGTTCATGTTGAAACAGAGACATGCTCTGTACCTAGATGAGTGAACCAAAATACTAACACGGTAAGGCATACAGTACACCCTCAGAACAGAGTGTGAACTATTACTGAAGCCAGATGTCAAGTTATAGCAGCCGAAATAACTTGCATTGCACTCTCAACACACACAGAAGCTGAACCAGACAGTTAGTAAAAATACTATAGCAGAAATATTGCAGAATGGTATACAAATAAGTTATGAGGAGGGACTTCTAGAGAAATCATCAGATGTCTTTGGTAAAACCCACAAAAATTTACTCATAATTTGAGGGCTAAAATGCTGCATTTGTGTAACGAAGTGAACAGAATAAATTTTATAAATATAAATACTTTCATATTGGCATTTCTCTAATATGGGCATCAAATCTATCCTTGAACAATTAACATTGAAGCAGCAGTGAACTTTGCCCCAGAGACTAATCCTGAGGGTACTAATGAGCACCTCTAGTTTCTAGGACAAAGGGTATGACTTCAATACATAGGAATTTTTGATCTAGCTTGAACATATTACCATCAATTGAAGATCCACCACTTTGAGATTTTGCTATAATTGAAGTTAGTACGTTTATATTAGTTCCCTTCTGATAGAGTTAAATTATTAATTCTGAATATCAACTAGTTTTGGGGGGTAGGGGTTCTATTTTTTTTAAGAAACTTACTTTTTTATTTTTGTGAAATATATATGTGTAACATAAAATTTACCACTCTAGACATTTTTAAGTGTACAGTGAAATTAAGTACATTCATTGTTCTGCCGGCTATCGCCAGCAGGTTGGCTATCGCCAACCTATCTCCAGAATTTTTCATCAACCCAAACTGAAACTCCATACTCATTAAACTATAATTCCTCATTCACCCCCCTTCCCAGCCCCTGATAACCACTATTCTACTTTCTGTCTTTATGAATTGATTATTCTAGTTATCTCATATACGTGGGATCATACAATATTTGTCCTTTTGTGTCTGGCTTATTTCACTTTGCAGAAAGTCTTCAAGGTTCGTCTATGTTGTAGCTTGTGTCAGAATTTAATTTTTTTGGAAGGCTGAATAATACTCCATTTTATGTATATGCCACATTTTGTTTGTCCATTTCTCTGTAGATGGATATTGTTTCCATCTTTTGGTTATGGTGAATAACGCTACAATGAACATTGGTGTACAAATATCTCTTCAAGTTCCTGCTTTCAATTCTCTTGCATATATACTGAGACATGGAATTGCTAGATCATATAGTAATTCTGTGTTTAGTTTTTTGAGGACCACCATACTGTTTCTGCAGTGGCTACGCCATTGTGCATTCCCATCAACAGTGTACAGGGCTTCAGTTTCTCCACATCTTCGCCACCACTTGTTTTCTGTTGTTGTTGTTTGATAATGGCCATTTTAGTGGGAAACCTTGCTTCACCTTTATGTTTCATAAATATTTTTCTTCATTTTGCATAAAACTCTAGATATGATTTCTAAGTTACCAATACTGAATTGAGATTATTTTTCAGTCCAAAAACATATTATTCTGTCTTTCTCACCAGATCTATTAGTTTGGTTCAAGACAGCATAGTAATACTCTATGTGTCGTAACAGGGATTATGTGTATGTGTGTGTAATTGATTACTATCATGTTACTTGTTTTTGGTATGTTATCAATACTTACTGGCATAAGAATAATGAAAGTGAACATAAAACTACTATCATAATTATAAAAAAGGTAGTCCAAACACTTTCTTTCAACACTTGATTTTGTGGGTATTTGTAGAAGCGGTGGGTTTTGTTTTGGGGCTCACTAGTGATGCAATCAATATACCTCTTTTTAACTTTTTGCATTCAGGTCAACATTATGCTGCCTCACACAAGCTTCATAAATATGGATGCTTTCTGCCTGCGAGGTTCTCACAAGGGCATAGATTCTAGGCTCCAATGATGAAACATTACCTTTGTTAGAACCAACACCAGCAAGAT
This sequence comes from Callorhinus ursinus, assembly GCF_003265705.2. Classification (NCBI taxonomy): domain Eukaryota; kingdom Metazoa; phylum Chordata; class Mammalia; order Carnivora; family Otariidae; genus Callorhinus; species Callorhinus ursinus. The sequence continues at coordinate 33,931,299 of NW_027397071.1, forward strand.
GCTCCTGTTAAATAAGACAAACAGGTAGCTTGACGTTTTGTGATAATTTTAACAATTGGGGTCAAGTCCATTCCCTCTTCTAAATTAAGTGCAAGGAGATTCATCACCCCGGCCAATAATTTCATGGCAGGTCATGCGGTCCTCACCACATAGGCTCCTGCGATCATGTGTGTGAATCATAGCATTTATGCTGCCTAAGGTGCTGGCATATGAAAGCACAGCCTACACCCAGCTGATTAAGCTGTAGCATAAAACAACACTTCAGTAGTCAGGAGCATGACAGCCCACAATGGTTTATTGGACCAAAGAGTATAACATTGTAATTTACTTCTCTAATACATGTCATGTTCTCTCTTATTGTTTCCCCTTATGGAGTGAAATATGTAGGTAAGAGATTGCTGTACAAGCTTCATGTGTTATGCCCCTCCAAAATTAGAGGGTAACAAACTGTCTTTATTATCCTGTGCCTTTGGTAAGCTGCCACAAATCACAGAAACCACTGCAGGTGAGCATCTAGTGGTTTAAAAAGTCAAGGCAAACTAAAAGACTTCATGTGTCTGCCTGAAGCTATTTTTGAACTACAGTGCAGCTAGACACAATTATTATACTTCCTGGCCCTTCCTTTTTATTGTACGCTCCTAGCCATTTTTTTCATTCTTATTGACAGGAAACCAGGATTTATGAAGTCTGGCTCAATGCAAATATTTAAAGACTTAATTTTTTTTCCCTCTCCCAAAACATAACAAAATAAGTTGAATGATGTTTTGGTGAGTTTATTTTTCTTTTTAAGCTGGAATTCATGGCTGTTCTCCAGCTGAGAATGGCACTAGTCACAGATAATTTAAAGAGAATAGCTTGCTTGTTTGTCAAGCAAACATGTGTAATCTGATGAAATTATTAATGTCATAGTGTTAACTCTCTTCTCATAAGTACAGTTAACAGTGCTGACACTGCAATTATATTTGAATGTTCCGGCTCTTTGCTTATTCGCTCAATCTGCCAGTCCAGTATGGGGGAGACAGATTGTGGTGGGCACTTGACAATGCACAGAAGAGATATAAACCTCTTCTGATTAAACCTTGATGAAAGATTAAACGGTTCTGAATGCTTGCCAGATTCTTGTGATATGACATTTTTAACCAATGGTAATAAAGTTCTATTCAACAGAGGTTTTTGAAAAAAGATTATAGGAATGACATACATTGCGTGTGTGTGTGTGTGTGTGTGTGTGTGTGTGTGTGTATCAATATATATCATATGTACCTATGCATATGTTACATAGAGTAAGAAACAGCACGGTCACCTCTTACCTTGGATTCAAATTTTATAAACAAGATAATATCATTTCTGATACTGGACAGCTTTTTACAGCTGTTTTTTTTTTTTCTAATAGAAATGAAACAACACATCCTTGAACATTACCAATATTATCGTCCTCTGTGGTCTTCAGTCTCCCAATGTAATAGCTGCTCACAATATCCCCTTCAAGTTACATAGTCCCTACTTTTATTCTGTAAAATTCTTATTGGATTTTTACCATACCTATTCCGTCAGTAGTCAAAAATGAGAAAAGATTTAGTGTATGCACTAATCTTGTTATTGTTAAACTTAGTTCACATCTTTTCATTGTTGGTTTTGGATCAAATGAAAATGGACTGGTTCATAATAATGGCCAACAATTATATAGCATTTACTATGTCCCAGTAGTGTTCTAGCACTTTATACACTTTAAATCATTTCATCTTTACATGCTGTAGCTACTAGTATTTTCCTCCTTTTCAGATGAGGAGACTGAGGCCCAGAAAGGTTAAACAACTTGCTTAAAGTTACACAGCTAATAACAAATCGAGCTGGAAATTGAATACAGATCTGTTACAGCATAAAGTTGTCATCAAACTGTAGACTGATTCATAAAATTCATAAAATAATTATAGTGTATATTTTAAAAACCTATAGCATTATGGACCGATAATTATTAGTGCTCATATTAAGAAGTGCACTGAACCGAAAAGTTTCTTTAAATAAAAAAAAAGAAAAAAGAAAAGAAAAAGCTCTTGCATTTCAATACTCCAGTGCCTGGAGCAAATGTATCCACTAAATGTGAAGGAAATGGGGAACCCAGACAGGTTGAACCTAGCTACCTAGACCTTTTTGTTGACTTACTTGGAGCAGATAAATTGAAATAATAAAGAAAACTGGCAGCTTTCTACACCCTGTTATTACTAAAACCTTGTTGCAAATTCAGAAAGAACCTATGCAAGTCATTCCCGGCCCTTTTGTTCTCTATATTTGTTACAGAAATTGCATAGTTGTGCTTTCTCTTTTCTACCGACATGCTGCAAAACTTGTGTGAGAAAAGATCATTTTAGGAGGATGGAGAGGGTTTTAAAAATAGTGAATAGAAGAAAAGAACTTTGTGTCAGGTAGAAAGGCAAGGACAGAGCAAATTCGCCAAAGCGGGAAAAAAATTGTTTTCTTTTTTAATTGTGCTAAACAGTTGTTTCCCTCTCTGAAAGTTCATTATATTTATTTGTCATCAGGGTAATTGAGCTACACTTGTTGCTAAGTCTGTTGCTTGCCTCCTGATGAACGGATTCATTAAGTTCATTTCTAATCTCTGTCTTCTAAATTCAATAAGCACTATAAAATTTCTTTCCTTGTATGGGAATTCTAAGGTCTTTTTTTTTCCTCAACAGCTTGAATTCCTGTATTCTGATTAAGATAGATGAAGTATTTGCATTCTATCCATATTCATAATCTTCTTTCAGAGTCAACCTAAAATACCACATTTGTTGCCCAGGCAGACACAGGCAATGTGTTACGATGGCTCTGTAGCTTTTTGTTTGGATGGATAAGGACTTAACCCTCTTCAAATGCAACAGAAGAGGTGGTCACTAGGTGAATTCAGGCTGTTAAGAAACCAGAACAATCATTGCGTCTTTTGTGTGTGACAGAAACTGTAATTAATGATTTCCCCCCTTTTTTGCTCAAGAGAAAAAAGAGAGATGTGCAGTTGACAGACATTTTATTAATAGTTTCTGCCAACTTGCCATGCATAAAAGGTTTTATTGGTTGCAATGCCAGTGTAAGAAAAGTTCTTTTTGATGAAATGTTCAAGATGGCTGTTTTATGGGTGAAAAATGAAGACAATCTGTCTACCGACATTGAAAGTTTGGGTTTCAATAATAAAATTAAAACTATTGTGACATTTCCTATTGTGTTATTTAACCATCTGCCTCCTACTGGTCCAATCAATGATAACATTACCTAGGTCCTCTCTAGTTAACAAGAAGACCTGCCAATATGGTGTCTCATGGTTAATTTACGAGGAGATTTATTATTGATTAAGGTGTTTATATATTTAGTGACTGCTGTTCCTCCTATAAAGGGGAAAAACTTTAGTCTCGTGTTTGAGGGTTAAATATTCAGCTTGACAAAAAAATGGCTGTTTGTATCCCTTTAGTAACTAAAAATCTATGGACAGTACAAGAACGCAACAAGGGATCTATACCAATGACAAGCTCTGATCAGGTGTGTAGCATAGGACTCTAAATAAGCACCTATTATTTTCTTGCTTAGCATTTCATTAAAAGCACATCTCCCAAAAGGTTTTTTTCTGAATATTGGCACATTAGATCCATAGTTACCTGAATTAGAATTTTTCCCCTTTTAAAATTGTTTCATGCAAGTTTTTATTTAGAGTAGATGTGTTGTTTTAATGATTTCTGCTCATCAATCAAGAGGGGGAAAAACACATTTTACCACATGGATTCACGATAAAGCAATGAAGGTGCTTCACTGTAGTTCGTTTAATCCTCCATTACACAAGGGTGAGAAGAAAAGGGATATTCAATATTTTAATAAGTCTTTGGACTTTGCTGCAGCCCAAATGGAATTTAATCAAGAAATGTGAAGGATAAGGTACTAAAGCATTCTAATCATTGCATTGACCAACTTGCAATTATACTTGCTTTATTTTGCTTATAATCATCATTATTAATTTAAACAACCTTCAGTATTTGCCCATACCTTTTACAAACTTTAATTTTTTTTAAAGTCTTAAATATCTCACATTTTGGAAGAAGGCAGGCAGCTGGAAATGTGCTCTTTGCACATTGATCTTCAAGCAGTCATTCCATTTCTCTGGGAATTTTTATGTAAGCTCCCTTATTGGGAATATGCTAATGACATCCGCCATGATTACTGATTTTCTTTGAATCGTTATTCCTCTGTGGGCAAAGCAATCAGAAAGGGAGAACAGGAGATTTCTTTCTTGCTTGTGTGCCTTCTTCAACCATCTGCTCTATCCTGATTCATTTGAATACGATCTGCAGTTTTTAGATCCTTTGCTCTGACATTCGGAGGCATTTGAAAGCTTAAAAGGAGTTAATAGTTATCTATCTATGTCACAAATGTGGTTCTCTGATGTGTTCTGAGTGCAAACTTGCCTACCCAGGGTTTACATGGGCAGATTAATTTTGTTCGGTAAAAAAATGGTAACGCAGGTTAGCACCTTCATTATATGGGATGTGTAGTTCTGAACACTTTTATTATTAATGGCCTTGAGCTCAGGCATTGAAAAAAAAAGTAACTTTAATACTTTGTATTAAAACAAAGTATTCCAGGAAAAGAATTGTTGATTCTAAATTTCTCAAGGTAAAGAAAAAGTAAAACTGAGGAACTGAATAGAGAGTGAGAGAGAGTGAGAAGAGAGCAAATTTGTAAAAAAAAAAAAAAAGTCATGATGTACACTTTTTAGGGTAACATTTGTAGGAATTCAGACTAGAATTCCAGATTAAGAATGAAAACTTCTGGGGCGCCTGGGTGGCTCAGTTGGTTAATCGACTGCCTTCGGCTCAGGTCATGATCCTGGAGTCCCGGGATCGAGTCCCACATCGGGCTCCCTGCTCGGGAGAGAGTCTGCTTCTCCCTCTGACCCTCCCCCCTCTCATGCTCTCTCTCTCAAATAAATAAATAAAATCTTAAAAAAAAAAAAAAGAATGAAGACTTCTGGGTGCCCGCTCATACCCCGCCACCAAAGTGTGATTTACTGTCTCTTAGGAAAGTTACTTAATTTCTCTGGGCTTCTGTTTCCTCTGCAGTGACATGAAATGAATGTCAGAGGTGATATTTAAGGTTTCCTCCACCAGTAAAATTGTGTGATCATATTATTTATTCCCATGAAACACACTGCAGATGATGGGAAAGTTACTTTATGGATTTGGTTTTCGCATGGGCATTTGATCTTGCCCAAGGAAAAGCCATTTCAAAATAAATCATTCACCTTCAGAAGAGGGGCTCCGAGCCTTCTGATTACACTTTTAAACATGATGAGTATGCACGAAATTTTAAAAATGGGACACCATATCTTGCTTCAGTTTACATGGACTGGGTAAATTGCTAAGGATGTTGCTGATTGATAGAAGCAAGTCTTCCACTTCAGTGAGTGAAAATTAGCAAGATTCTGACACCCCTAGCAAAACAGAGCTAACTTAATATGCAGAATTGCCATTTAGGCAAGAGAGTTTGCAAAACTTGATGATATTAGGTCAGTGAACATTGTCAAAACATGAAGGAGACGTGAGTTTGGGAATGTTGACACTCTCTTGGTATTCAGCTCATTTAAAAGTGAAGAGAGCTATTAATGTAAAATAGTTTCAGAAAGCTCCTCGGACTTGTCCTTCTCACCCAATAATTCCTCTTATTTTCTCCACGTCAAGAATGAGATGGAGAACAACCCAGCTGCCCCTGTCTTTTACACAGTTATGAGATTTTTGAACAAGTATATAGCATCTACTGACCCTCACTTCTGATGAGCCTGCCGGCTTGTGCTGTGAACGACCACTGACCCCTCCCTCCACCTTATAAATGTAATTCTTCTGATTCTGTCTGTTTTCTCTGGCAAACATTACTGATTTGTGTCCCGATTTCTGTGGGATAGTTCTGGCGTGTTATAAACTGAGCGGCAAAGCCAAGACTTAAATAGAAATTACTTCACCGATGTGTTTCAGCTGACCAGAGACAAACTCATGCCCAAAATAATCTCCACTCCCTTCCTTCCACATATCCCAACAAAGGGAAGAAACATACAGCCACTGTCTTCTTTTTTTTTTTTTTTGATGTATTATACAAATAGAACGCTTTTGAGAAATAGGACTAAACACAGAGCACAAGCATATCTTAATATTTCATGAGATAATATTTCAAAGGCCTGAAATTAAAGATAGGCAGGTAGCCAGTGATATATGGAGAGAAATGTTTATTTCTCGGCCTATGCTTGATGGACAGCAAATATTTTTTCGCTAGTAGTTTAGCTTTTGGTTACTGTAATACACTGTTTTATAATTGTGACATGCTGGGCAACCTGATATTGCATCTGCTTAGCTATCAAGCTATTGCATTTACTTTTTTAGGATTTTGTTTGTTTGCTTGCTCCTGAAATACAGTTTGTAGATCTCCTTGATGTTGATGATTTTGCCTCTTGTAATGATTAGGGCATAGAACATTTAGATGTTGGTATTTCTCACTAGCGGTAGGCTTATATATATAGATATATTGTTTAAAATGAATTTTTATTTCTTTTTTGCAAGTTTTATCACTTACATATATTTTATATTTCTTCCTAGATTAAAAAATATGCATTACATATTCAATGGCAGAAGAGACCATAATCCAAATAAGTCATTTTATACTACTCACATACTCTTCTATTGTGCCTCCCCGCCCCCCACCAATGACCTTCCCGTTCTGTTTCTGGATGAGGAAGAAATCCAGAAAGGAAGTCTATTCATCAGTTCCTACATCAGCAAATTTTGGATCTACGTCAGCAGCGCACTCTATCCACTGCACTCAGCACATCAGAACAGTATCTGGACGGCAATATTAAATGCCTTGCTGTTTAAAATGTCTTTCTGAACTCAGATTATTGAACATTATATCCAATTTTGAGGATGATTTTATTCACATGAAATCAGTTTTTCCAAGTTTAGAAACGAAGCATTCTTAGTCTGAATATCGCACAGTGATGATTTTCAATGATTAGAAACACATTCATACTATAGCACGTCTGGGCCCAAGAAGCCCTCATTTACAGCCCATTTTTCTCTAGCAACAATCTAAGTATTTCTAGGTTGTATTACATTTCTCATTCCCATGTGCTCTCGGTCAATAGACTGTCATTATCAGAATAAAGTTCTTTACATTTAACTGAATTTTGAACTTATGAAAGATACACAAATCTACTTGAAAGTTGATAAGAAAAAGTGAGTAGAATTTAAACTGTTCTTCACTTCTTTGGTCATTTTACAAAGACATTTATGTAAAAATGCCTTTTATGTATTTCCACATTTATCTTTTTCTTCCCTTTTTTTAATTAGTTCAAACCACCTATGCAAAGTCATGAGAGTTTTCAACCTATTAGGTAAAGATAATAAAATATTATTGGAAAAGGTGGAAGGAATACCACTGGAGATTGCAGGTTTATATCCTCCTGGAAACAAACGGAACGCATGGACTCTTTACCGAAATATTTCACCGAATTGAATAAAGATATTACCACGTGTAGCTAGAAAAACCCCGGCAATTTGTAAGTATTTGTGAGGGAAAATACTTTATACTGACATTTGTGTACATTTTTCTGTATCTCTTACACCCTGACCATTTTTCAAGTAAATGTTTATTCAGAAAACCTCTGCCTCAACTCTGGAGTATAACCTTAAATGATCATAGGAATTGACAGTGTTATGGAATATACAACTTCAGCTCCTTTTTACCTCAGCAATATTCCCTATTTTCTAATATATCTTTAAATGGACTTATATTGCTAGAACTTCAGATGTGATTAAGCCCCTTTTGTTTTTCGTTTATTTATTTATTCAGCTTTAAATTGATATAACTATTAGCCCTCCCCGTTACTTCTATCTGGTAACCTTATCACATCCTGCTTCCTTTCTAAAGTCTTTTTTTTTTTTTAAGATTTCTTTATTTATTTTAGAGAGAGAGAGTGCATACGAGTGTGTGGGGGCAAGGGGCAGAGGGAAAGGGAGAAACTTGAGCAGACTTCGGGCTCAGCGTGGAACTCCTCCAGGGGCTTGATCTCATAACCCTGAGATCAGGACCTGAGCTAAAAGCAAGAGTCCGATGTTTAACTGACTATGCCACCCAGGCACCCCTCCTTTCTAAAGTCTTAAGACACTATTTTTTTAAAGATTTATTTATTTGAGAGAGAGAGAGAGAGCAGGAAAGGGGTAAAGGGAGAGGGGGAGAGAGAAAGACCCAAGCCGACTCCAGGCTGAGCACAGAGCTCCATGTAGGGCTCGATCTCACAACCCTGAGATCATGACCTCAGCCAAAATCAAGAGTTGGATGCTTAACCAACTGAGCCACTCAGGTGCCCCAAAAGTTTTAAGATACTTTCAAACGGGTGTACATTTTGATGAAGTTACTTTCCCCCTGTTGAATTAATAATCACAAGCTAGAATTAAAAATTAAATGAGATTTAGAAATGAAATTAGAAATTTATCATTTGTAAATCTGCCAAACATGAGGTAGGTTTTCTAACTCAGAGAGGCAAAGCATGAGAAACACATCTCTGTGTTAACTAAAGGAACAAAAGGCAATGAAGGAAGATTTCTATAACTCTGGAAGTGAGAAATGAATTCAGAGTTATACATGGCACTTGGGAAAAAAAAGAAATAATGATATATAACTTGATAGCATTTTAAATAATTTGCATCAGCACTATACACTTTATGGAAGTTTTATCAATTTGAAGTAGATATTCTGCATTGATCTATAAATAATTGGAATTCACTTTTAAAATTTCAGAACATGCATAGTTTTTTTTTCATCCAAATAGCTAATACTTATTACAAAGATGTTCATGTTTTATGATTCTCTTTTGGATTGCCTTCAGAGGCAATTTATGAACCATACAAAAAGATCAGTTCTTTTTTTTTTTTAAGATTTTATTTATTTGAGAGAGAGCACGAGCAGGGTGAAGGGCAGAGGAAGAAGTAGACTCCATCGAGCAGGAAGCCTGATGTGGTTCTAGATCCTAGGACTCTAGGATCATGACCTGAGCTGAAGGCAGGCGCTTAACCCACTGAGCCAAGCAGATGCCCCAGATCAGTTCTTTTCAACCAATGAGCCATGTGCTAGAAATTGATACAGAATGATGGCAATAGCTTGATTCCTGACCTTGAGAAGCTCATGGTCTAGAGTGAAGATCAGCGTTATAAACAGATGACGCCAATAAAGTACAGTGAAGGTCAAGACAAGGATGTGCACATATGGGTTTTGGTTACACATGCATCATTTGGTTTGTTTTTTCATCTGATTCACTGAACAAGGGTACGAGTAACTCTTACCTGTTTTCAAAACCAAAGTCCTCTCAGAAATTACAATCTCCTCCTGTTGAGGATGTTCAAAGGAAAGATTTTGGCATGTTTTCCTAAGAAAGTTAGCACAGTGGTTTAAATATAGAGGGCATTAAAAAACTATCGAGGCTGCATATGCTCACGTAGCATGAGGAGGGTGTTGTACGGAGGGGAGAGGTGCTGGCTCAGTAGATGTCTAATCTCACGTGGAGGCTAACTCTGAGTCTTTACTTTTACGTGCTGATGGTCTTTGATCTTCAGTCACTCACTTGATTCATCATTTATACATGATTCATTGATAGGTGAATCAGGCTGGACTGCTAATCAATGTTTACTTGAGTGGATCTGATTCTCTCTTTCCCAAATGTTTGTGTATTCATCATGGAAGCAAGGGCAGTGTTTCTCGGCAACCTTCTAATGCTGAAAGGTCACAAGACTCTTCAGTACTTGTTGATACCTGTGTGTACTCGACAGCAATGCTGTCTAAGAAATTATCATTTCCCTAGGAGACTTGCGTTCATTGCTCTTGAGGCATCCTAGAAACATCTTTTTAAAAATAAAAATATTTCATTTAAAGCAAGGCACAGAAATACCATTTAGACCATATAAAGGAACATTTTGATGTTCATGTTTTTATTCTGCTTCAATTTCAAATACACTTCAAAGTATACCATTTTGATATGTGACAGAAAACTTTTATCATAAACAGATTTCTGAAATTACTTAAAATTTTAAAACAGGAGCAATATGGACACTCTAGGTTTTTTATTTGAGGTAATTATGCCTTTTTTAAAAAAGATTATTTATTTATTTATTTGAGAGAGCGAGAATGAGAGAGAGAGAGCACATGAGAGAGGGGAGGGTCAGAGGGAGAAGCAGACTCCCCGCTGAGCAGGGAGCCCGATGCGGGACTCGATCCCAGGACTCCAGGATCATGACCTGAGCCGAAGGCAGTCGCTTAACCAACTGAGCCACCCAGGCGCCCCTAATTATGCCTTTTCAAGTAACCTCTTCTTATAGACCTTTATATTTCCCCCTCTAAATTCTTCTGATCTTGAGAATTCCCTAATGATTTTTCTTTTTTCCCTAGTTTCTAATGACTGAATGCCACTAAGGTAGGTAAACTTATTTTCATTCTTCAAGCATATTTTTTCCCCATTTCAATTCCTTGCTTTTCTTCTTTAGACTCAATTTCTCAGCCTAAGCTGAACTAACACTGTTTTATTGAGGAACATTTGGATATTATAGTTTGTCATATCTTTCAGGGCATATTGTATATTTATTCTTTTATGAAGCTTTCTGTTTTTCTTCTGAATTTGTCCTCTAGATTTGGTTTCGGGTGTAATTACTAAAACAAAACAGAACTAGATTTTTCAGACATTTTATGGGTATAATCTGTCATTTGCTTATACTGACTTTACTCCAATTTCCATTATGGAAAGGGTATCTGAGATATGCAAACTTTCCAGTTTTAAAGAAGAACAAATAAATGCTATTTGGGCATTTCAAAATTGTTTTCTTAGTATAGTACGTGGAAAGATGGAAAATCATGGCAACAGAATACATTTTCTCTTCTAAGATGGCTATTTTTTTTCCCTTTTAAGAGGTTTTGTGCCAGGCTGTCCTCTTTGTGAAGTAAAGAATGAAAATGGTGTCTGCACTGTGGACAAGATAACCTACTCTACAGAGTTCATAATGGAAATTCAACCGAACCACATCATAGTTAAGGAAGAAAAACTAAACGTGGCTCTTCCTGCTACTGATTTTATCCAGCAGTAAAGAGAAATCCTTGCAAGTGCTGTTTACACAGTATGAAATCCTTACTGAATCATAGTGGAGCATGTCTGCTATCTGACCCAGGCTTTAGGGCTCCTTAAACACCTGTGGATTTATGGAGTTCAAATGTCTACAAGGGCATGTGTGGAAGTTCATTCAGAAACCTGGAGCCCAAATAAAATGATCTGATGACATGGGCAAGCTGTCTCATTCCTCTGTAGTCCAATCAGTCTTTTGAACTAGAAAAGAGATTAAGATTTAAGAATGTATTCTTTAAAAAAAAATGCTCTTTAAAGAATCAAATTTAACAAGGAAATGTAGATGCATTTTTTTATTTTGTTGTGATTTTGATCAATTAATCTTTAAATTTATTTTTAAATTTAAATTTATTAAAGCCAGATCATCAGGGGATTTAGTCCCCCCACATTATGCGTGTATAAGTAGCCCCCGGCAGGGATACACAAACATCTGGTGAGGGAACTGGCCCTTTTATACTGAAGACCCACACAATTTAAAACATGAAAACCTATACCCTTTAGAAACTTACACTCTTTAAAAATGATCAAATATAGCCACAAAGTTGTCTTAATTAACTCCATCACAATTGCTTTCTTTTAGGGATTTGATTTAGTCTTTTGAAAATCAGAGACACCATGATTTAGAGAAGTTCAGTCTTATTCTAAAGAGTTTCAAGTGAACTTATCTTGTAATTGTTAAACGTGTGTCTTTCCATATGTCTTTAAAAAGTTTTATGAAAGGAAATATGCTTGAAAATACCTTGTTTAAGCTCAAACTTCAAGTCACATCCAATGTGAAAAATAACCTGGTCAACATCTCTCTTATTTTTATACTCTAATCATTCTGTGCCTAACAGTATGTGTGGAAATGTGAGTAAGACCACTATGCCTGGCTTCTTGATTCTGTTTACACATTGCTAAGACTTATTTTTTTCTTCTGGAAAAAAATATCTATTCCTATGCAGGCTTGGGTTTTACTTAGGGTTATCAGTGAAAGAGTGAATTACCCTGAAATAGAAATAGCTATTTATCAGATTATGGTTGGCTCCATATACACTGTTCTGCTCCCACTTCTTCTCCCTCCCTCCACCCTTCGCCTTTTAAATTTACCCCAGGAATATTGTTATTTGTCAATATATCTCTCTGTTTCTAAATGCACAAAGGTGCTTGAGCATTCATCTTGGCTGCTCTTTACTCTTCCTGATGGCTTCATCTGTCCTATCTTGTTAGGATGTAACAACCATGAATGTTTTTTGAATGGGTTAAATAACATTCAATATGCAAGGCACTGATCACTCCTAACTTGAACTTAAAGGTCTAAAGATTGTTCCATGGGAGGCTGCATAAAACAGACATAGTTTTAGGAACAATTCTATGACATTCCCATTAGTTTGGGTTCAGGTTTCATAAAACACTTGATGGAGAGTTGTTTTATTGGCGAGTCCAGGTCCTGAGGATGACAGTTCGTTTCCCTTTGTGGTGTCATGTGGTAGTCAACTTTCTACAGTAAGTCTGGAGACAAGCCAAATAAGAAAATAAACCCACAAACTTGGGTAAATTCAAGCACACATATATTTTGGAGGGAGCAGAAGTCAAGGAGGAGATGGTGACCAATTTAAATAAAAATAGAATGGTATACAATAAGTCTCTATGTGCTTAATATAAAAGGTAAGGATGTGTATAATGTAGGTGTAAGGCTTAAAATGATCATTCATAAGAAGGAATTATTTATGTCACATCTAGAAAGAGAACACTAGCTAATATCAGCTGGTTCATAAATGTGAAGTAAAGATATATTCATGCTGTGATATATTTCAACAGTTTTATAATTGCTACTATTCCACTAGCAAAAAGCACAAGTGATGTGCTTGGAAACACAAGTTAAAAGTAAAGGAACTGAAACGAATATAACATTGTATGTCAACTATATTTCAATAATTTTTTTAAGTAAAGGAAGAATACTCAGTGAATGCTTACAGTATGAAGTGGAAATTTCTGGAAATTTCAGGCATTTTGTCTTCATCTTCAGAATCACACAGATCAAACAAGGTATAAATGGCTATTTGTCTCACTTCTTTCTACCATTTATATGTGCAAGTTCAAGACAAGAAAAAAAGATAGTGATTATGTATTTTTAATTAAATTTTTTTTTCTGATAAACGTGCATTACTTGGGTAGTAAAAGGAGAATATACATTTTTAAGGAGATACTGAAATGAATCCCCCATTAGCGCTTTCCCAAGGGAAAACAAGGCAGAAACATGCAATGTTTTATTCAAACATTTTTTTTTTTTTTGGCCACACACTATATTCTGTTCTTGATGTCAGAAATAACCAGTATCTCTTTCTACTGAACCCCAAGTAATTGATAATTGATGAATGCACTCATAACACTGCTAAAATATCTAACAGCTTGATATTTCAAATAATATAAGCAGTACACGGGTTAGATTTTTTTTTCCTCAAGGCAACATTCAACCTTGTATGGACACAGTCTTTGCAGGCTGAAGGAAGGGTTAGTAAGGACTGTCAGGGGACAGAGAACTGCAGAAAACAGAAGTCGTGGACCCAGGGTGTCTGGAAACATCAGTGGGACACAGAGATGTGAGAAGGTCCTAAGGATTCGCTGGTAATTGACTTGGAAAGATGGGAAGTGGATAGGGGTGGGGGGGGGAAGAAACAGGGAAGGACTAAATATTTCGGGTGGAGGGTGGAGTTAAGGAGGAAAACAAGGAGTCTATATAGGCATAGCTATGAAGTAGTTGGATGGGATCTGCCTTTTTCAAAGTGTTTTCTGACCCTCTTTGAAAACCAGTCCATACTGTAAATGGGGCCAGAAGTGGGTTAGGGAACATTGTAACCTCATTTCACCTTATTTAGCTATGTGCCAGAGATCTCAGCAGGTAGTGCAATTAACTCCCACTAGTTAAATGAGAAGAAAATGAGGTTACCCAGATTGACAAAACACAACTCCTGGTTCTCCTCCAAATCAGGGGAAGGAAGGCTCCTGGCTGACAGAGCTGGTTCAGCCCTGGGCAATTGCCCATTTGCCCAGGGGCTTCTGAGCTAAGGGCCACACTGCTCCCCGCAACCTCACCAATAACAGTGGAAACAACCACAAATGATGACTAGAACATTGCAAGTGACGTTGAATATTGCATTCTTCCAATTTCTTTCTCTCTATGGACTTAATGCATAACCTCCATGGGGACAATATGTCTCATGGGATTTTACATCTCAGAAAATTTGAATAGGAAAGTTGTGTTTCCTAAAGCTTGAATTTTGTGAAATTATTTCCCTATTGACAGTTTATTGGGTTTCTCAGTTTAGAAATCTCAATTAGCTCCTTTATTATTTCCACAAATTATTTTCTAATATCTGCAGTTATTTTTAGTATGTTTAAAATAACTGCCACCAGATACTGATAGAAATAACTGGGAATACTTAATGAACAAATATTTTTAGTGTTATCTAAAGTTCAAATTAAATGTCTTCAATTTGTATCTATTTTCAACTTAAATGAGTAGTTCTATTAACAATGACTGATGTTAACAAGTAAAGAAATGACATAAATGCTGAAATACACAAAAGTTCTAATCTGGGAATTTAAGAGTTCATAGCATCTCTTCATTACTGTAATCTATATGTTGACAAAGAGTTATTACTCTTCAAAAGTCATAGTTTATTTTAAGGCTATATATCACAATGATTGGATGTAGGCATGATCATCAGACTGGTGTAAATTCCTGCACTGGAAGGCCTTACCTCTGTGCCTCAGTTTCCTTATCTGCAAAATGGGTTTAATAAAAACTATACATTAGATAATTTTGTTGTGAGGATAAAATAAGTTTATAAAAAACACTTCATGATTACATAATAAATGTTGGCTATTGCTACTAGTCTATCATTATTATAATTAATTATGTAAAGTTTTAAAAACCATGTACTTCCTTTCTCCAGTATGTTTATCTATACCTTCTACTCTTTAGAAAAATATTTCTCATCTATTTTATACAGAGGCAGGGTAGTCTTACACTATATGTTCTAAAATAAATCTTCTATTTGAAATAAAATATGTTTCACGCTGCCTCAGGACGAATTGTCAAGTTGAATATCATACAGTTCTTAGCTGAACAACTGAGACAATTTCAGTTTCACCTAGTAATATTAGGTTGGGCATCTAGATTTTTGATATAAAAGAGAAACGAAGTTAACTAACAGTTACCAAGCTAAATATTTGCCCTTTTACTTTATTTAGACTTTATAATAGTTACGTGAGTACAGCATTTCTCTATTTTACAAATACTCAACTAGAGTCTGAAAATTTCAATTACTAGGCCAAAGTAATATGGTTGATACTGTCTGAGGCCCTTCCTGATGCGTAAGGACTTCTAGTTAGTTGTCCTTGGTGGTTTACTAGGTAAGAGATTCTGGATGAACGTAAGTAGGTCCGTTCAGAGCTACTTAGTGGGTTTCAGCCTTGTGTTATAGAACAGGCACCGGGCTTGGGATCTGCCAAATCTGTCATCAGCTGGGTGACCACAGCCCACAACTTAGCTTGTCGGAATTTCTGTTTCCTTACCCATAACATTCAGAACTGTCATGAGAACCAAATAAAATAGTGTCCAGAAAACACTATGCATACAATTTAAGGTATCATTATGACACGCAATGATAATTTTTTAAAGGAGTGATCGTGAAGTTGAGAGAATAAATAAAGACATCTGGTAGGGGGCTTAGAATATTATATAAAAAATTGAAGTAACTTTATTTTGGCGATTTCATTCCTTATCTCCAAAGTTCAGTTACCTGATGCCTAAAAAGCATATAAAGAGGTTTATGAAGAAATCAAAGAAAAGACAAATGTTTTAATCAACAACTCCAATCTTGGGGACCAAAGCCAAGAGATATACAGGTTGATTATAAAATATATAAAAAATGCTATTTGTGTAATAACTTTCGAGCGCAATACACATCAAGATAATTTATAAGAAAGGAGTTAAAGGCTGATGGTGCAATACTGTTTGGAAAAGTAGAAGACCTAAAGTTCTTACATGTTCCTTCTTAGATATCAGCATCTGTGTTATTGAAGAAGCACTGCAATAAAATGGAGCGCGCCTAGTAAGTCTCCTATTTTTGTCCCGTTGAAACAAGAAAAAAAATTCTCAAATAAATGCATGTAGATGCCAGCATTTTTCTCATAACTTGCACTGATCAATGAGAACCACCAAAAATGCTAAAAGCAATCAGCACAAACTTTGAACCACAGAGAAACAGTGATGGCTGTGTAGAGACCTCCTTTGGGGTGCATATCCTTAAGGAGGATCTGAACACTGCTACTATTAATAAGACTACAAATTGTAGCCGATTAAACCAGAAGGAGCCTTGAATGTATTTGCTGGGAATTGCTTAAGGCTTAAACACCAGGGACTTGAAACAAACTGTTCTTATCACCTTTTTCCAAACAGAGATTTAAATTTACAATGAAAGTGCCAGCACCAGCTGTACTTGAAGAAAGCACCACATGTCTCCATAAGCCCCTAGAAAATGGAATGGAGCCCAGTTCAAGCTGGAGGTGTCACCGTGCTCTAGCCAGCTGGGTGACACCAAGCTGAAAGTGATGAGGTGCTAATTAAAGGGGATGAACAGTCTTATTGTAGGCACCTGCCAGTGGCCTCCGCAGAATCAGCGAGAGCCCTGGGCATCTCGCCCTGCCTGCGGGGCCACGGGAACCACGCATGAATTCCAGCATTTCTCATCCGGCACCTCACCTTTCATATTTTCCCCGCTGTGGTTTTAGTTGGAAACGATGACTCCTCTCGCCCCTTGCCCCTATTTACCGGTTCTCCTGAGTGATAATGATCCACATGATGCAAAGTGTTAAGCATAGACCCTTGCTGAAAGCAGAGATTAAAACAATAAAAACTAGATTAAAGTCTTGAAAAAACAAAAACAAACAAATGAAAACCCAAACTACATAAAATGCAGATGTACTGCACCTATGGGGGGAAAACATCATACCCAAACACACAAGGAATGTTCTTTTCAATCTCCCAACACAGTTTCAGGGTTGTTCCCCTCACCCTGCTCACCCCTCTTCCTGTTGAAACCACACAGTGCGATGCTCCAGCCAGAACTACATTATAGGGATGGAGCATTTAGAAATATTTGCAGCCGTCGTGGGAGCTACTTTTCAAAGACAGAGAGCAGGACATGACCTAGAGCAGCTGAACCACTGAAATAAGAAAGAAAAAAACCCACTTTTTTCCTATTTAAAATTATTAAGATTGTTGAGTACATAGTACATTGATTATCCAATATGCATTCTTTTCATTAAATGTTCGTGTGCATCTGTTTAGTTTTTCATGTGACTAGTAAACAAACTATTGAAACTATTATCCAAATGAGGCAGGGAACATTATTTTATTGTGAACTTTAGGAGTTTGTGTGATCTAAATTTCTTCTCTATCCAAAAGACTTTTTTTTTTTTTTTTTTTTGCAATAGTCCTAAGTCTGGACTTTGCCAGAAACTTTTTTTCTTTGTGTTATAATGCCACTTTTATTTATTTTTTTATAATGCCACTTTTAAAGAAGTTCTTTGATAAATTGGTTGAAGTCTGTAATCACATAATTTCTATTCATTGTTCCAGTTCTGCCCTCTGTAGAAACAGAATAAACCCACCTCTGCTCATACTTGTTTCCTTCGGGGTCACACAACAATGTTATTGTCTCTGGAGATAGTAATTGTCAGTAGGAATTCTGACACTACAACCTAATAGCCTACTATTTTCTCAGGCAAGTTCCTTACCCAGTTAGTGCCTCCATTTCCTTATCCATAACATGGTTATCATAATCCATCTCACAGGGTGGTTGTGCTTATTCTATGGTATGTCACAAGTCAAATTTAGCAAAGGGCACATGGGGTACAGAGTCCTGGTTCAAGAGTAGGTCACCAGAAATGGTCAACCAATCTAGAGAACAAAAGGAAAAGCGGGTCTGTGAACACAGAAGATATATTTGATTTTGGACAAGTTGAACTGAGGTATGTGTGGGACAACCGTGGATATTTCTGGTGGGCAGCTGAAACACAAGGTCAACATTTAGGCGGTCTGGACTAAGCAGTAGACTTGAGTGTTGGTGATATAAAAATATAGTTTAAATCATGGTTGTCATGAACATAGTTTCTGAGGTCAAACATTTGAATGAGGATAGAGTCTAAGAGAATACTTATAGTCAGAATAGGAGAGGCCAGATGAGGAACTTGAGAAAGGTATAGGGTGACTACAGGCAAGCATATGGTCTCATACATTAAAGTAACACACTGTTACCTGAAAGAAAGTGTAATTAAAGATATTTAATGATGCACTACAAACCGGACATTTAGCAATTCTTTAAGTAGGAACTTTGTGAGATTCCAGTGGAATGAAATGGAATCCACTGTAAGGAATTAAGAGGTCATAGAAGATTTCCATCTTTCATCTAAGGACGGTAACTGGGCAAACTATTCTTTCACTAAATTTGTCTAGTTAGAGAAGAAGGAAGGATCTTGGCACAACAAGAGGAAACACAGGTGGAAGTTTTCACTTTGGAGAGGAGAAAGGCCATTTTTCCATGGTAAATACAATTCATCTCTTCTCTTTTTGAGCACTGGAAGAATATTTGCCTTATACCTAGATTTGTAGCACTTTCCGTACTCTCCATAATTCTTTTTTCTCTCTTCCTTTCTTTCTTTCCTTCCTTCATCTCTCTCTCTCTCTCTCCCCCTTTCTTTCTTTCTTTCCTTCTTTCCTTCTTTCCTTCTTTCTTTCTTCCTTTCTTTCCTTCTTTCTTTCCTTCTTTCTTTCCTTCTTTCTTTCTTTCTTCCTTTCTTTCCTTCTTTCTTTCCTTCTTTCTTTCCTTCTTTCTTTCTTTCTT
>NW_027397071.1:33950481-34053272 GCF_003265705.2 Callorhinus ursinus
CATCTCTTCAAGTTCTCTCAGTAGTTGAGAGAACTTTTTTCTTCCTCTTCCTCTTCCTCTCTTTCTCCTCCTCCTTCCCCCCTTTTCCCTCCTCCTCCTTCTTCATCTTTTTTGGTTTATGTTCTTTCTAACCATAGATTTGTTTTAAATTTAAATGCCTAGTGGGAAGACTTTTCTTTTCTCAGTGAACAAAGTACATTTGGAACTAGTTCTCCAACGTCGACATAGCTAGGATTCTCTGACACCGGTGGTGAGTCTGGAAGTACATGGCTTTTGTGACCCAACTCCCCCTTCCTAGACTGTGATCAAGACTCTCTTCCCTACACAGCTTGTAATAGTCTTAAAATTTTTCAAAACAACCTGCTCCAGGAAAGCCACTCTTAATGCAAGCTGATGCTTGAATTGACAACAATTTGATATCCCTACACTTGTTTCCTCTTCTATTCATTTGATCTCCTTGCCCCAGTCTCTACCCCTTACTGCTGTTCTGGTCTTTTATACATCTCTGCCCATCTCCTCTCATAGATTATCCTTTCTAGCGTGACAGCTCCCTGTGGTTTTTCTCCTTAAGAAAGATGAAATCATTTCCAGAATTATTAAAGATCACAACATTCTTTTCCCACAGTCCACGAAAGGATGGCAATTAGACTAAAATTGGCCAAATTTTTATTTCAATAAATAGAAAAATAGAGATTCCTAATTCCCTTTCATAAAATATTCTAAAATATGCATAAATGCTTTTAAAATCTTTGGAGAAACATCACATATTTATCACTTAAATTCTAGTTGTTACCTTTCAACAAAAATATTAGGTGATGAAGAAAGAGAAAGAGATGTCAGGACGTGGACCATAGTCATGGAAACCGTGATGGTCGACCTGTGCTCGGGGGAGGGGCTGATTATGCACACATATTTTTTAGCTAAGTTCCCATACCCAGGTAAAACAATCATAACCATCTTAGACATACTTTGAAATATAATAGCCATGAATATGACATGAGTATATTTTTATGCACGTAAGTATATTTTTCAAAACTCTTCAGGCACAAACTTTTTTCAAACAGAAGTTTAACATTTTATCATATCCTTATTGACTTTGAAGTACAACACTGATGTCAGTGAGTTCTAAAAAACTAAAGAAATAGAACACTAAAGTCTTAGAAACCTAAGAACCCAGCACCCCTACTCTGATTGGTTTGAAGCCCCGGGTCCTCAGTGCAGCAATCACATGCCACCTAACAAGGTGTTTTGTTAGAGATGATTAGGAACCGTGCAGGTGGCAGCATCTGTCTTTGTCAAAGTTACAATCTTTCTCACTGTTACTTGAATCTACATAAAATAATGATGAAAAGTGTTCATCATACTCAAAACTCAATCTCAAACAAAATGACCAGTAATTGAAAAAACAAAGGTAATTGGCCATGAATGATGGAAGGAATTTCACTAAGGATCTTACTGACTGAAAGAAGTTCAATAACTTTAAAACACTGGAAATATTTTAAGCACCACAAGCCTTAATGTGAGACTGTTGGTAAGGAAAATTTAAAAGAGTTCTTGATAGTAGAGCATCACACAGTGATTTAACTGTACTCTATAATTTCTAAAATGGACTGCATTTGCTGAACTGACCAGCAATCCCTACCCTTATCCAATAGCCACTTCATGCTCATTAAATGGCATAGGCATGCTTTTCTTAACACAAGTGTCAAGTTTATTGAATGTGCAAGACTCTATAGGTACAAAAGGAAACATTTTCTCTCCAATTACTGTCTTTAAGCATATTATGTCAGATTCATTTATTCATCCATTTAAACTATTTATTGCCTATCTACTATGTGATCAAATACTATTTTAGGCCCCTTAGATTATGCAAGTGGAAATAAAACAAAACAGACACAGTAACCCTGCCTTCTCAGAGCTTAAATTCTAGTAGGGGAGACAGACAAGAAATGTAGTAGATCTTTACCTGCTTCAGAACTCAGACATATTCCATAGTTTTTTGCTTTTACATGGATTAGACATGTCACTTTCAGCTAGTAAAAAGTACAGTTCTGCGCAAGCCAAAATGTTTCTTTCACATCCAATTCAAAGCTCCTTTCTCTTCCCCAGCTCAAGCCTGCCCACGCCAGGACCTCCACAAGGGACAGGAGACCTAGCCTCTTCCTTCTACCTCCTCGCTCTCCCTTCTCCTCCCATCACTACGTCATCAAACTAAGAAGCCTGGGTGGTTTTTCCCAGAGCCCTCTTACCACCTTCAGTTCCACGTACCAGGGGGGAGAGTTGCCTAAGCGTTTCAGCAACACTAGAGAGAGGTGTCTGTCTCCTCTTCAGGAGGAGATCTAAACAAATGGTTTGTTTTCTGAAGTTCTTTGCTTGACTTGAAGTGGGGAGAAAGCACAGCCCTCACTCAATGGAAGGAAGATGCCACAGTGCTACTCCTGACAGGCCTCTGTCTTTCCTTTACAAAGCATTTTTTGCTTTCTAATTAATCTTACAATGTTAAGGTGGGGGTGGGTGATGGTATAAAGGTCATAGAACCATTTTTGCTATCTGTTAGCAAGGCCTTCCTGCATGGTGTAGTGCGGTGCTGTCCAGTGGAAATACAGTGCAAACCACATACGTAATTTTAAATCTTCTGGGAGCCACATTTAAAAAATAAAAAAAGAAGAAGTGAAATTAATTTTACTATTACATTTTATTTATCCACATAGATCCAAAATTGTATTTCAATGAATAATTAATACAAAAATATTAATGAGATAGTTCCTATTCTTTTTTCCATACCATGTCTTTGAACACTGGTGTGTATTCTATACTTACGGTACATCTCAGTTCAACTAGCCACATTCCAAGTGCTCCATAGGCTCATGTACCTAGTACCTACCATGGTGGACAACAACGGGCTAGTGCCTCCCTTGAAAGTGGGGTACCATTTTTTGTTCTTGCCTTTTGGATCGCCGTCCATACTCTGGGGCAATTAGATAGGTCAATTGAGCATTCTGAACCTCCACAAATCTTTCTTGCCCACCATGCCATTCCCTCTGCCACTCCTCGCATGCTCCACATCCCCATTTTCTCCTTCTCCACTCTCCCTGTGTCTGCTCTGCCTACAGTGATCACATAACACATGCACTGGGCTCCTCATCGTAAAGAGGATTTTCATAAAATGGCTGGGAAGTTAATGAGTGGTCTCAGATGGACCCCCTTGGCCTCATTTCCCTTCTTTCCTCCCTCCCTACTGTTTTTACTCTCTCTTTCTTCCTAAAGTATTTATTATGTTAATTATAATCTTAGTAAAATATTGCCAACTTGCAGTGTGGATGGGGAAAGACAGGCAAAGAAAAATGAAAGCTTCCTAATATTGTCCTAAAATTTCATTTCCTGTCCTAAAATGTTATTACAGTACAATTTTGTTTAGGGTTGGGGGTTAGCAATGTAGGAAACTACCAGGACACACAACAAGAAATATTGAGACTAAAGATTAGACTCAAAATTTGTCTTAGGTTAATAGATTTTCCAAGTTTTTGTTAGCTTTTTTTTTTTTCTAAAATGAGCAGATAGGTTATATGACATATTGAAAGAAAAAACATGGAAAGTTGAGGGGAAAAAAAAGACATCTAATAATTTTCCCAGATAAAAATAATATGGTTTCTTTTCTTCTTTGTTTATCCAATTTTTATTTTTTGTTTGTTTTGAGATCCTTTTCTAATTTACATATAAGTCATGACACTCTAATGTCAAAGGAAAGGAGATTTGAATTACATTTCTCTACGTCAGGAAGAGGCTTCAAAAATAATAGTTATTTAGTATGTTCAGGAAAAAGTTATTGACTATAATTTGAGGGTTAAAGATTGAAGAGTAAATACTCAAGGCTTCCAAAGCTGAGTTTTGACAGGAATTTAAATGATCTTTAGCCAAATAGTAAAAGAGCCAATATCCTGAAGGACATGATTGTAGAAATACCTTAGATTATTTCTGCTCTCAGAATTACTATTTTAACTATGAAAAGTTAAGAAGCTGCCTTTAAAATGCAATATAAAATGTAGGTCTTATCCAGTTATGAAAAATAAAGATCTCCTTGTGTTGCTGCAAGTAAAGTACCTGGAGAACATCCAATTAGGGCAATTATATTCTGCCTATATACATTTTTCTTAGCAATTTTCATGTGATTCAGGCTTAAAACTCTTTCTATTCAACAACTATTTACAACTGGATGAGGTGAAGCATTTCATTTGTTGGTGGAGTGATTTCCATAAATATGACAGTGAAATGTTCTGAAACCCTTCAATATTAACATATCTTGCAAAAGAAATACATTACTTAATCATTAAATAGGATACTAATGAGTCTTTATTAAACTTCCAAGATAAACATTGTATTGACATCTAGTGGCTATGGAGGCTGATAACAGATATACTATATTAAAAGCACATGGAGTATTAATGTTTTCCATTTAAAATTTTCTTAAATGAAAAATGGGCCAACTATACCTAATACTGAATAATGCTGAGGTATTGATAAGAAAGTATAAAATTTATGTGTTGATACGTTAAAAGCCAGGGATGGATCAGGGATGGTCTGAAAAAGAATCATATCACAGTTGCTCAAGAAATAGGAAAAACACCTAGATACTTGGTAATAGGTGTACTAAGGCACATCAACAGTAACACCTAAGTAACAACTAAGGCACAACAACAACCATTACAGAGCTCCTCCCATGTCCCAGCCCTGCAATGTGGTTAACAGATATTCTCTCACTTAGATTTCGGAAATATCCTCCAAATGAGATAAAACTTACACCTCTATGTTACTAATGAGGAAACAGACCATGAGGGGTTAAATTGCTTGCTGAAGTCACAAGTGAAGTCGGGATTTGAAACCAATCTATCCGCTTCCCAAATCCAAACTCAGAGAAACCACACTTCTATTAATACCCAACTCTACATGCTAATGACTCCCTTTAAAATTAACAAGTTAAAAATAATCATATTAATCATTTAACTCACTTTTTAAAAAACCCATTCTGTGATTTTGTGATAACTGAATCTTGCTTATTGATTCTTGAACCATTATTATTCTTGAGTGTTACTTTGAGTTTGTTTCTACATCCGGCATTGACATTCATAATCACGTGACACGCGTGCAGTGAATAACTTTGAAACGAAGTGCATCCAGAAAGAAGATAGGTTTCTTCTCACTGGTATAGATTCTTTGACTTAAGAAAGTTGTTTCTTTTCCTCTGAAAGAAGACTTCTTTGAAAAGCTGTCATAGAAAAATGTCATGGCAAGAAGTAAATTTACAGGAGGGAGTTGAGAGATACGAGGTAGTGGTGACCTGCTAAATGAGAATGCAGAACTTGAAAGAGGGTAATGGAGACAAGAACGGGCAGAGGGAGGCCAGGAAGAAGCTGAGTGTAGGAGCTGATGAGACAGGAAATGGTGGGTGGCAGCGGTGGGGGACAGAAAGAGGGATAACGATGGGTTTTACAAAGCTCAGTTCAAGTCGGAAACAGGCCCTTAGGTGGAAGGCAAAGGACATCCCTTCCTTCTACAGTTTTTTATGTAAGTGTATAATCTGCATAATCTGACAGAGAATAGAACACAGACATAGATGTACATATATATATATATATATATATTAAGGATCCAAATGCACTTTATTTCTTCAATCATGCCATATTTTAATGGGTGCACAGTGCTTTTATTTGGCATCAATTATGGGTTGGTTTTAAAACAATTCAGTATTACACCAGCTGCGCTGATTACTGGTCTCTCCATTCTTTTGGGGTGCCTCTGCTAATAGGGGACAGGTTCCATTCTACTCCAGTTTGTGTTGCTGTATATGCCCACACAGCAACACAGAAAGTGTCTCCACTAGCGAATACAGCATTACCATATTTGTCATGGAAATCAGGAGTCAGTTTCTGGTGGCTCTGCCTTGCCATTGTTTGCTGAATGCTTTGAAGTCAGAGACAACTTAGGGCATTTTTGGCCATGGGAAACATCCTGAAGCTGGAGACAGAACAGTGTGGCTACAGAGGCTGGTTTGCTACAGCTTCGTGCTAAGTCCCCTCGCCCAGACGTAGATGTATATAACTCTCAGTTCGATGTATTCCTTCGTGGCCCTTTGGATGATCCTGACTCAGTGTTACCAGTGGGAGTCTGGATGGAATGAGTTGAGGAAAGGAAGAAGAACAGGGGTGAGGAACAATTGTGTTTCTAAGGATTACAGTAATTCTAGGAAATCTAGAGAGGCTCTTGGTCATCCCCATCGTGGAACAGTCCTCTGCATGCATCCATTTGGTATACAAGCATTTAGGAAGTATCGCTATCAATTCCCAAGGCAGACGCTCCTCCAGATCTATAATTCTGAGGTTCGCTTGGAACCAAAGGAGGCTCTGGGAAAGAGAATAGGGAGACAATTGGATAGGATGTGTTTAAGAAACACACTGACGAGGTGTTCAAAATGAGCAAAGAAATAACAAGAAGTCTGACAGTAGCGTTTTGTACAGGAAAACAATGAGCATTTTGGGACGAGACAGACAGAAAACTGCAGTCTGAAACAGAGAAGTCCACTCTAATGAGATAAGAAATCACGAAGAGTCTTAACTTCGGTCTTGGGTGAAGATTGAAGAAAGGAGTAGAGCCTGCCTGTGGGTTTTCAGATAACGAGAAAGAAATGGGTAACGCTGAAAAGGAAATGTTTTCGTGCTTAAACTGGCAATGAGATACCAAAGATAGCTAAAGATAGGAAATTGGATAAGAACTGAAAACTCAGAAGGATCACAGTTGATCTGTAGTAGTTTGGGGGATGAAAGAGTATAAAGGGAAAATAAGAAAGAAGTTGAGAGCAGATGAGAGGCTGTAAGTGAGTTTGCCAGAAGCATGGAGCACTGTGATGTGATCCTTCTCAAAAGACAGCAGATCAAGGAGCTGTGTGCCTGAAATCAACAGCAAGATGGAGAAGCATTTTTTTTTAACCATGTATAAGAGAAGGCATCGGTGTCTCTTTGGACCAAATTAGAGAAAACTGAGGCAGAAACCCTTGAGAGCTGTGTTTCCCAAATTTGGCTGCATGTTAGAATCTCCTGGAGAGCTTAGAGAAATCCCTTGATGCTTACGTTGCGCCCCACACCAAGAAATCAGAGTGTGTGGGGTAGGAGCCACGCCTCTGCATTTTTTTAAAGATCGGCAGGTGATTCCAATTTGCAGCAAAGTGTGAAAACCACTTATTTATAGAGCATGCCCTGAACGTTTGGAGGGAATTTGAAGAGCAGATGGTGAGTGAGTTGGTTAAAAAAGAATGACCAAAATCATCTCGTGATATGGAAGTGTGCGTTATTAATGACCCGCACACATCCTAACACTAGCCACTCCCTGGATTGTGCTTGTTTTCTTGACCTCTCACTTCTACCGAGGTTCCCTGACAGTTTATTTTTGTTATCGTGATGCATTGAATTTTCTCTTACTATCTCAGTATATTAACATACTGAGCACACAAATTACAGAACTTTGTATGTCAATTGAAAAATGAAAAATGCTAGGTTGATGAAAACTTGGCATAAATTAGTCACAACATATTCAAAAAATGCAGGTTGAATGCTGAGCTGCACACAGGATATGCATAAAAATCTGATGCAGTGATTATTTTGTTCACCGGGTATTGGATTTATGCCATCGTCCTTTAAATATTAACAACTTATGAGGTATTGGAAATGCTTCTATCCAAATTTGTGAGATGACTCCAAGTCACAGAGTTTGCTCCGCTTTGGTTTTGCTTTTTTAAAAACACAGTTCGTGTGCATTTTTGTCATAGAAAACTTCTTTTCTCACGAGAAGTCAACCCTTAGCAAAACATCCTGAAAAATGGTGTGCATCTTATTTTTCTTCTTTGATTAGGCTTGCTTAATTCTGTATTATCTGCCTTTGCTTTGATGCCAAACAAGATTAAATTTTCAAGTATAGTATGCTAAATTTATAATGTGAATTTAAAACAAAATTACTTATAAGAAACCAACATCAGCACCTAGGGACAAGGCTGAGCTATTAGCATAATTTACACCAGTAAAGATATTCTACCCTAATTATTTGTGGCCAATTATCAATTACTGGTCAATGCTAGAATCATTCACCGTAATTATTTCCCTAAGGAATCTTCCCTGGATATAATGGAAAGTTTCATCATATTTCTTTTCTTAGCAAAACAATTTTTATTTTTTTCTACAAGATTTTCCATCTATGAGAAAACCAAATCTAAATCTTTGCTACTGAGGATGTCTCTAAGATTTTACATCTTTGGGTCCTAAATATCCAAAGCAAAAACTAAATATATCCATGGCCGATATTAGAAATTTTCTGGAAAGAATGCCTAAAACACTGCTATTTCATCTTCTTATAAGTTTTGATTAATTTCAATTCTGATTTTTTTTGAAATTGAAGAGATTGATTTATACTTCCTAAGTTAACATTTTAAACATTAATTCCTTTCCTTATATACAGGTTTTTTTTTTTTCTATTAAAATCAATCGCAAAGCCTGCAAACACTAACCTTACATTTGAATTCCTAATGACTCCTCCTATTGTCTCATTTCTGTTTGAACCTGTCAATCAATGGTGAAAAGTGCTAATCACTCCCAGAAATCCCAATCTTGCTCACAAAAGTACCAGTCACTGAAAAATAATACCGATTGGTCATGGATGGGCAGGAAATCTCACTAGGGATCTAACCGCACAATGGAGTTTATTAAGTCCATTTTGCTCAAATCCAGCTCTCCCTGCATGCAAGGGTTTGGAACTTTTAATTTCAAAGTCAGCTAAAACCAGCTAAGGTAACTTATATTCATTAGCCTAGCTCTGACTGAAGTGCTGTGAAATCTCTTGGTTAGTGCTTTTGGCTCTGGATAATAGGAGAAGCATTTATTTTTACTCTTTATTTTTCTCCCCTTCTTTTTAAAGAGGGGGGAATATTCTTAGTTGGATGCTAGTTGTTTTAAATTCTTAATTGGTCCACGTTCTTATTCAGCTGCTTATTATTTTCACATTTCATTCTTTGGAGTGACTAGACATCCACAAGAAGGATATTTCCCACTAATTCCCCCCATGCAGCAGTGTTCTCTCAAAGCCATGGCCACATTTATTACTAAAAAGCAGTTATGATGTGTACATGCAGCATGGGCCATAAAGTATTGTAGCCTCAGGTCACAGAGAGGGATGAAGGTCAGCAGGCTTATTGTCCACATTATGCAGAACACCAACTTTCTTTCAGCCTTTTTTTTTTTTTTTTTTTTTTAAACTGCCGCTTATTTGCTTTCTGTGAGGGGGCAGCTGCAGGGGGCTGGTGTGAAGGAAGAAGAGGAAGACGGTAGTATCATTAAAGAATAAACAGTAATTACCTTGTAGAAATCTCTAGAGTGATTGATTACCTCTCCAGCTTATAAGAATAGGCCTGGGAATATACAATAATTGATTTCTATTACTTATGTGTGTTTTCCTTTTCACTTTCCGAAGAAGCAATGTAGTTTAATTGACTTTAATTCCAGATTACGTATTTTTATGACTTCTGGAGTCGGCGAGGGATGAATAGAGTTGTTAGCCCCCTGACCCGTATTACCCATCGGAAGTAGGCAGGTACGTGTGTGTGCCTGCGTGTACGTGTGTGCGCTATCCTATGTTGCATGTCATCACACATCTTGTACTTATCACTGGGTTGCTTTTGTCTTTTCGTGTAGGTACTCGTTTAGGTTTAGATGGGCTCAGAGGAATTCCAGGGTTAATCAAAACTTGAGAGCGAGCGGTGGCTTTAGCAAGGTCTGGCACTGGCACCATGGGAACGAGACCTCTCCCAGGCAGGCCTGCTCTAAGTTGTGGCACAGTCCCTTGAGCATGCTGGAGCGGGGCACCATCAGACCTTAAATTGTGCCATCCCTGTTGTGATGCCACGGGTCGAGTCACGTCCCCGTGAAATAGCAGGGGACTGAATTTATTTAACCTATACCTTCGACTTATACTTTGACATCGTGAAAATCAGATGGGTTTTGGAATGACTGTATGCCTTTTCCTGGCTGGGAAATTGAGGCATACATTGTTACATAATGCATCTAGAAGAAAAGGAATCAAATGAAACCAGACCTTGCATTTGACGACACTGACAGTGGCTTGGGCTAGATAAAATTTTGTCACTAGACGAAGTAGAGAGGACAATATTCTCTGAAGCACTGTGTCTCCTGGCTTCCTGGCAAATTAAATTACTTTCGGGGTCTGTGACAATTTACACATTCTTTGTACACTATATATTCATATGTATACATATGTATACATACCATACATGTATGCTATATATATATATATATATATAATACCTTTCACAAGTAATAAATATTGGTTAACTGACTTTTCTCCCCCTTTTTGAAAACAATTGTTCCCTTTTCATATTTTTGTTTCCATTGCTTAACCCCGTGTCTGGCATATTTTAGGTGACTGAAAATGCGTGTTGTGAGTCTCTGATTCCTGAAGGATTGATTATATCATTTGGGCAGATGCTGAGATGTCCATTTTTACTTTGTTTGGACAAAAATGATTAGGATAATATTTATTCTTTGGTACTATAAACAAAGCAATGTTACAAAATAACAAAAGATAGCAGAAGTAAACAATGCCTGCAACACTTCTCTAATTTCAGTGATGCAAAAGAGCTGCAGATGTTGATGTAGGGATGCAAATCTCCCTAGGAGCTGGTACATCAATATTTGGGGGACCTAAAGAAGATTTTTAGTTTTTAATATTCTTGTGCACTATGATTCCATTAATGACAAATCTACTGGATTAGCAAGAATCATGGTAGTAGTTAGCACCTGCAGCTTAAAAGATTTAGGATTTTTCTGAATGAAATTTTCTGAGTTTTTCCCTCCTTCTAAATATGGAGCAAAATTAATTATTTTAACGTAACAGATACACAAAATAGGAGTTAATTTCTGTTATCTTACTTACACAGTGTCTTATAGAAATAAACTCAGGTGCCAAATGTCCAAACTACTAATTCTGATATCTAACTTACACATTTCCCTCACAAGAGTATAGAAGCATTTTCCAAATTCGAACGTACGGATTCCAGCTCAGTAAATTCCCAATGAGTCGACACTGCCAAGTTGCTTTCTGTTGAAAGAATGATTGCTTTTATGTTGTGTAAAATATTTGTAACTCTAGGAAGTTAGATTGTAGAATTTGAAGCTGTCACCCTAATAGTGAACAATTTCACGAACAATACAGTGGACCTAAACAGTGCAGCTGAAATATGTAGCCACAGACATTGGGGTATCACTTGGACAATGCCCCAAATAGCATGAGTGACACTTGATGGTGGAACACTGCGCCACTGGTACTTAGTGATCTCGCGCTTTGTCAAGTATTCCTTTTTCTTTCCTTTTATTTTCTCTCCCTGGTGGCTATTTGTTATTCTCAGAAGACTACAGACTTCCCTTCCCCTGGACCTTTTTGAACTCTGCTGTCTTTGAACATCATGGATATTGCAAAAGAAACTATTTACTAGGCAGTAATTATATGCCACCCCTCGTGTAAAGGTAAATGATAATGAGGTATGTGCGAAGAATAGGCAGCCCTGTCAAAGGGAAAAAGAGCGGCTTTTAAAACTTAGAGCCATACAAAATGCCTTATAGACTTGTTCTGGAGTAACTGTATCAATTAACCACGCTAAAAGCTCTAACTCAGATGGGCACTGCACACAGCATGTCTACTAGTGTTTTATTATCAAGTCCATTATGATGAGTTCTTGTCCTAGACAAAGGGAGAACAGAAAAAGAATTCAGGCTGACAAATTAGACTTGAAATCAGTTTCATTTACATAACGACTAGAAGTTCATTAATAACAGAGTTTTAATTATTCATGCTCTTGTTTCACTAGATACAGCAGTTTTCCCCCTGCTGTGCGGGATGTCTGGATTAGCTAAAATGAACCTTAGCAAACTGATAGGCTGCCCGGATACTCAGATGCTTTTCTATTTTCACACCATTAGAGATGGGGGTGGGGGTGGAGCAGGAGGGAGTGTGTGTACCAATTGGGGCTGGGTAATGAAGGGGGGTGGAGAGCAGAGGAAGGCACTGAATAGAGAAAAAAGAAAGCTGGCTAGCAGGTTTTCGGAAAAGAAAGAGAAGGGAAAAAATGCAATTGTTGTATAAATTTGTACTTGATGGGAGCTTCCACCTGAGATGATAATACTTTAAATATCAATCATTTCAAGATTTCCTGATGGGGCATACCACTAATATGACTCTGTGTGTGTGTGTGTGTGTGAACACGCACGCACGCCTGTGATTCTTTTCCTTTGGATATAGGAGCATTAATAGGGTTTTTTTTTGGTTTGATTGTATTAAAAAAGAGAAAGAGAGAGAGAGAAAGAAGGAAAGAAGAAACTTTCCCCACAATTCCAATATCTGGACAAATCTGAGAAACAGGTTTAAAGTGGACTTCAATACAAAGTTCGTTAATGAGAGCAGTGGTGATATTTTCATTCCTACTGGTAATAAATAATGACACTAAGGATACTTTCCTGCAAAGAACTTCAACTGTTTTCACACACATCAATCTGCTACAGTCTCAGCGCCACCTCATGAAGTAGTTCAGGGCTGATTGGGCAGGGGATTATTGCATTTCTGGTTCATTTGCTGTCTGTATATTTTACGGGCTAATTTAGGTAACTATCTCACGAAAAGAGAATCTATGACAAATAAAAACAAGGCTCAGTTCTTCCCAATACCCCTCCAGCTCAGCGAGGTGGGGAAAGAAGCTGGAGTAGAACCTCTCTTCGTTTTGAAATCGCACAACAGCTGCCGGTTGGAGTTTCCAGGGCTGTCTTTGGAACTGCTTTGTAATAAAATTCTTAGTTTGGGGAACCATCATTTATAAGAAACAAATCTTTTGAAGAAAAAAAATTAGTAAGGAGAAATGACATTTAACAAGAGGGAACCAAGTACCCAACCGCTTTGTCTGTGTTCTCCTGCTTGATTTAACCTTCACAAAAATTATTATATCCATTTTACCGTTTTACTGAGGACAAAATGAAGCCTCAGAGAGACCAAGAGTGCAGCTAGTGAAGGAGGGGGTGAGAAATCAATCTATGTCGGTCTGACACCAACTTCCCCCCTGCTACATATGCATCCACATCCAGGAGAAAATGGTTACTAATATGTTTATACAAAGTTGATACAATTTGTTTTGTTTTTCTGTTAATTTTCTTTGCCCTCTTAATGATTTTCTACAAAATAAATAGAACAGGCTGTTTTTTTTTTTGAGAATATAGATAGCTTTCTTAAATCTTGACTAACCAGAAAGTCATAAAAATCAAATATTTAAACAGTTAATACAGGAGCAAGGTGCTAATATGAACAAGGCCTATTTCTAGTAACAGAATAATTGAGTACGAATTAGACAGACTACTCTACCTGATAACTTTAAGTCAAATGCCACATTTGTAGATCATGTAGGAAAAAAATTAATCACCAGAAGCTGCCACCTTTCATTACTTGAAGTTTGCTTCTAAGTGGGCATTATGTCCACATACTGTGAAGGGCAGTCATGGACTAATAAAGCCAAGGTTTTCTTTCTTCCTCCTCCCTCCCTCCCTTCCTTCATTCCTTTCTCTCTCTTCCTCTTTTTCCTTCTCCTTCTGTAGGGCCATCAGCTATTCATTTATGCTCTGAAGAGTTCACATTTACTGGCTAGTTTTAAGTTTTATTTACTCCTTTTCCCGGGGAAGTCCACCCCCCCAACCCTGTTTTATAAAGCTATCTTTACATCAGAGATTTTGAATGATTAATTACTGCTTCAGAGTGATGAGAAGCTCTCAACACATTTATAATATTTTACCTTTTTATCTCTCTGAAGTATATATAGAGATATTAAGGTACAAAGAGGTATGACTCGGGGGGGGGAGCACACAAGTGTTTTGAAAAGATAAAACAAGATCCTTCACTAGAGAGCTACCCCAAGCAACACACTAGATTTCAGAGTAAAATGCAATAAGTGGACAGTTAGCAATATGTAAACATCAGAATCCATTCAGGTGGCTGGGTCATTATTGACTCCAGTGACGTCCAAAATGGCACATTCACAAAAGTTGCCTGAGCAATCTGAAAATCAAGCTAAGGATTCCTTCTAAATCTTTGACCAAGGATTACTACAAAAATCGGATGCTTTTGAAAAAGAGAATGAAAACAAACCTTTTAATAAAAAGCTGAAACAACTATTTTTTCAAAAATGCCTTAACTGCGCCATGGGTGGTGTGTTTGTGCGGCTTTAAACACATATTTCTTCCGATTTTCTGGGCTCTTTTACTCCTTTAGAAATGTAGAAATATTGCCAAAGGACAAAGAAAACAATGGAAGGTTGTGTGGGAAGAGGAGGAGACAGAGAAGACATCTGGATTGCGTTTGATCTGGCAGCTCTCTCTCCCTGCCCGGTTAGGAAGCTGCTGCCCTGGGCAAGCGGGAGGGGGTTGCCCGTGCTGGTATTTGATTTCCAGGTGCAAGTATTCACTCATCTAAATCCTGACCATATGCTGTCATACATCTGCGGAAGTACTGCTGCTTCCTTTTGAACTGGACAGAAAACGTACACCTGACTGACGCGTGCAAGATAGATGGTCCCGAAGCAGTGAAATCTCCAGCAGTTTCGCAGGGAAGAAGCCATGGAAATGTGTTGAATAGCTTGTGTCCTGACACGTCTTTTGCCTGGTGAGAGAGGCATTCAGAGGCGAGTCGGTAGGAGCAAGGAGAGAAAAAGTTTCCAGCCCCATTTCGGACCATTTTGTTCATCATTTGTAAAGTTGAAAGGGATGACTCTTCAAGCCCCTAAGGCATATCCAACCTGTGGGAGGGGGGGACATGTTGAAGACAGCAATCCTGCTGCCTAAGATGCAGTTTAGGGGAGAGAGTAAGTTCTAGAGGTCTACTGTGCAACATTGTGCCTATTGTTGTATCGTACACTTAAAAATATGTCAAGAGGCCAGATTTCATGTTAAATGCTCTTACTACAACAAATGAAACCAAATGAAACAACACCATTCACTAATCATTGGCAAACTGCAATGTTGCGGGACACTGTTATTTGCCAAACAGAACAGAAAGTTTATGTGGGATAATTATTGATTGTGTGCATTTGGACGACGACATTGGTTTCTTTATCTGATTCTCAGTTTTCTCATTTGTAAAATGAAGACGATAATTATTTCTCATATTGGGTCTTTGTTAGAATTCAAGATAATACAAGTGAAAGCATCATAGTTGCTTAAAAGGTGGCAGTTATTGTTACTATGTGACTAAAAGTTAGGAAGCCAGTTTTGTCCATTGGGCATTCAATGTGTAATTTGAAGTTACATAAATTCCACAGAGGCAAATTGAAAGGCATGTGTGATATGCTTTCAGGCCTAGGGTCAGTAATGATCGCAAAGGTGGCTCCCATTGTGGAATGATACAGGGCCTCCATTTGGAGAGCGTAACAAGTACTGAGCTGTGATCAGAAGAAAGCCCTTAAAAGGGAACACTTTGAAAGTGTCAAAACTTTTTTATTTCACCTCTGGGCCATTTTATACATAAGCCCAATATTTTTTTTTTAAAGATTCACTTGGCTGGATATCTCTGTTAACTCTGTTTTGTAGAGGTTTTTTGGGGGTATTTTTATTATTATTACAAAGGAATGTAATAAAAATGAAAAATTGCAAATATATTTTTATCAGCGGTATTTTATTGTATTCCAGTCTTTTGATTGTCGGTCAAGAATCAAATACTGTTAACAGTATTATTTTATTAATAAACAAAAACTTAATTCCCTGACAATGGTAAGGGATAAATAATACTATTTTAAAAAAGAAAGAAAAACTTTCAGAAAAAGCTGGTTAATAGTGAATGTCTTTTTTTCCTAGTGTATTAAAAGTAGAGACCTATGTTTTCCTTTTGTAATATTTTGATGTTTTTAAAAATAGAGAATGGAAAATTACTGTTTGTGTTCCATATTAACTTACTATTGAGCAGAAGCATTTTTTTTTTTTCTGTACTGAAGCCTTTAGAGACCTTGAATTTTTGTTACACTGAAGGAAAAAATAAAAAAGTAAAGGTTAAGGAAAAAAGAGATTATCCTTACTGCATTTTGCAGCATATGAGTTTGGTAGAATTCTTGTTCCCTTTCATGCATTAATCCTTTCTTGTGACAGATGGAAAATTAATTTAGCACGATACTGGGGGACTCCTTGGATTGTTATTTAAAATATCCAAAGGATAGGGGCGCCTGAGTGGCTCAGTTGGTTAAGCGTCTGACTCTTGATTTCGGCTCAGGTCATGATCTCAAGGTCATGAGATGGAGCCCCACATCCTGTTCCAAGCTCAGCGGGAGTCTGCTTGAGATTCTTTCTCCCTCTTCCTCTGCCCCTCCCCCAGGTCTTGCATGGGCAAAAAAAAAAAAAAAAAGATTTTATTTATTTATTTGAGACAAAGTACGAGAGAGAGAGCGTGAGTGGGGAAGGGAGCAGAGGGAGAAGGAGAGGGAGAGGCAGACTCCCTACTGAGCAGGGAGACTGAAGTGAGACTCGATCCCAGGATCCTGGAATCATGATCTGAGCCGAAGGCAGACGCTTAACTGACTGAGCCACCCAGGCGCCCCCTAAATAAATCTTTAGAAAATAAAATAAAATATCCAAAGGAGGGCGCCTGGGTGGCTCAGTTGGTTAAGCGACTGCCTTCGGCTCAGGTCATGATCCAGGAGTCCCTGGATCGAGTCCCACATCAGGCTCCCTGCTCGGCAGAGAGTCTGCTTCTCCCTCTGACCCTCCCCCCTCTCATGTGCTCTCTCTCTCTCTCTCATTCTCTCTGTCTCAAATAAATAAAAAAAAAATAAAAAAAAATATCCAAAGGATAAATAAAATGTGAATCAAACTTACAATTCTGTGCATTGGGTTTCAGGTCAAGTAATAATGTACTAAGGGAGGAAGGGAGCAGAGATGGAGAAGTGAAGTGGAGAGAAACAGTGATAACAGAAAAAGAAAAAAAAAAAAAGCAGAGAAGGAAAGGGGAAGAAGGGACCAGAAAGGAAGAAAATAAAAGGCAAAAGAAGGAGGCAACAAGTGGGATGAATTCTTTGGGACACTGTAAAATCAGGAACTATTTTGTGGGAAGGCAACTTGACAGGTAGAGACACAACAATGAAATAAAAACATCCATAATGAAGCCACTTGAAAATGTTTTACTCTCTTGGGTTGAAAGTTGCTGCTTGTTTGGGAAAGAGGGTACAATGGAAGTGTAAAGTGAGTTTCATCAACAAATGAGTATTCATGGACCAGGGACATGACTAAATTCTGTGAGGCGAATAACTGCAACAGGAATAATGATTTGAATAGAAAAATAATTTGTATCTTACAAGAATTTGCTATTTCTTTATGTGTCCTATCCTAGGTAAATTACTTGAAATCCACACTTACGTAGTGAATGTTACACGTTGAAGATAATCTCAGCAATAAGTTCTATCAGGGCATCGATACTGAAATCGACTGCCTAGACACCTATATATTTATTCTTTTGTTTATGATATTTTTTACAGCTCATTCTGAAAATGAGAAACTTGGAAATTTGTGACTGTAATTTCTGGTGATTTAAAAGTTATTTGAATTCAAGTTTCAAGTACCTAAATGCTACACCTCAAAAACTCACCATGACCTTTGGAAAATCTCATGATGGCATCCATCCTTGATTCATCCCTTTTTCTTCTGTCTTTCTAAACCCTTGACTCGAACTTCAACTATCTTAAAAATTCCAAATTCCCTTCAGTGTTTGATGACACATCTATAATCCTGAAATAATGTATACATATACCTTTAGTTCTTTCTTCTAAACTTTGCCAAAAAAGAATATATATAATTTTTAAATTGATCTCTCTTTTCTACCTGCTCTTGAAGGACTTCTCCAACTCCTACACAGAGGGGAAAACAACAACACGTGGCTTCTTCTTTCATCGTTTTCTAATAAGTAACATGCCTTTGAGGTGCCTGGATGATGTGCCTCATACTCAGGATTGTAGGCACTGTCACTTTTTATTCTCAAGAGCAAGAAACTTTTAACTATCGCCCCTTTTCCAGGGAGGCAACGAGAGTCACACAGCACAGTGTTGGAGGTGGAATAGAATTCAGGAGTGGCCAATTCCAAAGCCACATCCTTATATATCCCTCCTTCTAGTTAGCTATCCCATATACCTTAGTTTGCTTCCACCTTCCACCAATAGGCTTCTGAAGCTAAGGTTCTCTAGGTCAACTATCAGGCTCTACTCAGCTGTGCTTTGATATAGGGACAGGCACAGAGTAGGTTCACAAAAAGTTTTTGGCAAAAATACAGTAAATCCCGTTCCAGGTTTATAATCAAGCTACCCTTAAGTGTTGCAGAAAGCTCCTGCATCTTCTGGTTAGGTTTCTGATTACCTCAAACAGATTTACATGCTCCACACACAGGGTTCGAGAAGGAAGTTAGAGTATGATATACCTCGTCATATACGGGGACTCCAGACTTGCAGGTCCATACCGGCAGTCCTAAATTTCTTGTTCAAAGTCATTTACACAAACAGGATGTTCACTCTAAGTTTCTGCAGAAGAAGCCCTTCTACTGGTAAACTGGGAAATTCTCAAATCCCAGAGGCGCATGTCCTTTAGAATTATGGGGACTTTTCTTTCACAGAAATATATGAACAAACCTGGCTCTGTGGAGGGAAAAGGAAAACAAGAAGCATTTCAATGATGAAGGCCCCAGATGAAGGGAGTGCTCTTAATTTCTGAGCTTTTGTGAAGTGACATTTCCAAGTCTGTAGTCCATTTATTGCTATGTTCTGGCAGGCTCTCACCAGGTGTTTTTCAACGAAGCACTAAACTTCCCCTCGTCGACTCCAAAAGGAAACCTTCAGGTAGGTTTAATGCAGAAGATTAAGACTGCATTAAGATTAAGTCTGAAATGTTCTGCTACCAATTAGCCCTCTAGTATTTCTGTAAGTCTTGAATTTTTGATGCGATCAATGACACCAGTAGAGCCATCTTCTGTGGAGTGGTTATTAAAGATATAAAAATCAATACAAAGATGATACTTGGAAATCTATATCACAAGATAATGAATCACCATGAGAGCCGACTAAGAAGAATGTCAGCAAACCAAACACAAGGTTTGTGCATAACAAAGTATCTCATGACAGTAGAATTTAAGCTAAATTTTGCATGAGACAGAAGTCTTCAGGCTACACTTATGATACATTTGCATGACAAGGTTTTAATAAGATGAAAACACAAGCCCAACCAGGCAAAGGGCTTCTAGTAACATTTGGGAAAAAAAAAAAAAAAGAGTGGGGATTGAGATGTTTGTGACTGAGCCAATAATGGCATGATTTAACTTTAACTAATGATAAAACAGCATTAAAACTTTCTCTGTCAGTAATCCTCATTCAATTTCTTTTAAATGAAACATTATTTGCCTGCATTTTAAGTCCATAAGTACTGATTGTTATTGGAGCTGTGTATTGGAGCTTCACAGAATAGTCCAAATTTAATTTGAACTGGGGATTGATTTCGTTTCCTTCAAAGGAAGATTTTTTTTCCTTCCAAAATTGAGCTGGTGCATGACTTTGCAAGTTCATTTTGGTTTTCTCCTTGACACAATTGTAAGTGACAGGAGAACATTTATGTGTTTTGTCCTTAAGGGACATCACGACGTTGCTAATGAAGCCACAAATGACTGGGAGCTATTCTTTGGCTTTAGAGATATGGATTCCCTATGATCTCATGTCATCGCTGACAGAAAAAGCACAAATAAACCAGGCTGCCCTGTCTCCAGTACACTAAACCACTGTATATTTAATAGATATAGAATTTTATGCTTGAGATTTTCCAATTTACAACTACATAAATAAACTTTTACAGACAGGGATTAGGTAAGGGTGTGTTTTTGTGTATTCTGGGTGATGCAGAAGTCATAAATGTTTCTATTTCCTTCTTTCTCCAGGCACATATACGAGTCCCTCATTAGCACTCGTCAGTGGCAACCATTATGGAAAGACCTGCTCATAACCAGTGAGTGTCAAGTCCTTAATAGCAAAGCCTGGCTCTTCATTAACCAGTAAACCTACTGATTTACCGAGAGATGTCTTTGCTTTTCTTGGAATTTTTTCACCCACGTCTTATCCAAGTGCCAACACCATTTCCAGAAAGTAAGACAACGATTTGTTTATGCTATTTCGTATTACGCATGGTTTTCTCTGTGTTTTCATTGCATGTTTCAAAGGTTGCCTTGATCAGTCAGGGTGAATTTCCCAGAGATTTTTTTTTTTTTCTCCCAACCTGTCATGTAACAATAAGAGAGCTAGATACACATTATGTAGTCTTAACAAGTCTGCAGTTTTGACTTAATTTGTTTCCCTCCCTTTTACCCCCTGAGGGTCCCACAGCAAATGAACCATTCAGTAGCATAAAACAAGGGGAATTAGTTTAGATTTTAATAAAACACAGACCTCTTGCAGGCAGTATCTACCCTGATGCCGAAAGTGTGCAGATTAAAATATTGTGGTGTCTTGATTGTCCTGACAGCTCACGATCATCCTCCTGAACCCCCATTGCCTGGGAAACCTCAACACCCACAGGGGTTCAGTCCTCAGCCTCATCAATGGTACTAATACCTCCACTTCTTTATCTTTGTCTGTAAAATCTACACTACAGAGGCATGAATATACTTAGCGGTTTCTCAATACTTTTCAACTCAGGATTTAAGTTGGGTAGTCCCTCATATCTCTTTTAGGTAGTGTGAGGGGGGAAAAAAAAGGGGTGTGAGAAATGCTATTCTCACGGGCAAGAGGCTTATAGGTAGCATTTAAGGAAGTATATATATATATATTTTTTGGAACAAAAAGATTTTGCAAGCTAGGAAACTTTTAGTCTTCATAACCTCTGTCCTGTTCTCTTGGGGATGGGTTTTGATGCCTTGAAAGGTATATTCATTTGTTTACAAATAGCTGATGATGGTATGCTTTGTGAAGTTGCTAAGGATACACCTTATATGGGGGGGTGAAGAAGGTATTCAGTAAGACTGAAAAGCTGTTTCTCCTATGAGGTCACATTTTAATGCTTTTTGGGGAAATGTTGGTTAGTGTCCTTACAAGTTTGGTTATCAAATAAATTCAAACTGGGTTAAGTGTCTAAACCTGGGCAGAATAATCAAACATTATTTTTCATAGGTGGAAGAA
Organism: Callorhinus ursinus; assembly: GCF_003265705.2. Taxonomy (NCBI): domain Eukaryota; kingdom Metazoa; phylum Chordata; class Mammalia; order Carnivora; family Otariidae; genus Callorhinus; species Callorhinus ursinus. The sequence continues at coordinate 33,971,747 of NW_027397071.1, forward strand.
AGGAGATGCTTAGCAATTACGTAAGAGCAAAGTCCTTCCTAATTGTCTAAAGGATAAAAAGTTGAACCCAAAAATTAGGCAGGTAAGTCATATGGAAAAAGTTAAGTTTTCAGACAATGTCTGTTCACCAGGTAAAAACTGATGAATCACTCTTGATAAAATGAGCTGAGGGGATAAAAAGCCTAGATATCTGAACAAGAAAATTTCATTTTCCATGTAGTTAAGATGGGCTTACGGGCAGGAGATAAAACCCACAGAGGGCATTTTCAACATTAGATGAACACATAGTTTTTTAGATCTTTAATTTAATTTAGAAATCAAGAAGACCGATGTATTATTTTATAATACCATGTCTTATATAACCTAATATTAATATATTTTTCTAGCTTCTGTGCAATAAAACAGAGTAGTTTTAATTAACAGGAAGTTAACACATAATGGAAGCAAAGAGAATTATCCAGGAGTTTCACACAAGACCTGATCTTTGTAAATAAGCCCAGAATTAAGACTACTTCTAGACGTCTATGACTCAATGTTTCACTAGACCTCTTAGTGGCCAGCCCTCCGACTGGTCACCCGCCTTTTATGAATCCAGGGAACTGGATGAATCCAAATCTTAGATGGTCTAATTTTAGGAGAATCAAAGCAGGATAAAAATGTATTAAGGCAGGGAGAATTGAAGTTAAAACACAACCAAATGTGTTGAAAAAAAATTGGAAAGAAATATAACAAAATGTTAACAATGTTTTTCTTGGGGTGTTGGCATAAACAATGGCTTTTATTTTCTTCCTTGTATGTTTTGAAATTTATAAATCATCGACAACAGCACTTCTATTCTACCCAGAAAAAAACAGATCAATGAAAAGTACAATCTACTGGCTGAAATTACTGTTATATACAAAATGAGTACATTTTACCATTGGTAATGCCTTTGGCTATAGAGGAAAGATGATTTCCATAGAAGGATTACGATGTTTTATATCTAATTAGTTGGGAAAGCTTTAGGCAAAATCAGAATCACAGATCCTGGAAGCTGAATACAGTGAAGACTTAAGAGACACGAGGAAGGAAAAGTAAAATCAATGGAAGATCTTCCAGACAGTGAGAACTGTCAGTTAGAGAGTAGGTAAGAATATGAAGAATGTGAAAACAAGACAGAGTGAGCTTTATATAAAAGTGAATAATAAATGAGAAGAGATTAGGAAGTAAACTGGCCTTGAATCTGAAAGTAAAGAGCCACGACAGATTCTGTATTTTGAATGTCAAAATTAAGGAACTCCGTTGGGAAAGAAGTCTCTGGAATGAGCAAATTCAACCTTAGAGTCAGATTGATTTCTACTTGGAGGGGGTACGTGAGGGGGCCTTGAAGTCATTAGCATTGGGCCCGTTTTATTAACACCATAGCTTTCCCTTTACTTCCAAGAAAAAGCCACATATGATGCTTTTACTCTTCATAATTCACTTGCTTAGTCAAATACTCATTGATTTTTCTGAATCTGTGGCCCATCTGCTTGCAAAACATTCATTGACTTCATGGGACTAAATAATAAGTATTGGTTGATATTAATGTACATACATGCAATAAAACTGTCAACTTAGTCATCTTCCTGGTATACCTGCGCATATAAGAAAAGCATCATTAGACAGTGAGGCAGCACCGTCTGAGAGGTAGTGCACATAATGGAAAGAGCATGCCCTTTGACCTCAGATAGGTTCGAGTCCCGGCTCTGCTACTTGCTCCTTGCTAAATTTGATCAAATTAAATTTTTTAGCCTCATTTCTTTATCTTTAAACCAGGGACATTACCTTCTTCCTATATATAAGTTTTGTGAGGATTTAATGAGATACACATAAATTAAAGCATATGACCGAATGCTACACATGCAGTAAACTCAACCCATGGTAGCTATGATTATCACTGCCATCAGCATACTCACAGTTTACTTTCACAACATAATGCAAATCAGAGTTTCAAGGACAGTATCTAATTTTAATTTTCTTTGTGTGAATCAAATTTTGGATTATTAATATAAATGATCTCATTTTTTCCTTAGATGGCAAATGTTAATTCATAGAACGAATTCAGGGACTTATCTTCCATATTCTCAAATCTTTCCCTATCAATGTCAATGGTATTAGCTTCCTCTTCCTCAATTGGTTCATTCTGGGGCTGCTCAGAAACCCAAAGAGAGCAGGTGAGGGGCCAGCAGGGACAGCTGAGGAGCCTGAGTCCTCAGGGAGAGAATGTGTACGCTTGATGAGCTCTGAGACACTGAATTTCTATTTTGGATAGATGGGGTTTCTCAGTAAGCTTTATGCCCAAGGCCAACATTTGAGTTCAACAAGTTCAAAGACTTGAACTCAGCTACAATAGCTGTAGTTCTTCCTGAGGGGAATGAATTCTTTCTACCCTCCATGGAATCTCCACTATTGCAATGTGCGAGGGGAGCCTCATAGTCCAGGTAAGCTTGGGATTTTGGTGGGATGTCTATTCTCTAGTGGGCATGGAAGAGTGAAAGACCTGTTTGCTGGGATTTACTGGGCTTTCACTGTGAATTAACCAGCCCCTTCATCTGACTACTCCTTTGCTTTGTTTTTAGTGGTCAAATAGCTCATTCCATGGACCCTGGATAATATAAATACAGGACCATTGGTTATTTGGCCTTGAGAAGAACTACATATCCAAGCTCTATTCATTATTAAAATCCCCATCTTGGATCCCACCCCTTCCATCATAACTCCTACAGAATTTATAATTTATAATACTGAGATGAACACATACATATATTTTTTGTTATGATAGTGTTTATTTTGTATATGTTGATTGTACTTTTATAAATAAACTGCAGAAAGCAAGGGTCACGCTTTATACTCTTTGTTGTGGAACAGTTGTGGAGCTATTAGAGACCTCCCAATAAAATTAGTTAAATAACTTAAAAAAAAAGAGGTTTCTAAACATCTAGTCAGTGAGACTAAAATAATACATTTAGCTGGTACTTTTTTGTGACTTTAGAGGTTCTAGTGAATATGAACAGGCTTCATTTTAAACTAGCCCTTTCATTCTTGAGATGATGGAATCAGTGCGCAAGACAAAGGGGCAGAAAGGTGGAAGGAAGGCCTGAGAGCAGAATGTGGATGTGGTGCCTGTCAGAATTTGCTAGACATTTTTGTTGCTTGAAAGTTTTTCTTAAAAATCAGCCTTTTTGAAACTCCTTTATTTATTTCTTCAAATTTTATATAAAGAAATTTAGTTAGACCATCGCTAATTGTTCAAGATCACTCGGAAAATTCAGTTGGAGGTTTGGGACTAGAATTCAAAAATGCTATCCCAGCCATTTATTTTTCACAATGACACTTACCTGATATGCTGGTTATAGGGAATAGACATTATCCATTCATGTTTCTTACATTACCATAGCAATCAAAGTTTATTTATAGCATAAAGACCCCAGAAAAATTATGCTGGAATATTTTAGCATAAAACAATTTAAAATTTCTGAAGTATTGCACTAAAGCATTGTCTTAATAGCTAATATTATCCCTTCTACCATAACTATTACTTGCCTTTTTTTTAAGATTTTTTTTTTATTTATTTGACAGAGAGATACACAGCAAGAGAGGGAACACAAGCAGGGGGAGTGGGAGAGGGAGAAGCAGGCTTCCCACTGAGCAGGGACCCCGATGCACGGCTCCATCCCAGGATCCTGGGATCATGACCTGAGCCGAAGGCAGACACTTAACGACTGAGCCACCCAGATGCCTCATGCCTTACTTTCAATATTATAGTGGTGTGATCTTTTTCAAGATTATATTAAGACAATAATATTTGTGTGATCATTATTCAAGCCTATATTGAGATCTACTATATTTACTGGATATATTTTGAAAATAGGAGAATGAAAGAACTATTCAAACCAACATATGAATAAAAGTCATGATGGGGAATGGTATCTGTTATTTTTCCAATAGATTGCCTGTTAATACCTATTCTTTAAAAGATACATCATTATTTCTAGTTTGCCAAACATTGCCTGTTTAAATGATTTTAACACTAAGCATCACTCTGAACTAAATATTATAATAGTATGGTTAATTAAAAAAAAAGATTCTAACTTCAGTTTAGGTCTTACTTCTTTTTTTTAAGATTTTATTTATTTATTTGACAGAGAGAGACACAGCGAGAGAGGGAACACAAGCAGGGGGAGTGGGAGAGGGAGAAGCAGGCTCCCCAGTGAGCAGGGAGCCCGATGTGGGGCTCCATCCCAGGACCCCAGGATCAGGACCTGAGCCGAAGGCAGACGCTTAATGACTGAGCCACCCAGGCGCCCCTTAGGTCATACTTCTTATTCAAATCAATAGTCTTTAAATGGCTCAGCAGATAACTTGTTTAAAACTTATAATTACCGTTTTCTACCTTTGGTTATTAAAATAAAAATATAGCCATAATCAATGATGGCATTTGTAAGAAATACATAAATTATGTAAAATAAACCATATCCCTGTATGTGTTAAAAGATCAGTTGCACATATTTATATTTTCAAAGTTATCTTTAGAAATAGGATAGTGATCAATTGCATTTTGGAGATGAGAAAACTAGGTCAGAGAGCAGTTACTGACCCAGAATTGAACCTAGGTGTTCCAAGGTTCTATAAACCATACACTGTTGTTATCTATTTTCTTTTCTGTGTTCTGTTCCTTTCAGTCCTGAGATAGGGGGATGATAGATTTTAGAAACACGCTTTTGCTCATGGAGGAAGGAGAAATCCAAGGACTTGTTCTGACCAACTAGCATGATGGTTAAGTTTATTAGAAGAGAAGGATGGATACTAGTGGAAACACAGACTCCTGGCAAATCTACTGGAGAGATGAAGTCATTAGCCAGATATAGGCTCATTAAGCTCTAATGGTGATCATAATCATCCGTTTGTGATTTGGAAGAATGGTGCCTCCATCCCTTTGAAAGGTTTTTGTTTTGTAGATCCCTTTTTATTCTGCTTCCTGAAACTCTATGCCAATTGATGTTTGCATGTTTCTGAAATGGCTATGAGTCTTCTAATTTATTCTCCCGCTACACTGTGCTGCTAAGCTGGCAGGCACCTGTGTTCAGGTCACTTTCCACGTCACACCACCTAGGGCTAGCCAGGGACCCATTCAAAGGGCAATGGGATGCCAATTATTTCCCTTCCTGGCATTTACATGAAAGGTATAATATATCTCCTTTAGGAGAAAGTCTGCAAAGAGGGAATTGGGAGTTTGCTTCCCTTAATAATTCCCACAACCACCAAGTTTCTGGACTAAAGGAAAATGAAGAAGCTGAAACAAAGTGAGGAGGTAGAATAAAAGCCCTTTATTTAATCAGTAAATTTAGTGTTTACTAGGTGCTAGGCAATATTCCAAATGTTTTGCATCTACTCATTTGTTTAGTGCCACAGCTCTTGGAAGTGAGTACTATTATTTCTCCCACTTTGTAGATAAGAAAATCTAAGGCCACCGTGTCATAGCCAGTAAATGGCAGAACCGCAATTTGAATTTAGTTTGGCTCGGAAGCTGAGTCTTCTCACCGTTTTGCTGTAGGTGATATCAAAGATCCTGCATGTACCTTCATATAGATTCGATACCTTCTAGAAATAATTATTTAACAAGCAGGAAAGCAAATGATGACTGATTTAGAGAAACAAAAATACAAGGCCATCCTCTATAAATTCCTTTACCACATACTTCCTCATCTGACTTTGCCCGTGGTAGAGGTGGCCTTAATGGGATGTTTTGTACCTCCTGCTACTTCTACAAAGGAATGCATCCCAATACTTTTGGGCTTCATGTATGCAAATAACGGCTCTAATCGTTTTCCAATCAACTATGTGATTTGTGATGTTCTGGCATACCCCAGGGCAGGTGCCTCTTAAGATTATGAGAAGACTTTTAGGGGCGCCTGGGTGGCTCAGTCGTTAAGCGTCTGCCTTGGGCTCATGTCATGATCCCAGGGTCCTGGGATTGAGCCCCGCATCGGGGTCCTGCTCCGCGGGAAGCCTGCTTCTCCCTCTCCCACTCCCCTTGCTTGTGTTCCCTCTCTCGCTGTGTCTCTCTCTGTCAAATAAAATTAAAAAAAATCTTTAAAAAAAAAGATTATGAGAAGACTTTTATAAAATTTGAGGTAGGTAGCCAGCCTTAAGCAACATACTGTACATAACCTGACACTGAAAGAGCCAACCTGCAGATGCAGTTTATGGTTCACACAGCATAACCCAGTCTGCAACAGATGAATGAGAAACAACACATTTACACAATGCTGGAATTCATACTATAATTGAACCCATTATGTCATATTTTGAAATTAATCATTTACCTTATGAATCTATGTAGGCTCCATACTCTTCAGAACTAGTTGTGTGGTTTAGAGTGAGTTGTCTGAGACCTAGAAGGAAGACAAACAAACCCACAGTTCAAATTCAGCATGAAAAGAATATCAATAGGATTGAGGATACATTCTCAATGTACATCAAATATTGCTTTGAGTCAGATGCAAATTATAAAGGCATTTACTAGTTCGGAGTTTCAGAGAAGATAGAATTTAGATGACATGGGATATCTGTGTTGGTGCCCCTATTCTTTAAGAATCAGCTCAGACAAAAATGCGAATGGGTCTAAAATGTTCCTGGAACTGAGCAGTGTAACTGAACCCAGGAGGGAAGAGCAGGCTGCCCACCCCCCACCTGGGGGCATGGGTTAATAAAAAGATCAATTGCGCTCTTATCTTGTTAGTCATTAGACAGCCCACTGATGCCACCTGCTTACTTTAAATGTGAAAGTACAGGCCAGCCATTGCAAAGCTGCCACCATTGCTTGGGATCCCCCTTTCTTTCTGCTCTAGTGACAGGAGGGAAAAGGCCAGAGTCAGACACTTAGAAGCTGAGCATCTGTTCCTTTGGTAAGCACGGATGTGAGCGAGGGCAAATCAGAAAGCAAGTCTTTACCCAGGGAAAGGAGGGTGCCTGGTTTCCTCTTCAATGATTATACCACAATGTGAGGAGGTCATAAGGTTAATATTAATGTGAACGCAAGAAACATTTTAAATGGAAAAAATAAAATGGCTCAGAGGATTTTTCTTCTTTCTTTAGGTAACTGTATCCCTCAGACCTGACACGGCCATGTATTAAAAACACACAGAGTACACAAACTTTGTGTGTTTGCTTGAATGGTCTTCGGGGACCACGGCCTGTTTTTCAGTTGTCAATTATTCTTTTCCAAAAGCATAAGGAAAGGTTTACTTGGCTCACTTTAGTATCAGTTGACAATGATTAAAATTTCAAAAGAAACATTACACATGTCCTAAAACAAAGAAAATGGCTGCTCACCATTCGTAGACAGGGAAGAAACTTTATTTTTTATATTGGTAATGGGATCTTTTTCCTCAGAAGCCAGTGTCTACTTCTCTGAGCAGCTATAAATGGGCCTCCTGACTGTTTTCTCACCCCTGACACTAACTACACTCAGCCGACATCACACGTGTGAGGGGAAGACTCCAGACCATTCCACCTTTGTAGCAGATAAGTATTCATTTCTCTCTTAATAAAATGAGTATGTTTAATTTACCTTGTACATACTTGATGGAAGGCATATTTATTATTTATTGATTATTACTATCCAAGCAGTGAGTATTTATTTTACTACCAGTAATAGCTTTCTCTCTCTCTCTCTGTTGAACATGCCTATTCCAGTCAAAAACATTTTGCAAGGAGTGAAATGTTAACTTAGAGAAATGGTGAGGTGTAGCAATTAGCTACAGTTTCTCAAAGTGCGGAGATGGTAAATCCAACTCGTGGCCTGTTAAGTACTGCCCTCTCTTATGTTTACTTTAGGCTCTAAAAGTCAAGGTACTATATGAAGGTTCTGAATACTTAAAATTCATTCCTAATGCAGCAGTGTGTAGATGGATGGATTTTCCATCAAGTGAGTCATACACGCAAGAGAAAATCAAACACTGTCTCCAGCCTAAAACGGACATAGTTTAATCAAGGGACCAGACCAAGATATGAGTGCCTATTAGAAAAGCATTATTTAGTGAATTTTTAAACAATAGAATTCTAAGATGGGCTAACTATAATGCATTTTGGAGGCTAGATGAGGTATTAGTTGTTTCCTGAATGTAAAGGGACTTATTAATATCACTTGTATCCTTGATGAAAGTATGTTGTGAAGAAGATGGCTCTCTTATGCTTTTATATGTATAAATTACTAATAAGAGAGCAAGAGAGTAAGTTTTTGGAGACTGGTAATTTTTAGTTTTTCAACAAACTATAAATCTGTTGGGAAATGGAGCAGGATTTTTTTAAAAAGTGTTTTATGAACACAAAGGCTTTGATGAGATGGCTGAGGGAGGCTGTAAAGCTTGACCTTAAAATGCTTGATGAAAAACGGACATGCACCCTTCTTCCATGTGACCTTGCATCAAAATGACAGTCCTTGGATGCAGTTCAACCAAGTCTAACACTGAATTTTTGTCCCTAGCACCATGGTTTACGATGAGGGTCCAACATAGCTATAAGGGCTCTACAATGAGTAACAAAGGAAAGTATGCTAGGTAGACTCATTTCCAGGCTTCATACTGTCCTTGATTATGTCCACTTACAGATGAGCATAATATCTTGGACCCCCATGGCTGAAAAAGCTAAAGGAATAAAGTAGCACTTAAGGTTTTTTTTCTTACCAATTTCTTCATCTCATGGTTAACTAATAGACATGAAATTAACATAGAAACAATGGACATCTGATTATGTAATTTTGTAAATGAAGGATATTTTCATCTGTAATAAAGAGGCTCATTTTAGGGGCGCCTGGCTGGCTCAGTCAGTGGAGCATGTGACTCTTGATCTCAGGGTTGTAAGTTCAAGCCCCACTTTGGGTGTAGAGATTACTTAAAAATAAATATCTTTAAAAAAAAAGAAGCCTATCTTGTAGGATGAATTAATATTGGCTATCAAACTATTCTATGTTTAAGAGATCAAAGGTAACTGAGTAATTGTTGATAACTGTAGTAATGAGTACACTTTTTAAATGGACAGCCAGACTTCTATTTTTTTAATAGGCATTTATATTTGAAAATTCATGGTTCAAGAATTTTTCAATGTTTTCTTGACAGTTTAGGCACATGGTTTAAAATTTCAATGCATACCATATTGGATAATTTAGAAAGTTACAGAAATAGAATTAATTTTATATATGTCTTTTACATACAGAACATACCTACTAACTTTGTGAACAAACCTATTGAGGGCAGCATTAACCAAGTGTAGTCAAATGTACAAAATAAAGTATTTTTGCTAAAGTTTGAGAATGCCTTCTATATATATCAGAATGGGGCTTGCTAGTCACCCTTGAATACAACATTTATTACAGTTGTTGAATAAAAATTTCCCTCTTCTTTAAGAAGAGTTACTCTTTGTGTACTTTCTTCAAATTTTGAAGCCAGTTTCTTTGAGAAAATTTCCCAAATTTGAAAACAATAGCATTTAAAGAACTCTGACATCTGAGTAATTCTTATGTGTGCTGTAGCGGTGGTATCAATATTAAAAAAAAAAAAAAAAAAAGCAAGGCCAGGACTTTACCAGTCAATTTAGAATGAGTATTCTTTAAACCATACTTTAGGGGGAAATCTATGAGATTCAAGAAGAAATAAATTCCAAGTGATATGAAAGCAACATTTTGATCATCAAGATGCAAATGAAGAAACTATAATTCTGAGTATATACTGAGAAGAGAGTATATAATTCAATATGAAAAAAAGCTCAAGAATGAAAAGAAGCCAGTTGAGAGAAAAAGTGCATCCAATGCTAACTTATCTAGACATAAAGGGCAGTGAAATGAATTTAAGTAACCTAGAGGAAATTTCTAATCTTATCTTTTTTTGTCTTTTACAATTAAATAAGGCAAAATTATTTTGAGAAGCTTTGAGGAAACTCCACAGCCTTAATATTTTGTTATTGAAAGAGGTCCTGTCTTTTCTGTGGCTCCTGCTGGAACTATGATGATCGACTCTTAAAACTCTTAACTAACTGTACCTTCCATTTCAGAAGCAAGTGTAATCATTAGGGAAGATCAGCTCTGCCGCTTTCTCTGTTCCACTGCATGATGTAGGCTGAGGAGGCTTTTGAGGTCACAACTAATATTATCATTTCCCTAATTTAAACAACAGCAACAACTCTGAATACTCTGAGTGGAATGGAGCTGTCATAGAAGCAAGCCAGGCCTCTTAATTGGAGCCTCATCTTCCGGGATGGGGACATTAGACAGTAGGCAATCAATTGGGAAGGGCCGAGAATGTTTGAGCAAGGGAGTGAATTAACCAGAAATCCAATTTAAGTAGACGAAGTGTGTGTACTATAGATCAGAGCAAGGACAGAAAACAGATTTATTCAATAATTAACCAACAACAACCCAACAAATACTTTGAGCAGTGTTTAACATTTGATAGTACTGTTTTAGTAATGATATTCTATATTAATAATATAGTATGTTCATACTATAATAATATTTAATAGTAGTAGTACTAAGTTTAATAAATAGTTCTTTTTGGTACTATTAGATCCTGAGGATACAGAGGTGAACTAGCTGGTCAAGGTCTCTGTTTATACAGACGGAAAACAGACATAAAACATCAAACAATTGAGAGAAAAGGAGGGAGGAGAGAAACTTGTGTTTTAAGAGTGTCTAATTCTAGAAGAATGCTCTTTTTATGATAAGCTGAGTCTAAAGCTGTGAAGATTGGATAGTAGGCTATTGTTATAGTCCAGACAAGTAAGAGATTAATGAGAACCTAGACTAGATGGAAGCTGTGGGAATTAAAAGGAAGAAAAAATGCAAGAGGTATTTCAGAGACAATCAATAGAAATTGGCAACCGCTGAGATGTGCAGTACAGGAGAGGGAAGAGACATAGATGAATTAGAAACGTGGAGCCTCAGGGAAGAAATCGGGATGCTGTTAAGAGAAATACAGATGTCAAAAGACCCAAGTAGTTTGATGGGGTAATGATGGATTTGTGTGTGGTACCTTGTGTTTTCTGTGTCAAAAAGTCTCATGGAGGTGACAATAAGTAGCTGGGACTGTAAGATTATAAATTGGGGGAGAAACTAGCACAAGAGAGTTGGGTGTCATTCTGATGGACAGTTAAAGCTGTGGTATCGTCTGTAATCCTCAAAGATAATGGAAGAGTGGGACCTCCATCGAAGTGGGGGTTCTGGGAAATGATGTCATTAGGGGGAATGGAGAGAGGTAAGGCAAGTAGAAATAATACCAGTTAAATACTGATTCCTACATGATCGACATGGCTCTGAGCACTTTACGGGAGGTCAGTTCACTTCATTTTCACAACGACCCTTAGAGAGCAGATTTTGTTATTGACCCTACTTCATAAATTAGGAAATGGGACTACAGAGAGGTTGCTGAGGCCACATAGCTCATAGGAGATAGAGTCTCAGAAGCCCTGTCCTTAACACTACCTTGGAGTGCCTCTTAGGTGGAACAAGGGATTATGAAAAGAGCGTTGCTCTTGACTAAAACAGATATCAAACAGATTAAATTTAAGTGGTTAGGTTAGCAAAGCGTAGAGCTGAACTTGAGAGGTAAAGCAACATGCATGAGAAACAAGAGCACAGAGGGGGCCTTCATATTAAGCAAATGACGACATGCAAAATAGTTTTGTGAACACTTTCAACAGGTGCTGTGAGGACAAGTTCAGGATTCTGTGAAAGTCTATACGTGTGGGGTCCTAACCTATTATGTGGGAGGTACAGGGGGTTGCTATCAGAGAAGTCTACCTTGAGAAAATGACATTTCACATCTGGAAGGACATTCCAGATGTGAGGGCCCTTCGGCAGGAGGAACTTACAAGATTCAAGGAATAAGGAAATCTGGGGCAAAGATAAGGGAGGGGAGGCCCTAAGGATTCTGGACTTTATCCTAAGAGTAGTGGAAAGGTATTGGAGGAGATTAAGCAGGAGAGTGACAAATTAAGGGGCAGAAAGTTTAAGGAAACTGGCCGAGATCATACCGCTGCTAATTGAGCCCCAAGGAAACCCAGATCATGCCAGATCCAAGGTCCTCCCTCTCATAAAACTCTATTACTGTCCAGAGCTGGGAGGCAAAATGTTTAACAGATCCCTGGGGGGGAAAGCAATGATTTGCAGCATTTTTTGATATTAGTGGTGTAATTGCCATCGTGAATTTTAAGCTACTCGTGTGTCCCAAGTTACTGATGCAGAACTGGGAAGAGATGCTCCCTATCACATCATGATATGATATTTTTAACATTCAAATGCAATAAGCGGCAACACCCTCAAGAACATAGAAAACAGTGCAATGTACTGCAATAATTAGGAAGTGATGAGTTCTGTGTATTTATTGACTCTGTTTTCAATATAACATATTTAAATCAAAATGTATATAATTAATTTTTAATAGTGGCTCTCTGGGGGGAACAGACAGCCTGCCAAAGTCCTGAAAACTTAGTAATAGGATCTCCTGAGCAGGTGCAAGCTGGCACCGCCTCAAAGAACCATGTCTTGGGTGCAGGGTTTTATTATTGGTTCCTGGACTCTTAGATAAAATCTCACTCATGTCTTTGTATTTACTGTGTGGATCATCGAACATATTCAATGAGAAGAAGGCATTTTTTTTTTTTCCCCAAGAAGGAGTAGAAGAGAGGAACTTGGGGGAGGGAGGTCTGTGCAATGTCCTCCATGGGGACACCAGGTGACTGATAGCAAACATTTCTGGTCCATTTTTTCACCTTTGCTTTCAAACAGTCAGGAGAGCAAGATTCTGGTTTCCAATACAAATTTAAAACTGTTGCACTGAAGCTAAACTTATATTCGCTGTATCCATTACCATTCAGTCTTATGATTGTCATGCAACCTCCTCTTTAGGAAAATCACTGGACCCTAAAACAAAATGTTCAGAAACATGCAAGTGAAAATGGCTCAAACTCTCAGACTTTGGCAGTGTTACTTGAGTTGCTGTGGCCTCAGAAGGGACAATCATAATATTTTTCTGGCTGTCTTGTCTTGATTTATAATTTGAATCTCCATAAATGATAATAGAGAGGGCAATTATCAAAGAAATGGAAAGGGCAATTATCATTAAATTGAAAACACATCACACATCCAACAGGATGAATGACTGAGCTAAAAACAGATTTTTGTGGATCTTGCAACTGTTCCAAAAGAACCTAATGGAAGCAACTTCATCTCCCCACCTCCTCCAATTAACCAGATGACTTTGGATATATTTTCCTTTTTTTTTTTTTTTTCCTTTGGATGATAACACAAGGCCTGTTAAACTAATCTGCCTGAACACTGACACTACTTGGGAGATGTAAATTTATGAGACTAAGCCAGTTGCTGTTTGCCTAGTGTGAAAAAAAGCTTTCCTTTTTTTTGAAAAACAGTAGAGAAAAATTAGTTCCCTTGTTTGTACATTTGTGATTCCAGGAGACTGCAGACGCCCGTCTCATCTGCCCTTAACCCTTGCAATGAATCTTTTTAAGTGAGGCAACACGGGTGTTTTTGTTCATGAGGTTAAATAATAGACTAGACAGTGAAATTCCCCTAACAGGCTTTTGTCTTGTTTGGATAAATTGAGCAAATTATAATCCAAACTATAGGTATTAGTGATCACTACTATAAATACGGAAGCAAGAGGTAAATGTTTAGGCATGCCTTTTGTGGAGAATTCTTACCATTTGGATTTACTCTTTTAAAGAGTAGAATTAGAGACATTCTCTGGAAGGGGTAAAGTGTGGAAGGAGGAAAACAACAAAACAAAAATTCCTTTTTGTTAGCACATCTGTATAGTAAAAATAGTGGTGGCATGAACGTCAATATCTGCCCATATGAAGCCTTATATAAATCTGATCAGATCTTGATAGGGAATAACAAGGGTTCCCCCTTTCATGTTAAGCTCTGGCTTGCTTATCTTTGTAATATATGGATCATGAAGAAACTAAACATGGAACGACGGAAATGCTCAGATGAACTTAATCTGTATTTATTTCATCTGGGTTTCTGCTTTCCGCATATTGGTTCTTGACAGAACCACTGGTCCTTGACCTGCCATTGTTAATGCTTAACCAAGATTAGGTTTGTTGACTTGAGAACAAAGAATCATAGGATGATACCAGCCCATGAGGCTATATTCTTAGTTACAGAGCTCAGGCATTGTGGTAATAGATGAAAAAGAAAATATAGTTCAAAAGAAAGATGGAAAGAAGACTGACATTTACTAATCACCTATTATTTCTCAGGCACATGTAATTTTATTTTATTTTATTTTATTTTTTAAAGATTTTATTTATTTATTTGCAGAGAGAGAGGGAGAGTATAAGCAGGGGGAGTGGCAGGCAGAGGGAGAAACAGGCTCCTTGCTAAGCAAGGAGCCCGATGTGGGACTCGATCCCAGGACCCTGAGATCATGACCTGAGCCGAAGGCAGACGCCCAACCATTTGAGCCACCCAGGCGCCCCAGGCACATGTAATTTTAATATAGCCACTATCTGGTATCAAACCTGTATTTGTACATCCTCCCCTGCCCAAACAAAAACAAATCAATTATATTTTACTATGCTATACTGTGACTTTTGCAAGTACCTTCCCTTTCATGTTGGAGGTACTGAGCTGTGCTTGCTATGTGCACACTCTGGTGTTTTGTTCCTTGGAGAAGGCAATATATGCTGTATTGTTTAGCTGCCAGCAATATGCGATATCAGTGCTGAATATTGTCCTTTCAAAGACGTCTGATAAATTCTCTATTAAGTCATTTTTTTCTAGCTTCTATCTTTCACATACTCTAGAACAGTTTTTCAATGTAGGAAATATTTGAGAGCTTTTCCAAAACAATAAAACAGAAAAAAATTCTGTCCAATTTACTCACTACGAATTTATATAATATGTGCGTGTATCCATAAATTGCCCATCTTGAATTGATTTTTTTGGTGTGTGTGTGTTGAGGAAAAAAAATTGTCATATTTATCAGTTTACCTCAGTCAGTAAATTTATTTTTAAATGACAAGTACACTAAAAACCAAGGAGAAGTGGTTTCCTTTAAAAAATTCCCCAAAGTTCCAAGTGCTTTGAATTTTTTGAGCTCTCAACCAGTACCATCTGTTGATTAAGTAACTGACTTTTGGACATCCTCGTGAAGGGGCTGGGGTGGGGGAATTTCCCTTGAATTCTAGGAAGTGTACTTTGGACATGATGTTTACTTCCTTTGATGTCACAATTTTTCTTGATAAATATAAATATTTATTTTTAACATGGTTGTTAAGACTTAGGCAATATTCTGTTTCAATTCCTGTGTCAAATACTGGATGGAGTAGAAAGAGTCAATTTATGGATTGATATGCTCACAGATTAAATACTGAATTTGTAAAAAGTGAACTTAATATTATTTTATATTTTAAAACGTATTTGGAACATAAGAGTTTTTGAAAAATAAAAATTGAAAAGCCATCCCCCTAACATAAAGTATATTAAAAGTCATATTGATAGTTTCTTTATCATCAATATTCTTGGAAATTAGTACTTGTTTATCAATTGCATCCTGTACTTGTATTGAAACCCTTTGTCAACTCTATTTAATTCTCATAGGAACCCCATGAAGTATGCCTCATTGCGTGATTTTGCATATTTACAACCCAGAGAAGTTTACAAAAACTTGTCATGTCAGTAAGTAAGCAAACAGAAAAGCAGGGACTGAAACCCAGATCTGTCAGATTCTAAGGCCTGTGGGTGGCACAGGGCAGTTTTCAAATTGTGCCAATTGTCAGCTAGTCTGGAGGCAAAGTAGGACTTGTTCATATACTTGTGTTTCTTAAGACAGTTTCAGTTAAAAGCTGTTCCAGGTAACAGATGATATCCTAATTTCTAAAATATTTAAATAAATCAGAATGTCAGTTCTCTCTGATTCTCTCTGATCATAATATTCCCCCAACCCCAATCACACTCCCATTTTCCATAACCAAACATACAAGTTCTATATTTGCCAAGGGTTTGTTCACTTACTCATTCAACAAATACTCTCATTATATACCAGGCATTTTTCTAGGCCCTGAGGAAAAAAAAAATGAAGTCACTATGGTTGCAAAGTTTATATTTGGATAGGCGAGAGAAAATAAACATACATGTACATATATACAAACATAATTACAAGTAAGCTCAAATAGCAATAAATGCAGAGAAGAATAAAATGGGGTCAGGACTAGAACATAAGAATAACTGACTTTTAGTGAAAATATATTACAAGTGTCAGACACTGGTCTAGGCACTTTACATAGATGAATTATTTAATTCTTACAAGATTCTATGGGGTAGGTTTGGTATCTGTGGTGGACTGAAGACGGAAAATTATCAACTACTTCTGAAATTGAGAGGTAGGGTTTAACTTCTCTCCCTTTGAGTCTGAGCTGGCCTTAGTGACTTGCTTGATGAATAAATGGGGTAGAAGAGACAATAGACTAGGTATGGACTTCTACCTTGTTCCTTTGGAACCTTGAGCTGCCATGTGAGAAGAAGTCAGACTAAGGCTTCCATGCTGTGAGAAAGCCCAAGCCACAGAAAGAGGTGAGGTGTAAAGTGAGCCTCAAGTGAGCTGCCAGCCCACAGTGGGAATGAAGCATATTGGATGGCCAGCCCCCTCAAACCTACTATCCAGTTGGTATCCGACCCCACCAGAATGACCAGCCCCAAATGAGAACCACCCAATGGAGCATAGTCATTCACAGAAAAGTGAAAGATAATAATAAATCCCTGGTTTAAACCTACTTGGTCTAAACCAAGTTTTGGGATGTTTTGTTAGGCAGCAATGAATAACTGGAATGATTATGATCTTCCTTTTATAAAGAAGAAAACCTAAGGAAAGAAAGGCTGAGTAATCTGCTTGCCGAATGGTATAATCGGGATTCAAACCCAGTCAGGCTGACCCCCAAGCTCCATTTTACATTCTATCCTGTAAGCCTCACCCCTAGAGTGAAATCAGCATTCTCAGCATGTCCCTGACTAAAGTCAGCAGTTAACATCTAGTTTACATTTCATTTTCTCCATTGAATCACAATGGTTAAAACTCAAGGCACACTGCCATTGGAATATGATTGCTCAGCTGGGGTGCTTTTGCAAAGAGACCTTGGGGTGTCCTTGACCCGGAAGTATTATGTGGTCCAAGACCTTTTGTGGATTGGAATCTTAAGAAAAATAAGGAGAATATGGAGGAGATTGACCTGTGCTAATCTATAATCCTTTCATTGTGTTGTAAAATTATGAGAATTATTCAAGTGAAGTAGGAAATCGCATGGCATTTTGATTAAAGAAAAGGAGCATGAAGTAATTTTGTTAAAATAAAGGGCAAATAATTGTCACCAAATCAGATTTCTTGGCATACAAATATGTTACAGCCCTTGTCTAATCCACAGAACTGATATTTGGATGGGAAAGGAGTAACCGGATGTCTGTAGCATGATAGCATTCACCCGCAAGTGGCTGAGCCAGATGGTCCTTCCTCAGCAAGGAAGGACAGATAAAAGTACAATGTTTCCAAGCAAGCCCACAGCGCATATTTCCAAAGACGTTTTTCCTTAGAGTATTTACAGTTTAGTTTAGCTGTTTCCATTCTGAAGACTTTGTATACACAACAATGGGACAGCTCATGATAGCTCAAAGGAAAGAACTTTATAGATGCTGCACATTTACCCCCTCAAGCCTTCCAGGGGAAACTCCTGGTACTCTTGAAACTTTCCTGTCAGACTATTCTACAATCCAGTGCCTTTTCCAAGCAGGAAATATGATGTTCCAAAGACAACTTGACCTCCTGTTTGAAAATGGTGGTGGTGGGGGAAGTGTGTGAGGTGGGGAGACAAAACAGGCATAGTCTAAGTATACTTAATTCATAGACCCACTCACAAATACAAACAAGTTAATTTTGTTAAGAACGCAAGGTAACATTTCACTTAAGACAAAATTCCAATCATTTATTCTCCTCTGGAGTACTTCTTATGCATCCTTGAGTTTTTAAAAGTTCAAGTGTTGCATAAAAAATCAACATAATTACAGAAAGCAGTCCTTAAACAAGAATATCCTGTTTTGTTTCCTGCATTCTCACTGGGGTGGCTCCTCTGAATCCTTGACAACATCCAACTCCAAGAAGAAAACATCAAGACTGCTTTGCTGATCTTGGTTTTTACATAGAGCTCCTCAGCAGTGGGGCTATTGGCCCAATGTATAAGCCGACAATCGCCCTATTGTTTACTTTCCAGTCAGAAAAGCGATGCCGCTTTTCTTCACTGTGTATGGTCTCTATAATCCTAACAGTCATGTTCACTCAGCAGTAAGTCCGAATGTATGTTTCCCAGAGGAGTTTCAAATATATGAGATAGATTAGCATCTCTGTGTCTTGATGCAATCTGTGACAGATTCGACAGTAATAAAACATTTGAAAGTGTGGTCAGTACTAAATTATTTGCCGAAGAACAATTTTATTCCTGAGGTAGAAAAAAAAATTAGCAATAACTTTTGGGTAGTAAATACATTGGTTGAGGGATAATACAAACCCTGAACCTCTTGCCCTCTCAGCATTTCATTCTGTGTAAAGGGAGGAAAAAAAAGCCCAATTGTGTGCTGATGAATTAGAAAACTTCATGTACATTCAAGAAATACACATGCCACTACAAATTAACCATTAGCAGAGCAAGGTATTCATCCTTTCTGTCAGATTCTGTGGGAAGTATGCCTTATTAGCATGGAAGCCCAAAGAAGTAATATATCAGTCCATGTTCACTTATCCTACAAAAAAAAAAAAAAAAAGGAACTGGCAATCTCAGTTCTGGAAAAATAAATAGCGTGGATCTTTCCACTCCCATTTCAATCCTAAAATTGAAAATCACTAAATGAAATTCTACTTCCTCTCAGCTTCCAGTTTGTCTCGGGGTTTACAACGGAACGCGGTTTTGCATTTTAAATCAGTTCCATCATAACCCTGAAAGATCACAGGGCTGCTAATTCTCTGCCTCCTGTTTCCACCACCACCAGCCCCCCCCTCCTTTCGCAACTTTGAATTTGAATGGGCCCAGAAGATTCTCTGGGGGTCATGTTTGTGGCCCTTGAGAAGCAGCCTCTCTACTGCTTTCAGCTGATTTCCTGGCATGTTTCATGGGGATTTGTGGTGAGTGGCAGCTCTGGAATCACTTTTCATTCTGTCAGGTTGTGGTTAGGCTTAGTGGGGTTTCTTTGTTATACTGGCCACTACTAGTCAATTCCCTTGAAAATATCTGGTTTTCTCTTTTCCCCTTGAAGAAAAAAGGAAAAAAAAAAAAGCAATTCCAGACTCTCCACCTTACCCCCAAAACACAAACACAAAACAAACATAGATATCCCTTGGAAATCCTGGGGGGGAGATAGAGAAGGAGGAGAGGCCCAGATGTTCTCAGCATCCCAATTTAATTTTGATGTCAGTCTATAAAAGATCTTGGGAGGGCCCCATTTCCCGTACCTGTTCTGCTGACATGCTGTTTTATTAAAGAATCAGGGATAAATTTTACTACCACTTTTTCATGTTAAAAACAAACTAAAATAAACCAAACACACAAAATGTGCATTTTTGAAGCCCAGTGTTTTCATTCTCTTTTAGAATAAACCTGGAAAATAAGAAGTAAGTACGAACATTAGTAAAATAAAACAAACACGAAGGAGCCCGTTAAGATGGAGTTTTCCATGGACACGGTGTGGGGGCGGGGAGGGATTTGGCACTTTTAGTACATGTCGTCTTAAGCCAGAGCTTAACAGAGTTTTGTATTTCATGAATTAGTTTGGGGGGGAAGGAAAGAAAAAGAGAACAACATAAGGTTGCCAACATTTTATATTGCCAAGTTAGGCTACTTAAGAGAAAAAGAACTAACATTGAAATCTTACATCATTTCTTTAAAGAAAGGACATGTTAACATCAGCGGGGGGTGGGAGGAAGGAGGAAAGCCGTAATCTTAGAATACAAGACAGCTTTTACGAGAATGAAGAGTTGGCAACTTGTACACCAACATACCACAAAGGCCTTCAGAAACAGCCAGTTCTTGAAACACGCCAAGCCCCTTCCTACCTTCCTGCCTCTGCACCAGCCGTTCCCACTGACTGGAAATCTATTCCCTGGGACATTGGCAGAGCTCTCCACTCAAATCCAACCACAAGAGGCAGGGCTTCTCTAACCACACTGTTTAAAGCCCCACTCCCCCAGACCCCGAGCAGGCAAACCCTCCTCCCCACTTCCATTCCTCTCCAGTTCCTTACTTTGCTTTCATCTTGGCCCAGTATTTGTGACTACCTGGCTAGTAACTGTTTGCTCCTCATCCGTCTCTCCCGTTAACAACATGAAATACACAAGGTCAGGGGCTTCAGATCATTTGTTTCCCCCCGTTTCTCCACTACCCAAAACATGGCTGGCACCTGTGAGGCACTCCGTACTTATCTGTTCCATTTATAGATGTGTATCATTTCATGGTCCTTATTTCCCTCGTATTAAGAAAGACGTTCGCAGGGCCTGCACGGGTCGGTGTACGGAAACCATTGTTTTAAGAAAGGGATCGGAGAGTCCTTTAGGCAAAGATGAGGGCGCCCCCGGAGGAAGTAGACATTTGACGCATGTGTTCTTTAACGGCAACTGATTTTGCACAGCAGGTGTGAAATCTGTGCTTCTGAGGACTGGCAACACACTGACGATAGGCCGAAAATGTGTCCCACTACTGATTTAGGGGGACAAGGAATACTCTTTGAGCATAGTTAGGCTGTATTTTCACCCTCTTCCTCCCTCCCCAAATTACTGAATTATGTAGTCTAGGCATGGCTCCTTAGGGCTTCTTGGATGGTTTATGCAATTTTTTTTTAAATAAGAGAATGTTTACCAACAACAAGAGACTATGAGGGTGCAACTATCTATTGGATTAAAAATAAAAAGTAACAGTAGCATCCACGTGACAGCATATTTAGCTATTGTCTCTCACAGTTATTCACGGTGAAGTAGGAGAACCAGGAAGTCAGCTTCATAGACAGGCCTTACTACCAAGAAGAGCAGGGCGTTGTAGAAAAAACTGCCTTTGGAATGCATTATGGACAGTTCCCAAATGTAGGTAGTAGGTGTCAAAAGTGTATTTTTCAAGTTTTTGTGCCATCTGGGATCCTGGGTAGGTGACTCTGACTTTTTTTTTCTCGAAAAATATCGCTTATGGGCGTGTGGGGCCCATTTTGGCATGGATTTTCTTCCCCTGAAAAATAGAGAATGAGCCCAAAATGCACCTAAAGCAAGCTTTGCACAGATTTTTTTTTCTTTTTAATTTGGGTACAATATCTGCTCTTGTTGCCACACTTCTGAGTAGCAGTAACAGGTCGTAACATGATGGTGTACAAATAAGTGAGATCTGGCAATTGGCGAAGGAAATGAGAGTTTAGTGTGTACATTTGTGTTGTGTATATATGTGATAGGGTTAACATATATCGGTTATTATAATAATGATGATGGGATTCATGGAAAGTATAAAAGCGTTGATCTTTGAAATTCCTTTCATTCTCTCTCTCTGTCTTTCTGTCTTTCTCTCTGGATCTCTCTTTTATGCTACAGAATGGAATGGAGCGGGGGATTTAGAAAGCCTCTGCTGATTAATCCATCATATTCTGACAACTGAATTCCCAGAAACAGAGTATCAGACTTTCGCATAAAGTGTCATTTTGACTGGAATCTTTCAAGTTCAAGGCTCTGAAGTCCTCAGAGGAAGACTGCCCCATAGTGGGTCCTCCAATAATGGTAGCTTCTAGTGATGTTATTAATTACCCCCATTAAAAAGGCAAGGATTTCAGTGTCTGATGAGCCAGTTCCACCATCTCAATACCGCCTCAGCTGCTATGTCAGAGAATGTTCTGGAAGAAGCAAAGACTGATGACAGTAGGACTTTTACACTGAAGGGTAAGAATAAAAACATTAAATGGTTTTAAAATAATCAGAAAAGTGTGATTTGGGGCCATCACCTAGCCAATGAACTTATTTTAGGATTGTATATCTCAAAGATTAAAAATAAAACCGAAGCTTAACTTCACTGATATTTGAAATAAACATGTGCATTTACTGTTCAAAACTGCCCCGGCACAAGGATAGAGACAGTTACTTTTGGTAAAAGTAGACTGTGGACAGGGGAGCTGGTGAAAATGCTCTTAAGTATTCACGTAGGACAAAAACCTTCCTGGCACTGAGAAGTCTCAATTGGTTTTTCAGCTGCACTGTGGTTTATTGTGTGCTTTAAATCAACTCTAAGACTGCACTACATACCATTGTGTCTGTTAGAAAATCATTATGGGGCAATTAAAAGCAATGCTGTTTCACAGATGAACATTTTCCTCCGTGTCTGACTGCTGCGCAATCCCTTCGTGCCTCTCATGATCCTCTATATTTGTGATGGTCAAGAGATACAGCTGTCGGGAAAACACTCAACAGATGGCGGTTGTGGGGTGATGCTTCATCCCTATTTGGATGCCCTCTGACACTGAAGCTCGGGATTTCCATAAGTGCTGGTGAGCAACGGACTCCTTTTAAGCAACATGCATTTGGAATGTTCAGTGACAACAGTCATCCTCCTCCAAAAATGAGAAGAAATTGAGGCGTCCTTATGAAATGAAATGTGCACTATCACACTCAAATGTATTGTCCTTGGAAACTTTGTGACCAGCACGGAAAAGAGCAAGTAACTAGATAGAGAGCCTGATCCATTGGGCAGATGGATAGATCGCTTTTCTTTCAGGAGGAGAGGGAGGCAAGATCAATCAGTTCTTTCATTTTTGTAAAGCTCTTTAAAGATTGGCTTTATATTTTTTAGAAAGAGCGATTTAACCTTGGCTTCAGTAATGACATGACTTGTTGAATGACTTAATCTCTGATGAAATTAGTCTAAGTGGTTTAAGAATTAATTAAGTGGTTTCTTTTTACATCTCAGGTGGCATTTTACCATGAAATGCTTAAGCTTCTATCTTTGTTATTTATACAGCACATGGATGTGTAGAACATTATTATGGGGACAGGAGAATAGGAGGAAGTTGATTGACAGAGCTTGGAAACACTGCACTCAATGATTCTTGTAGTTGTGCTAGATTATTCAGTATTCAGAATCCGAGTTACAGATTCCGTTATAAATTATGACTGACTCATGTTTCTTCCTCTCAGGGACACAAACTCTTACAGGTTCTAGAGCCTCATTTCTGTCCATGAACATTCTGGGTTGTCTGGATGTATGTATTTTAACACAGTGATAAGACAGCATTGAATAATGGGGATACACCCTGCTCCTGTGCTCTAGACAATGTCCTGGGCATGCCTGCCTGATCCTCCATCCCCCTCCAATGCTACTAAATGATATTTGACTATCTTCAGTTTGACCTGAATGTGAGTGTAGGCCAATAAAATCTTAAAAGCAGCAAACATGAGGATAACCGTGTCCCAGAGGGTTAAGTTTAATTTTCTGAAAATCGTTGTCTTTTCTTTTTTGTGTTAGCAAAATCATGTCCAGCAGTTCACGGAGATTTATATTTCTTCTAAAACATGACACTGTGACATTAGTGACATTTTCTGTTTGTCTATTTATGTCCCCAAAGAGGTAACCACATGCCATATATGTTTTCTGTTATATATTTTTGCAAGTTGGTCTCGCTGGTTGGTCTCTGAAAGATTTCCAGTGGCTAATACATGTGGAATGAGAAGCTATAAAAAGGAGTCTTTTACTAAATGCCTAGCAGAACAGGGAATGAGCAGAAGCTGCAGGAAACATGGTGAACTGCATAGTAAAGTTTTGAAACACATTATATGTGTTTTGGAACAAAACCAACATTTCACTTATTCTAAGAGGTTAATATGCGCCAAGTATTATGATAACTACTTATTTTATTTTATTATTTTATTTTCACACATATGTGAGATTGGCATTATTATTGCCATGGTACTAATGAGCAAATGGTGGCAAATAGCTGATAAATATTTTCCTAAGGTCACACAATAAGGTAATCTTCCAAGTCCTCAGGGTTTGTTACAAGAGTATAATTGCCTTTTCACTAAAGAAAATAATGCATTGTACATAGAAGATATCCATGATATTCTTACTGGATGTACATGCCATTCAATAGAACAATGAAGAGACAGATTTGTTTTTATGATAAAATACATCTTTATAACTTTTAAAATAATACAATTCCTATAAAAAGGAAATTTGATGGATATAAAAATGTGTGTTCTTTCATCTTTTTATCATTATTTTTTTTAAAATATGTGTTCTTTTAAACTTTCAGGTATTTTTAGGGGTGCCTGGGTGGCTCAGTCATTAAGTGTCTGCCTTTGGCTCAGGTCATGGTCCCAGGGTCCTGGGATCGAGCCCCGCATCGGGCTCCCCGCTCCGCAGGAAGCCTGCTTCTCCCTCTCCCACTCTCCCTGCTTGTGTTTCCTTTCTTGCTGTGTCTCTTTCTGTCAAATAAATAAATAAAATCTTAAAAAAAGAAACTTTCAGGTATTTTTAGAATAAGTAGGGCATTCATGAAAATTTTTTTTCCTCAAAATTTCGTTTGTTTATAATGATACAAAAATAATTTTATGACATCTTTTAATAGAAATGAAAATTCTTCCTTTCGTCTGTTGAGCAGAATGAGTCTGTAAGTATAACTACTCAGAACACTTTAGAGACCCTCTTTCTACTGTCTATAGAAAGTAATATGTTTCCAGCAGAGACAAGTGTGGGAATGACATGACAGGATACGTTTTCAAAAAAAAGCATATCATAAAAATGATTGGTGGACTGTGTATTCAGGGGAGGTGAAAAGCGTATGTAGTTGAGATGCTCCGTGGTTACCTCCAGTATCTTGCCATGACACTGGCAGCTAGTATGACCCCATCATGACAGCTCCAACACTTGGGTAGAGAAGACAAACCCACGGTGGGGCAAAGCACCAGGAAAGCCTGTGCGACATGAAGAAGGAAGTCTGTTGTCTTAGGACACCGCTTGCAGTCATGAGTGTACTTACTACTATAAAGCTGTGCCGTGCAGGGAGTGAAATATTACAGCTATAATTGCCATTTGAGATGATTCTGCCGCCTAATTCAAGTAGATGAGAAGGGTCTAATTTTCCTAACAGTCCTGCAAACCTTACTTTATAGCATCTGTTATTGTACAGTTTTGGTTTTGAATAAGTATGAGCTATATCTCTGGTTATGATGTTCACATCCCCATAAGTAAAAAGAGGATCAATAGTAAAAGGAAACCAGCAAATTGTAGGCTTTGCAGTAAATCTGAGGTATTAGGTGGACATAATTTAAACAGTTGTTTTTCTTTTCCTGAAGAATAAACACGTAATAGAAGGAAAAAAATGAGGCTCTAAAGGGATTATGCATTCCTAAATATTTTATAGCTCTGTTAAATGCAATGCTGTGCCTTAGTTCCCCTGCTGAATATTTGCTGATGATCATTTACTCACCAAGTGAAAACCCAAAAGATGCTATTTGAGGTTTTGTGTGCAATTTCAGCCTTGGCCCTTCTGTCAGTGTTTCGCTGCATAATTGTAAAGAGCAACTCTTTGCATGTGAGAACAGACGCTGGTGATTTAAGCAGGGAACACACCACGGCGCTTTTACTCAGCTGATAGGTAATGATTTAGCATTTAATGTAGTTCATCTTTCATAACCCTGAGTTCAAACAGAAGCAGCTGCTATTAGGGATGCGATAGTACTGAACTTCCCACCAACAACCTGGGAGAGCTTCTTTCGTAGTTTTAGCTACTGGACCCCTCTGGCCTTTCCACCAAGCAGGACCACTGAAGGAGAGAAATTGTTTACTTCTCAAGTCAATGGAGTCCTGGACAGAATGTATAATTATGCCACATGAAGATTCTTAAATCAAAACTCCTTGTGTTAACATCACTGCAGTGTTGGAGGACAAAACAACGCACCTTATCTCATAAACAGAAGAACACTGAGAAAACATATGGAAAATCATGCTGAGTTGAAGTCATTTTAAAGAATAGAGGTGTCTCCTGTTTCAAACCTGGAACATGAGCTCATCTTCATATGATTTTGACTTGCTTGTATTAGCGTGGGAGGTTTTTGGTAAGGTGTTTGAAAAGGCTTCTTTCCTCCGATTTTAGGAGGTAGCTAGGTAAATATTGAGATATAGATATTTAGATAGGTGGATGGATTGTTGATAGAAGACAGATAGACAAAATACTTAACAACCACAAAGAACCTTTCACAAAAACGAAAGTATAAGAGATAGACATCTAATGAGATTGAAGTCTTTTGGAGGAAGGATGATATCCAATACACTGATGAGAATTATGGTATTGTTTTCAAAGAGAGTGCTTTAAATTCATTTTTCCTATCCAAAGCATGATCTAATTTAATAATCTGTTTTCACTTTGGCATTATTGGTAAGTGATTAAAAAGCAGATTATAGGCTAGGTTGCCTCTCTCTCTTTTTCCTTCGTTTTTCTTTCCTTGTCTGTATATAATTCTAGTATCTGTAAATGAGGATTTACAAGAAAAGAAAAGGATTATGAACTTTCATTACAATCACAGGCCTACTGATAACAACCGTTGCCTAGTTATGACTGTATCTACTTTCTCAACTGCTTAGGGTAGACGAAGAATATTTTCCTTTTCCAGTAACATAGTCCTAGAAGACCGTGAAGGCAGGTAGACCTTCACCATGAGATGTTTTCACTGTGAGACGCATATTTTAGTGGTGTCATCTCTGATGGGGTTAGATGGACTAAAACTACCGGATGGACCCGCTCTACCTCTTGGCAGCATTTTTTCATTCATAAAGTGAAAGTCAGGCCTCTCCTCAAGGGATTTTCCTGTTTAAAGATTTTTTTTTAAGGCTTTGCTCCTGGTTCAAAAAAGCATTTGTACTTAACTCTATGCATCATTTGAAAATACTGTCCTAGAGATATTCATGCGTTTTCCAAAGTTTGATGATGCTTAGTATTTTGGTTCGTCATTCAGCAAGTAATAGATAATAGATAATTTGCGTAGAATTTAAAATTATGCAATTAGGACATTTAAAAAGATAAAGACAACTTTCTGTATGAGGTTGCTGAAAAGGAAACAGTCCAGAAAAGTGTAAATGTGCTCTACCTTACATTTTATCATTGTAAAGGAGTTGATCAAAAGTTTCTTTGTCCACTTTTGAGCCTGAGTTCCACTGCCTGGTCTGGCCCTGGCCCACAGTGCACAAGATTCCTTCATTCTCAGCCTCAGCATTATTTGTGGAGAAAACATTTCAATTGTTTATTTATTTGTAGGTCCTAACAGAACCCCATGTGGGGAAATGGATACATTAGTGTCGGGAATTGGGCCAAAATTATTATGATTTCATTTAAAAAGGAATGATCAAAGTATACATTTGATTTTAACTTGGAACTGTTTAGATAAGTTGCCACAAATTGGAAAACAGGTATAAATGGATCAACTTCAACAAATTAGAAAGTTTGATTTGGAATCCCATCCAAATTCATTTTTTCGGCTTGAATACAGACAGGTATTTTATGAGATTTTTATTTCCCTATTTGCTCAATTCCAAGATTTATAGGAGTTCTAATTGGAACCATGGCAGAAATGCCACCACAAAAACAGTGGGGGGTTTTCTCCACAAAATTTTATTGTAATTGTTTCCAGGCCCAAGGGCATACGATCGTGTGGAAATATATATTTTAAAACGGCGTTTCAAATTTATGTAGTCTTTTAAATTTTCAAAATAAAAATCCATTTTTGTTTGTTTTTAGAGGGGGAGATGTTATGGTTCATTTTATTTTGATAAGCCCTAACATATTTGTTGGATAACCACGTGTCAGACACCAGTTTTCACAAATAGCTAGAATGGATTTCAGTCTTTAGCGAGCTGGATTATTCAGGTGAATGTGCTTAGAGCACTTAAGGAAACTGAACATTTCAAAATTGTCTGTTACTATGAGCTGTTTCCAAGTGAGCCTCTTAAAACAAGTTTTTTTTTTTAAAAGGGAAGAAAAAAATAAAAGTAAATGTGTATTGTTATGCCAAGAAAGTGTCTAGATGGTGCCACATTTGACCGGAGGTTGCCGTTAGGCTAATATCAACTGAAATTTCCTAATGCAGCTTAGGGATTACTGACTTATCTAAAAAAAAGTTGCAAGAAAGACAAACAAAAAAGCAGACTTTTAACTACAGAGAACAAAGTGATGGTTACCAGAGGGGAGGTGGGTGGGGGGGGGGGGGGGGGGGGATGTGTGAAAAAGGTGAAGGGGATTAAGGGTACACTTATTGTGATGAGCACTGAGTAATAGATAGAATTGTTGAATCACTGTATTGTGCACCTGAAACTAATATAACACTGGATGTTAATTAAACCCGAATTAAAAAAATACTTGAATTTAAAAAAAATAAAAAGTCACCAGATCACACAATGACAACATCCAAATTCGAAAAGGTTAGAAATGTATCAGATTTTCTTAATGAAATGACCTATCAACCTTAGTAGCAAGAAAACCATGTCTGGAACTCAAATTATGAAATAATAAGCCAATGTTTCTAAGGGAGGATGATAGACCCTAATACAAGAAGTAGAGGCTGGTCATAAATTTTCTATCTACTCTGACCTTAAATAATGTCCTTCTGTTCACAATCCATGACATGATGCCATATTACTTTTTTTTTCTTTTCTTTTTTTTTTTAAAGATTTTATTTATTTATTTGAGAGAGAGAATGAGAGAGAGAGAGCACGAGAGGGAAGAGGGTCAGAGGGAGAAGCAGACTCCTTGCTGAGCAGGGAGCCCGATGTGGGACTCGATCCCGGGACTCCAGGATCATGACCTGAGCCGAAGGCAGTCGCTTAACCAACTGAGCCACCCAGGCACCCATATTACTTTTTTTTTTTCATGATGCCATATTACTGAAGGACGTATAGAGAAAAATAATTCATGCAAAGAGTTTGAAGTAAGGCAATTTTGACATAAGAAGGAAAATAGATCTTACTTCTCTTACTCTCTCCTAAGGGCCTAGGCAAGATTCATGTTAAGATCCAATGGGATATTTTGAGGGAAAATTACAAAAGAAATCATTAAAAGAAGTACTCAGTGGAAACTTCTGAAAATTATTTTGTAAAATGATAGTCAAAGTTAATGACCACAAATCCATCATTTCCCTCATAATGAATTATCAATTTAGAATTGAATGATGGCAATTAAAGTATTTTCTTATCAAAATGTGAGTTTTTTTTTTTTAAATCGCATTTAATACTCCTCATTAATCCCCATCCCTTTTAGAGGGACAAAAAATAATATAGTAGTCCTCATGGGTCACAACAGATTCTTCTGTAATTATAGAAGACAGTTCAGGAACATTTAAATTGTAATTTATAGGGAAAATATAATGAGGAAATAAGAGAAGATACATGTTGTACCTAGAATAAAGCATGGCATGAAAAGAAAACAAATCTCTTTAATTTTTAAAACAGTGATTCTTAATGCATCTTCTAAAGACCACTTGCCTGAGAATTACCTGGGCTATTTGTGAGAAATGCCACAGATTTCTGGGCTCTGTGCCAGATCTACTGAGCCTGATTCCAGAGGAATGAAATTCAGAACCTGTTTTACTACCTACATAGTCATAGATGCTTCCTAGGTACAGACAACTTTCAGAATCACTCTCGTAAATGCACGTCTTTAGCCTGCATGATCACTTAGGGTCATTGGCCAAATTAACGTAAACTGGTGGGATTTGGTGAACTCTGAAACATGTGGAATAAAGAGAAACTGATTGTTTTTTGTTGCATCCTTGACTTTTGGTAGGTTATCTTGCACATGGTAGACACCCAACCAATGTATGTGAAGTGAATGGATAAATGGAATTTTATCCATTGAATACAAAACAGATATGTTAGAATAGAAGATCACCATTAGAAATGTTTAAAGGAAACCAATTATTTTATCTACTACAAGTATATAGTAATATTTGGAATATAGAAGATAAATAAGATAAATTACAGAGGAGGTAATCAGTGAGGGATGAGGGGCCAAACTGAAATACAATTAGAAACTCTTTAGAAAGTTCCTACTAACATAAGAGATAGAGATGCTGAATTTGCTAGCTATTAATTTCTTTTAATATTCTTAATCAGGAAGGTTGTTTAGGGTAGCACAGTGAAGTTTACATATTTAGGGATAAATTTATTACACTTAAAAAAATCAAGAACATGAATATTCTTACCCTTACATAGTTGCTGTAAGCAAGATTACTTCCATTTTAGCAATGAGAAAAATGAGAAACTCACTTTTTTATGTTTCTTCCTTTACTTATTCATTCAACAAATACTTACTGATTGACTATTGACTATTTGGTACATAGTTAAGTATGTTCCCTGGCCATGAAAAGCTCATAGCCCAAAGTATTCAGAGGAATGGCTAAATCACTTGACAGAGGGATAAGGGCAAATACAGGTCTTTAAACATGTTGTGTCATATTTTGTGGATGATTAGCAGTGTATCAGGGCTGCACTTTTCTTTCTTAAACCTCTGCGATGAGTCTGCTCAGAGACCACATGATTTGATAGGTAAATACACACTTGAAGGTGAAAATCAAGGACTGGCTACAGGAACACTGTCTCCGTTGGTATTTCTGGGCTAGCTCAGAAGGAAACATTCCCCTTTTTTATCACAGATGGTTACCCACTGAAGTCAGATGCTCTGAGTTGGGTCATACTCATTGGGAGTATTTGTGAGCAATGGGCATTAGCATGTACATCTAGTTCTGTCTTTGTTGACGTGAGCTGTCAGAGGCTTAATAAACATGAACTCAAGTGTCTAGAGACCATCATTAAGAGTTGCAGGGATATTTCCCCTTCCTCTTATCATATCTTTGTTAAGGACACCTCCTTCCCCACTATTGTTCAACCGGGTGTGTCTACATCCTGCTTCTTTTGTAATATCTGCTTAACCTCTTTGATGGTTGTGTCTACTTAATAAATGGACCAGCTCCTAACTGCTGAGGCCACCACTGCATAATTTTAACAAAGAGATTATGTAAACACACACACATCGGTGTCTCTTAATTAAGAAGGTGATGGTTAGATGAAGGTATCTGGCAATAATTGAAATCAGTATCTCATTAAAAATTCTTCCATGATACTACTAATTTGTTTGTAATAGCCTTGTAATTGCAGCATATTAAACAAAGACGGATGTGGGCTGCCCTACATGTAAAAAGTATCTGTCTTGTGTTTTCTGGCCAGCACAATTGTAATTTCTACTTCTGGTACAGCTGAAATAAGGAATAAGGAGAGAAAGCCATGTCCTGTGCCTTTGGCTGACAAGCTTCTAACGTACAGGTGCCTTTTCTGAAGGGTGGTCTTCCTTTACACAATGTTTGTTGTCAGTTGGTAACATTGTGTAGTCTAGGAGAAATCTCAGAGATGCAGGTGCCTTATGAATACCCAGATGGGAAAGGGAAGATGATCAGACTTCCTCCTAGACCCTATGAGTCACAGGAATGACAAAAGATTTTCCTTTGAAATGTGGAGAGAGAGCAACTGAATTTAAAATGTCTTGTATACAAATGACGGTAATGCCTTGCATAAGCCTCTTTCTTAAAGACACAAAACCTGTTTTCTAGAGCTTTTCCCATCACCAAAATACAGCCAGAGTCTGTGATGAAACTCAGCAGCTGTTTAACAGTGCCAGAAACACTTACGAACTTCCACAATGTTTCCTTCAAGCCAAATAATATCCTTCAAAAAGCACGCTTCGAATGCATTCACCACTGACTCAGAGGGAAGAGTGCCACCTATTGAACCATGGCCTCCATATTCACAGCACCTGATGGGTCCTTCCCAGGCTCCCTTGCACTGACCCAGTGGCACATCCGGTTTCCCTCAGAGAGCTGGCTATAATAATGCTCTGAGGAGGTCCCGAGTTCACGTGTAAGTGTGCTCATATCATGCTCTATAATTTGAGGAAAACACATGAATTTTAATCAGTTTTTAAAACAACCAGGCCTCTCTTCTCATTTGCTAGAATGGAAAAAATTCACTTTTATTACCTTAAAGATGCCAAACAGTGCCATTTTATTACTGTGGGAAGCTGGAAGTCATTTCCGAACTTTCTTGGCAAACCTCTTTCAAGGCTATGTAGAGTATCCAATTCAGTTCTTTAAGTGTCTTCTGAGAACCACCACACAAACTGCGATTTACTGTCTTCAGGAGTTAAAGGGACTCTTTCTACCCTAAAACTGAAGAAAGAAAGGTGAAGTGTGTTTAAGAAGCATCCCATGAGACCTGCAAGAATATGAGTCAGCACAGAGCAGGCCAGACATAAAGAATGTTTTGATAACCCACAAACATTGTCCAACTTGTAATTTTTAATTTGGTTTAAAAGATTATGTTGGTAGCCTTCAAAAATTGTGAGGACTTTTGTGTATGAGTCCATCCATCTTCAGGCCACTTGGACAAACTTCTTACACTGTGGTTCTGATTTCTTGCTGTTTGCATCCTACATAGGTTTTGGAACACATCTACTGCAAATATATAGTGTCATAGTTAAAAAAAATATATATATATATAATATATATGCAAATATACACACACACACAAAGACTTATTACACACACACACACGCAAAGACTTATTACACACACACACACACACACACACACACTCCCATTCTGTGGCAGTGCCTAAATTTTATAAACTAGTATTTGGTTAAAACAAGAATGGAGATTTTGTATATTTTCTAATTTACATAACCAGAAGATGGCAAGACTCCAGTTACCCCACTTGCCATTTAGTAGCAACCAACAACAATTTGAATTTATGTGTTCTTTAGCTGATTCAAATCTCTAATAGTTTAATAATATGTAAGCTGCAAACTGCTATTGCTATTAGTTAAAATAAACTCTCAAACATGTATATTTTGCCCCCAGTGTTATCTTATTTGGAGACTTTGGCTAGTTTGTGTAGTCAAAAACACTAGGTCATTGAGGGCAAAAACAGAGTGAGAAACAAGATATTTAGCCACTAGTCAGAAAATACGTTACACTGTAGTGCCTAAGAAAGGGTAGGCTCTCTATCAATGTCTGAAGAAATAACTGAAGGGATGAATTATACCACTGTGGAAAAATAATTAGTCTATCAGATCAAAAATGAAAAGCTGTTTGATAGTGTAAAAGGAAATCCAGCAAACTCTTTTTCTTGACTAAAATCAGGGAACTGTTGACTTCAAGTAAAAGGCCAATCTTTCCTTGCCTTTGTATTTTTAAGCTTTGACTGGTAATTGTCCAATGCAACTCTCAAAGCAGTGGATAATGGATCTTTGTTATAAACAACCCCAAATCTTTCATGGAGAAATTTTTCTCTTGTAATTGTATTCTAAACAGAGAATTATATTCATAAATGGTAACATAAAGGCATCTGATGGTAGCTTGCAATTTCTGTGGGTTTTTTTGGTGAAATTAATGTTTTCTTACAATGTTGTGATTATTAATGAGGAAAACATTGTTTTTTTCCTTGCTCTGACAGGTTGGTAAATATAATCTGCCGTTTGGAATGGCAGATTATAACAGACAAGTAGAGAAAATTTCCAAGAGCAAATTTACCACCAACTTGCTGAATCATAATTAATGACTACTAAAAGGAAACACGAGAAGAAAGAGCGGTATTCAAAGTTCAAGTAGCAAAATGGATTTTTTTTAAAGATATATGTCCAAGAAGCTCTGTTCATTTAAGGTCTGGCACATACACTGGACTGATCCATGTATTTCCTGTATGTATATGTCAGTTCTTTTATATTTCCACCCATACATCTATCTCTCACCCATCTTTCATCTAGTCATCTCTCTTTTCCAACAAAGTATTTATGTATCATATTGTTTTTTCATTCGTTCATTCATCAACCCAACCTGTTTTGGGCACCTTCTACATGACAAGCACTGCTACTAGTGACAAAAAGATGTAAAAGATGGAGTGCCTTCCCTCAAGATGCTTAAAGTCCAGTTGGAGAAAAAGTTAAGTGTATCAATACTACACAGTGTGACAGATGCTTTTAGGGCACTACTCTGGGAGGACAGAGTGGCTTGTAAATCACACTGATGGCTCCAGAAAGGCGAAGGTTAAAGCTGGATTTTAAAAGATAAGTAAGAAGAATGAAGTAGATAGTGAAGAGAAAAGGTAATTGTAGACAAAATCCACGCATATGTAAAACATGTTGTTAATAATTGGTATTCATTTAAATTCACAACATAATCATTTAATGAAATGCCATTCCTTTATGTACAATGTGATGTAATGATTCGATTAACAATCGAGCAATAGAGATGGTGGTTATTTATACTGTCTCTGGAACCAGACATCCTTGGTCTAAATCCTGGCTCTTCCCCTTTCCAGCTGATAACCTGTGGGAAATTACTGCACGTCTCTTTGACTCAATTGCTCTTTCTTCAAATTGGGAATAATAATAATATTATATCCCGTAGAGTGAGTATTAAATTAACTTACACAAGAAAAACACCCATATCATGAAATAATCTCTCGGTATATGTTAGATAGGATAATATTTTTCCTTTGTTAAAATTATCGTATTGATAAGAATAGTGCTGATAATGACAATAGTTTTTTTTTTAACCTTTTAAAGTTACGTCTGAAAGCTTTCACGAGCTGAGATTTACTACATTCAGAAGCCCAAAGAGATTTTGCCTTTTTCTGAAACTTAAAACTGCTTGCAGCAAGATGGGGAAGGCACTGGAGCTTCATTTCAATGCCAAAAATTTCAATTCAAATTTTGTCTCTGCTGCCTTCTAGGGTCTTGGGCAAGTTGCTTAATGCCTGTGTTGCATTTTCTCATCATACAAGGAGATGCTAAAGACACCAAGATCTCCCCACGGGGCGTCAGGGAAGACTGAACAGGATAATATGCGTAAGTGTGGCTAGCATCACCCAGAGATTTCTCTCAGTCTCCCCAAGCCCCTTTAAAATGCTTAGAAAAATACATAATGGCTAATCTAAGGATTGTGAAAAATCTCTTTCCCCAAATACTTTCGATAGTTTGAGAGATCACCTATAAATATTCTCATCTGCATTCGCTAACTCTGGAAAACACTCTTGAACGTTATTGCTGACTTTGATAGGCCGTCTTGGCAGCTTTGTCAGAACTTGCTCTGGTTGCTGCTATTCAGAGTGCCCTTGGATAATGGGATAAGTTGGGTTCGAATTACTCCTCCAGTCATTTCAGAGGCAGTAATAATGGCAACTAAAATGGTCATCTGGAGAATGAACTGACCATGGACATCTTCTAACAAAATCTCTCTCTCTTTTTGTCCTTAGAATAACCCAAAAGCAGATAAGATAGTGCTATTTGAATAAATAAGCATTACACATGGTAATATAAAATGACTTTCTTGTAGACGGATAATATATGCTTTAGAAGACCACTAATCCCTGGTGGAATACAAATACAAAATAGCTTTTTTTCCAAAACCCAAACCACAGGAAAACAGATACTGCACTAGATCTTTCTTGGAACCATTTTTAGTTGCCAATATTGCTTTTAAGGCTGAGAACCCACCCTACCCAAGCGGTATATACAGACTAGCTTTAAATAAGTTCAGCCTATCATCATGTTGCTAATACTATTCAAATCTTTGGTCTCTCAAGTATCTTATCTGCTTTTCTCCCCGCATCCCTATTACTTAATACTGTCACATCTAAGGCCAGGGCTCCTTAGTCTGCCTGAAGGAATACAGAAGTACTAGGCTGGTATAGCTTCTACTTTATTAAATTTTTTTTCTTGCCTGCAACCTGATTTCTTTTGGGTCTGACCTAATTCCTTTGATGCCTGGGGCTTGGAGGCCTGTGCTAATCTGCATCAGGGATGTGTGGAGAAAAGAGAGAAACTGAAAGAAAAGTAAATGAAAAAAAGAATGGCACCTGGGCAAGAAACCTCTTCAAAATCAAAACAAGCATTTTGAAAGCAGGACATTTCTGTTCTACCCCATCTTTTAAAGAGGAACCTGCGTTTAATGCATGGCCTCACATACACATTTCCC
The DNA here is from genome assembly GCF_003265705.2 of Callorhinus ursinus. Taxonomy (NCBI): domain Eukaryota; kingdom Metazoa; phylum Chordata; class Mammalia; order Carnivora; family Otariidae; genus Callorhinus; species Callorhinus ursinus. The sequence goes on from NW_027397071.1 coordinate 34,007,854, forward strand.
CCTTCTTTCTGATTCTTTAAACCCTGTTATGACCAGGACAAAGTAGGCAGTGTCAGAATGCTAAGTGTTAGCATTGCACAATAAATTCGGGGTAAGAAAAATACTTGTTTATGAAAAAGAAGTCATGTTCTAGAAGTCCTATTAAAAGAAAATGTTTGCGCTGACATAGATGGAGAGATTGTGCTATAGTCTAAGCTTTGTTCCTAAGCTCCGGAACGTGCTGATACTGAGAGCTCTTTAGACCTGTCCACTAACTTTTTGCTCCTCTGGGTCTGTTCCCAGTTTCTCCTTCCCTCTGGGAAGCAGTTCTTCTTCCTGCTCAGATAAGCAGTCGACATCTTGTAGTCATTAATATCCCAAAAGCAGGGGGTAAAGGCGGAGATTTTCAGTGTGTCTCTGCTCACTTGATTTTAGATTACTATGAATCTTGGAGAAGTGGGAAGGTGAAATTTATCCTTCTTTGGTAACAAATCACAATTTTTTTTTCTTTGAGATGCAAAGAAGTTGTGATTCTGTTTGCATGGATTTACCAAGAAAGTGTGTGTGTGGGGGGGTTGTGTCCATTTGTGATTTGATTAGTTACCATTCGCAAAGCCATTGGTACACCTGCTCCCACCAAAAGAGATGTACTTTAAAGCAGAGAAATGATCAATAACAGTAATTGTTTTCAATACAGTAGCATGCCTTGGTTCAGGGATATTTTCACTTCACAGATGTTTAAAGTCACTTGGCACTCAGCCTTCAAACTTGTTATTCATTTGGCAACAAACTTCATGTCTCATAGCCATGTGACTATCTAATGTGTCATAAATAGAAACAATCCTCTGAATTTCAGAGCTGTACCCTTGGCCTCCCCTGGCTGCCTAACCTATGCAGCTTAAGTGTTTCAAGATATATTGGCAGATTCAAAATCCTTATTTGGTGTATTTTTTAAAACCATGTATTCATCAGAGATTTAGAGCTGCTAATCAACATAAATCTGTATGCTTTTTGTGTTCCTCTCCAGGGTAATTGGTATCTTCTTTATAGTCTCCTTTTATTTGCCCTTGCATCTCAGTAGTGGATACACCAGTGAGCAGAATGACCCTACCCAGGTGCTTAGGAGGAAAGAGAAAGAAAAGGAGTTTGGAATGCAGATAGCTCACAACCTGGAAAACTAACATAGCCATAGTCGATAATGAATGGAATATTTGAGTATCAATTTAAGCCATTAGGAATGATCACTTGTGTGTGTGTATGTGTGTATTCGTGTGTGTGTGTGTGTGTGTGCACGCGTGCACGCTCACATGCGCATTACTGCTATATTTTAACATAAGCCCATGGAATCAGCAGTTTTTACACCGATGAAAAATTATTGCAGTTAAATCTGAACACTGTTCCTAACTGAGCTGCAAATGCCATTTCAAAACAGTGTTTGCCACATTATTTCCTATTTGATTCAAAGAAGTAGAAAGTCATAGAGTGGTATAAGGTATTGTTACGTTAGTTCGTTGGCCCTCTCCAACATAAACTATTGAACATCTGAAAGCAGAAAATCCAAATATAATTCAGGCCTCCAAACCATGCAATATAGTTTTTCTTTGGCAGAGCTATCTAAAACAATCTCATATTTAGTGGTTTATATTCTCCAATTTTGAAATATATTGTAGTTTGAACGTTGGGCAGATAAAAGATTAATTTGCCTTTGTAAAATTGCACACTCTTGGGGGTGGTTGTATTTTATGCACAGGTGAACAAGAATTTTTTAGCAGCAAGTCTACGGAACTGACATTTTTAATGCTTTCTACTTTTTTTTTTTTTTTTTTTTAAAGCACAGGCCTAAGCATATGAACAGCAGATTCCCATTTTAAAGTGCTTGTTGAACTCATCTTTTAGTCGAATGTCATAATTTATGCAGGTCGTAAACCAACGTTAGGTGTAAGCTTTATATGTATATACATACATATGCTTCCCTCAGACACAAAATTTTTATTATCAAGTATAGTAAAGGGATGATCTATTTCTACTTTTACTAGTACACAGGACCCATTTCATAAAGGACGCTACTCATTGTGCTGAAATAAGAAATCGTTAAAAAGTGAGCACCATCATCATAGAGCGTGCCTAGGACAGATTGCCTATTTTCTTGCTATATTTTTGCAAAAATGAAGAATTATGATTAATATCAATTTTATAAGGTTTCTGATGCCCAGTGTGTGATGCTGAATCCCTCAAACAAACTACACTGGATGCTTATCATAATAATCGGAGCAATTATAAACACAATAGATGCATGTTGCCCCAAATGAGATCTAAACTCCTGATAAAAGGAAAACTGGGCCTCTTCATTTTTCCTGTGTGTGTCTTGTGTAACTGCCTCATTGTCTATAACTAATAGATAAAAAAGCAAAGAGGTGATTCTGTAATCCAACATACAATGAAATAGAAACCCAATTGCTTGCATTTCTACTTGCTATGCTAACCCTTTCCTCAGATGATCTTGGCAGCTTTGCCTTCCTCTAATTTTGCTAACATCTCACAGATATAAAAGTCCGCACCCCCAACCCTCTGGCTCCTTCCCCTCCCTTCTTTTCCCCTTCCCGCTGTTTCATTACATTTTCTTATGTGCATACCATCAAGTCCTCTTGGACACATAATAAGATTTGTGCCAGACTATGTTTCTTGGCTTTAATGGTTAGTTAGCTTTCCAGAATACACATGCTGCTTTATACATGCTTTTATTACTGACATCATGAGAATGCATCTCTCCGATGTTTACAATTGGGTGTTCACCCTTAAATAAAAGCATTGAGATCAGGTTGTTTAAGAGAATCTTTGAAAAGCAGAATAAAAACAGCTGTTATCTGCTTGAACCATTTCATTTTCTTTCATGATCTGAATGATAATGGTGTGTAGCAGTGGGCAGTCCCCAGCTCTCATTAGACACCACACATCAGAGCCTCTTTCAGGTTGGAACTGGGTCTCTGTCCTGGAGTTCCAACAGGATCGTTTCAACCTCACTTCTAACAGGTGTTGGTGTTTGCGGGAGGGGGTGATGGGAGGATAAAACACCTTTGCTTGTTCCCCACTGACCTCTGGATTCAGGAGGCTGGTTTTCATTGACAATGTGGGTTTGAAAGTCAAGCCAGGTCCTTGCTGAAATCTCTCTCACCAGGAACAGATTACAAATATTTCCACATGTCAAACAAATGAACAATAGGGTGGTCCTTATTAATCAAAGCTCTCCTAAACCAAGTACAGATGGTAGCAATGAACTTCTCTTCCATGAAGATTTCTGGAAACGGGAGGAAATCTATCTTGCAGGAACGCATATTTCTTCAAGTAACACCAGACAAGGAGTAAGGAGCTTAAACCAAATGTAACCAAAACCAAAACACGACAAAACATAATAATAAATAAATACACTTCTAAAAATCCCAGCGTTCCCAATGATCTAAACCGGAAGGTTGATTGAGCTTATTTCCATTCAACACGCCCTCATCATAAGCTGTTTCTGAAGATTCTGCGGCATTTGCCTAGAGACTGACAAGCTTAAATTGGTTTTAACCTCTGGAGTCCCCTTTCATACTGCAGATGTTGCTGATTGGGGCACAGAGTTCTGCTTTCCCCAAAGCCAGTGATTTTCAGGCTCTGGTGGCATCTACCATGGAGAGCATAACTCCTCTCAGACAACAATGTCGTTTGTTATCTTTAATTAACAGAAAAATATCAATAGGAATAGTTGAAATTGCATTGTAGTCAAAACTTGAGAGGGAGGAGAATCAGAGAAACAATTCTATTTAAAGAAGAGCCCAGAGATTGGACCCATGGCTGCGCCTCACAGACCTGAGCCATATTACAGGAGCCTCTCGGGTAGCAGAAAACTGGGTTGGAGAATCTCCTGGGAAAAAAGACTCCTTGGGACTTTTCTGCATGACCATGTGTTACTATTTAGGAAGAGTATATTTCAGATGTTTTAGCAAAATCGGTTCCACTTCTCCACTCAAGATTGGTGCTATTATGGTCTGGTGCAGTCCTTCAAGGTGAGGGATCAAAAGATGCTAAGATGTCACTCAGTTCATGCCTTATCTCAAAACAGTGTTAAAGCTAAATTGTATTTGAAAGGTGAAAATTCTATTGTGAAGCCCTTAACGCAGAGGGTCTGTGATTTCCACTGATAAAAAAATTCCATGATGTGAGAACTACCAGAAGCCATTTCTCTCACTAGCCTAAATCTTTTATACTGCTGCTAAGAGTGTACTTCCTCTTGGTCTGTTCTCAGTAAAAGAGAGCAATATTCAAAATTGTTTAATGCGTGGGTAAAGATTTTTTAAAGTCTCATCTCAAACTTTTTCAACATAATTACAGTAGAGATGGAACATTTTTCTACTAATAGATTAAATATGTGTCTGAAACCGCAGATTAATTATAATCTTTTTCAAGAGGACTAAAATTTTATAACTTTTCATGAGGAGATAACATTTTATTAGATTTTAAAAGGAAATGAAATAAAAGTGTTATATATAAGAACAATTCCCTTACATGCCATAATCATGATTCCACAATGACTTTTTTTTGCAGAGGGGAGGAGGTGGTTCAACTGATTTTTAACATATTGGAAAGTTACAAAAAGCCTTATGAAAATAGTCTCTATTATTATTTTGAGGATGTGATATATTTTGTTTAAGGTATGAAATAGTATATTTCAATATTCCAAATAGTTCCCTGAATGTGTGGAAGTAGACTTAAGTCCAGGTTTTGTCCTTTCTGGAATAGATCATCCAAATCCAATTCTAAGTTCACAGAGAATAATTGGCAGATGCCAAAGGAAGACTTCATTCTTCTAATTTTCTTGTGGTGTTGAGTAAGTGACAATATCTCAATGAAATTCAATTTTGAGCATGCTTTCAGCCACCCCACCCCCCCCGACCGGGCATTCCTCAGAAAGTTCTTGTAACTCTTTTAGACTTGTTACTGAACCATCATAAATTTCAGTGAAATTTCTGTACTCTGTGGCATAAACTAACCTAGTAATTTCTATGTTGAGAAGACAATGGATGATTAGAGCGGGTATTGAAATCGCAACACTATTGAGGAATGCCTGAAAAGGTTGTCTTAGAATATAAACATGGGCTTTTAGAATCATTGCTAAATAAGCCATGTTTACACACAGTTCAGATATTACACCCTTCCATAAGCATTTTATAATGCTCCTGGCTTGTTTATTAGTCTATTATAATATAATTAAAAATAAGGAGAGGTCACATATCTGTCCCCTAGGAGGAATTAATGAGAGTGCCCATAAGAGAGAGAAGATTGGAAGAGTGAGGGGGAGAAGTGGAGGAAAGGAAGAGGAGGTCTAATTCTGCATCTGGAACATAGTCGTAGTCTGGGGCAAGTTGGAATGACTACTCATCAGAACATGAATACATACATAGCAGAAGAGAATAGTAATTCACATTTTTTTTTTATTTTCCTGTGGATACACATAAAGCACTTTCATTCAGTGCCTCCGTGTGAAATGGTAGAGAGAGAGAATTCTGGGTTTGATTGTGAGTGTTGCCTTTTACTAGTTGTATCACCTTGGTCAGCTCACAGGTAAAATGTGATGAAATGTCCTGATAGATCCTCCCTTATTGGTATGTTATGAGGATTGATTGAATAAATACTGGGAAAGTTCTTGAAACTCTGTTTGAGCCATACTCACCACTATATAAATGTTTATTAAAACATATTCTTATTTAATTCTCACAGAAACTCTCTTTAATTAAAAAACAACACACTGTTTTCATTTTAAAGCAAAGACAACTGAGGTCCCCCAAATTTATGTAATTTCCCCAAAAACTAGTAGGTGGTGGAGAAGGGGTTGGTATTCTCTAAGGTTGATTCCAGGGGCCAGAAGCTTCACTGTGCTGTAGGGTGAGCTAATAGGGCATGAGATCTAGCCATGAACTTTTAACTACTGAATAAGATCTTCTGACAAAAAACAAGGACACTGACTTTATCTACAATCTCTGACATTTTAGGAAGGAGTGGTAGATAATGACCAAAATACAGAAACACATAAACTGCAAATAATGCATGTAAATGTGTGTTTTCTTTTCCTGGTAACTATTTTTAAACCCATTTTTCTTTTCTAAGAGTACACACTTATTGAATTCTTTGACAATACCACTGATTTTGATATGGAAACTGGAGGTATTATCATTAAAGAAAAGTGTCATGCAAATTCCAGTAATACTTTATTTTTTATTGTTACTATTCTGGAATTAATAGCTTGTTACCAAGGTCATCTCGTCAAGAACATCTTCCCTGATTCCTCTGAGTAGATTATACCTGTCGGTTAGATCGTCTCTCAACTATGTGAACTTTTCTATTTTATACAAGTCACCACTTTAATCACACATTTTTTAAAAATGATTGAAAAATGAATGTCTTCTGCACTCCACAGAAAGCTCCACAAATGTAAGAATTACTTCTGGTTTGCCCATCCTTTGACCTCTAGAATGATATCCAGCACTGAGTGGGATAACTGCTCAGTAAAACATTTGCCAAATGAATAAGCAAAAGTCACTGGCCTCTGACAAGGCTGTTTCGGGGTGTTGGTGTGGTGAGTAGTTCAGCTAAAAACAGGTTGCATGTCAGTGACAGGGTGGAAGCTGTGTGAATAGGAATGCTCTGTGAACAAAACTATTTTGTGGTTGTTTTAAATAGTAAATATGGAAAGATATAAAACTCAGAAAAATGAAGAAAATCGAGAAAACGAGATCTGCTTTAAGGGAAAAACATGAGTTATTTTGTTTCCGAGGAGGATAGGACGTTTAAAAGGGAATTTTAAAAGATTTTTCGCAGTATTTTTTGCAGTATCGGGTTGAGTCCCTTTCTGTAATCTTATTAAAACAAGCTGGCTGTGGTTAGAACCTGCAGATTAGAACAACGTATACCAGAAGTGTTGATGGCCACAGTAATATCGCCTTTATATGGTGGATGCTTTTGCTATGTATCAAGGAATCATCACCCATTGACCCTTGGGTGCGGGAACTCGTATGTGATTAATCAAGGAAGCACTTTCTTTGTTGAACTCTGGAGAGTAGTTTCTGTACCCAGCAGGTGAAATAACAGACTGAAGAGCCTGGCAGGCAGAGTGGCATATTCCCTCCTGACCTCAATTTCCCAAAGACACTGAGTAGCCTGTTTGTGGATGACATACTCAATGGGAAAAGCACCAGGCTAAGAAAACAGTGAGAATCCTATCATAACCTTATGGCATAGGGAGATAGTTATCTTCTCATTTAGTCAAGACAAGACCAGATTTCACTGGTCTGTGAGAATGAAGAAAGATAGGCTAATTTGGTTACAAAGAAACCATGCCATCTATTTAGTCTTTTGTTGCCAATTCATATCCATTCAGTTTACTACCTTGGAAGTGCAAAAAAAAAAAAAAAATAAAAAATAACTTTAAATCTGCTTTTAATCCTTTAGAGAGAAAGCCTGGTTATCATATTATTTCTTCTGTATGGTTGAACGAGTGACTACCTTCAAGGAGAGAATGTTTCTAGGGGTTTAAGCATAATGTATATTTGTACTTACTTTATATCAAATTTAAAAGTTAAAAATGGGACATAATTATGTGGGTTTTGTTCCCCTAAATAGGCGATCCACGAATGCACATTGGGTTCAAGCAGGTAGTTGAAAATGATGCTGTTTAATTACTTTATGGATGACAAAGACGTTTCCTGAAGTTGATTTAAAATTTTTTTTTTCTAGAAAGTCAGGTTTTTATAAACACTCTCAAAATGAGCAGGACAGTGGTATGGCATAAAAGTTGTTCAATTATAAATTGGTTGATTGATGTGTATCTATTTTATGAAGTGGATTCCCTATCTGTTATCCTCAAGCATCTATTCAGTACAGCCCTCTTCAATATTAAACTTTGGCCAGGTGATCATGTAGGGATTTTACATGATGGAGGTGGGTAATAGGTAGCCTTCCTCCCTCTTAAATCACATAGGCCTCTTATTGGTGTTTCTTCCTCACTGCTAAATTAAGACAGATGATAACCCTCAAGTAATTGAAAAGGGAGAAGCAACTTGTAGAATCTTCTCCCCAAAAGTGAAGCTGGAATAGATTTCACGCAGAGAGCAATAGGAAGAGGAACTGGTTAATTATCAAGGGCCTCACCTACAAAATAACTGGTGCTTACTTTATAAATGTTCTTGAATTTCAGGAGAATACCTTTTATGAAATTCTACATATGTACAACAATTTTTTCTGGGGCATGGGATTTTGTGTTTTATCTGAACTTTCTGCATACCCAGGTTGTAATCACTGATCTCCCCACCTCAAAATGATAGAGACAACTGGGAATATTTATATACTGCTTGCTGAGAATTTCTGATTTGTTAAAAATGTAATTGCTAATAAAACTTTTACCATGCAATTTATCTCTTCTGTAATGAGAGGCTAGGGAACTAGTTATATGTATTTTTTTCTTCCTCTTTTCCTTTGTAATGTTAGATCTCAGTTGGAGAGAAAAGGACTAACAGCTGGAACTTATAACTATTTGGAAACATCAACAATGTTGAAATTTACACTCCCATGTGCAGATGTTATCAGACAATCAAAAAAATGTGTACAAACAATGGAAGAGGAAAACAATTTTATCGAAGCGTGATTTGGTTGGATGGGGCACAAAAAGTTACACTTGTCCATTTTCAGAAAAACCTTGTGAGTCAATAAGATGAGACAGATTATTAGAGCGACGTTTTGCAAAAGATTTTCTAACTCATTGATAGGTCTGGTCTATACTAGATGACTGACCTTATGAAACATAAAGTTTTACCCTCACCACATTATTTAAGCAAGAGAGGCTGAACTAATAAAAAGAAACTGTGCCAGTTGGCATTCTTTCCCACTGGATTTCAGGATTGTAGTCAAACACGTTTCTCCCTAATACTATTGGGCATGGTCTCTTAATAATATGCTTCCAGCAGAGAGGTTGGGCCAAGTCTTCCATTGCTAATTTATATCCTGCTTATCTAAGAGAGATTGGTTAATCCAAGTATGGTATTTTGGGATGTGGGATTAGGCTAATACTACTCTAATATAGATAATTTTTTTTTTTTTTTGCTTCCTTGGGGCTTTATCTGTCAAGCTAGCTTCTTTGTTAGCAGTAGCTTGCTCTTCCAGCATAATTTAGTAGAAATTGGTAAAAATAGATGAGACTTTACTATCCATAAAGACCCTTAGGAAACAAAGTAACATGGGAAAATAGGTATAAAACTTAAATATCTCAAATATATTCAAAACTTTCCTCCGAAAATAAACTTTATGTTTATTCATTGCACCCAGGCAGGAAGTGTCTTCTTAAGTCCAGGAAATGTTGCCTTTTTGGTATGGGGGTGGGTTGGGATGCAGGGTGAGAAGTATGCATTTGATGCTTTTGCACATGGTTTAGAAATATCAATACCTGCCAGATTTGAAAACAATCTTTAACTGTGGAGGTATTGTGTAGTGGTTGAAAGCATGCACAATGGAATAGTGTATTGTGTAGTGGTTGAAAGCATGCACAATGGAATAGTGTATTGTGTAGTGGTTGAAAGCATGCACAATGGAATAGACAGACGTAGATTGAAGTCTTGGCTCTGCAGTGTGCATGTTCTATGACTTCGTGAGCTACCTTTTCCTTGCCTCATGCTTCTCATGAGGAAATCAAGAGAAAATGATTGCTATGAAAAGCAAATAAGGTGATAGAGTGCTTAGTACAGTATGTAAAGCACTATCACAGTGGTAAGGATTTAATAAATAGTTATTATTATTTATGTTATTATTATTGTTATTTTAGATGTATTCCTTTTTAAAAAAAAGATTTTATTTATTTTATTTTTTTTTGTGAGAGAGAGAGAGAATGAGTGGTGGGGAGGGCAGAGGGAGAAGCAGGCTCCCCGCTGAAGAGGGAGCCCGACATAGGACTCGATCCCAGGACCCTGGGATCATGACCTGAGCTGAAGGCAGACGCTTAACCAACTGAGCCACCCAGGCGCCCTATTTTAGATGTATTTCAAAGTCTCATTGACCACAGTAAAATACTTGCTCCTAGAAAAGGAATCCAAATAGGCATCTTCTGATCAGAGAAAAGACTACATAGCATTCGCTGTGGCACAGGTTTGGCTAGAGGGTGAAATGTAAGTGGCTAAATTGTCAAGCATTAATCTGAATTTAGCGTAGACAGACTTCCACAAGGAGAAACCTCTGCTGCATTCGAAGGGCACATAAAGATAAAATAAAGGAGCAGAGGACTTACTCGAGAGGTAAGAGTAGAGAGATAGATCCCTCCTTTATTTTGGAGGAAAGAATATGTGAGCCACAGACAGGAAATGATTGCGAAGTACATGAAAACTGAAGCTTGTTTGCCAAATTCTCTGTTGTTTTTGTTTTCTTCCACAGAGGACATTGAACAGCTACTGAAAATGCCGGCAGAGTGACTGCAGACAGAGGCGGAGAGTGCGGCAGCTGTAGTTCATCATTTTCAGCATTCACATTAAAATAGCGGAATCACAGGGCAGCTCTCCTATGACAACACTTGCCACATTGTACTGCAATTTACACTAACAGGACTGTCTCTCCCACAAGGGCTACAAGCACAGGACCATATCTCATTCGTGTATCACCAATTCTGAGCACAGAATAAGTGCTCAAAAAACGAGCTGGCTGCATCAATGAATCAATTTCGGTCAGTCCCAGATAAGGGCATTCATTTATCTCATTTGTTAACAGACTTGATTGCCTGTTTTACTTCAAAACAGCATATGCTAAACTAAAGCTCAAAACGAATTTCTGATCCAGTAGTTACCAAATGATTTTAGCATGAGCATTTCCTTTAAGTGTCAAAAATTTTCATGAGTATTTGTACTTGAATTATCTCTTGATTGAGAAAATACATGACACGGCATCCAAAGCAGCTCCCACTTCTCTTTGAAACTGGTAGCATAAAGGGGTGTCTGTGGCAGCATCTTTGAAATAGAGACACAACTGGAGACAGGTTATAAAAATGTAATCCATGTCCATCTATAGTGGACGGGCTAAATAAATTATTGCTGTACTCATGTAATGAAATACTTCACAGTACTAAAAAGGAAAATAGTAGAACAATATGTACTGATACAGAAAAATGTCCGAGGTTTATTAAGAGAAAACATCAAATTTCAGCCCAGAACTCATACAGTATAATTTCCTTTGTGTATGAAAAACTGCATAAGTCTGTGGGGAAGAGTACGGAAAGATTCTAGAAGAATATAGAGTAAATTGAAATGAGTGCGATCGGAAAGGAGCATTTACTTTTCACATTATAACTTACCATACAGTTTGAAGTCTTGCCCCATGAGCATGAATTATTTGTATCTTAAAACTCGAAATGGCATATCTATTTATGTATTATCTCTTTCTCTATTTTATCTATCTATATATTTTATAATATCATAATTACAGAATTATATATTTTATATCTATGTCTTTATATATTTTATATATAGATATATAGATTTTTTTCCCTTTTGCTTTAGACCAATATGTTCTGCCAGTAGCTGAAGTTTTGTCCATGCCTCCAAGTGGAAATCCTTTGAGATAATTCTGCAATTCCCCCTTAGTTCTTTCATCACCAAAATGAAAACCAGTCTTACACAATGCTTATAACTCTTTTACCTTTTTCAACAACAACAAAAAGTCAATAAACAAACAAACCAGTAGGTTTTCAAATGTTTGCGACCTGCCCCATTCTTTGTGCATGCTCAGGAAGTATTACAGGAAAGCCCGATACTAGGAGGGATAACGGGGAAAGCTTGTGTTGATTTCCGAGCGAAGTTTCAGAACTCCCCTCTTCCCTTGCTGTGGGTAGCCTCAGGTCAGAGTGAGGGGAGCATGGGTGGAAGAGGGAATCCACAGAACACTTAATGTTCTGGGGAGCCCAGTGTGAAAACAGTCACCTCAATCTACACTATCAGATCATCTGGTTGACTTGAGGTCAAACTACAGTGTTGAGATTAGAATTCAGATTAGCAGATGTGAAATTTTATACATACAATTTGCCCCCCACCCCACGCCTTGGACTTATATTAGCTCCATATTGCAGGAAGTGCAGAAACCCTGCTTTGCTCACTCTTCGACCATCTCCATCTAGTGACAAGCCCAGTGCCTTGTGTTTCTAGATAACCTGAAACCATGCAGTGAATTAGTGGTCGAATTATACTGACTAGGTTAGATGACTTTTCCAAGATCATTATTCAGCAGGTAAATGACACATGGGTTCCATCCCTGAAACCCCATTCCCCATCTAGCCTCTTATTGTTATACCCTAAGTCATACTGTGCCTGAGTCATCTGTTACAGGGCATTTAATTTGATTTTAACTTCTATAAAATCTTAAGTTCCTTTCTAGATTATTTTGGTTTTCTGGGTTCCTTTGAATTTAAGAAAAACAGTAAGCTTTTATACAATATCCACTCTTCTGCATCCCTCCATTAAATATCCCTTGTTAGCTCATTGTGCATTTTCTTCATAGTTCTTACCCTAACTCAGAATCACTTTTTCTTTTTACATCCTTCTTGGTAAAATTCTCTGACTAGAATGCAATCCCTATTAGGAAAAAGACCTTGTCCCATTATTTATAGGGCTTCTCTTTTAAATAATGTCTACTTCATTGAATGTGGAATGGTTCAATAAAGGTTACATTATTCAGAGAAACCTTCTTGCTGAAAACAAAATCTGTATTAAAAAGTTTTCTGGGGGCGCCTGGGTGGCTCTGTCGTTAAGCGTCTGCTTTCGGCTCAGGTCATCATCCCAGGGTCCCGGGATCGAGCCCCACATTGGGCTCCCTGCTCAGTGGGGAAACCTGCTTCTCCCTCTCCCTGTGCTGCTCCCCCTGCTTGTGCTCTCTCTGTCTCTTTCTCTCTGTCAAATAAATAAATAAAATCTTTAAAAAAAAAAGTTTTCTGAAAGGCATCTAAGAGGTGACAAGTCTACAAGACAAAATTGAAGAAATGTGGTGATACAGAAAAGTGAGTAGAGCATGGAGTACTTAAGTTGCCTGTGTCCCAAGGATATTTCTGTATTTTGTCAAATGAGAGCTCTAGCTTTGGCAGATCCTTTGAGGGTCTCCAAGTAAGGGAGTATAAAAGGACATCCTATTTATGTTGAGCTGGTGCCCCAAAGTGTCCTAACCCTCAAAGGACAAGGAAACCTGCAGGAACAATGTCTCTGCCTTTGCATCTCCTGCTCCTAAAGGATAGCAGTGAGGATGGATTTGGCATATCACTGAGTAAGCAAGAAAAGGAAACAGAAAAATAACCTGTCCTGGAGAACTTGTGAATATTTTTTAAAGATTTGCAGCCTGCACTATGCACTGCTTTGGCAGTCTGGGAATCTCCAATCTATGAATCTTTGATTTGAGATGGTTCCAAACAATTAGTGCCTCTAGATGTCTGGCGGAAATCAACATATTTTTTTTTTTTTCCGGAGGAAGTCACCTCCGTACTAGACCTCAAGGAATCCCCGTGACTCAGTACCCCAGGAAAGAAGGCACTTGGAGAGACTGCCAAGAGTGACATCAGTCAGAAGGGACACGTCTACAGACTTCAGACATTGGGATTATAAGTCAGAGACACTCAAACAGTCACCACAGTTGAGGAAGTAAAAGGTAAGGCTGAGAACCGCTGCAGAGAATAGAAACTCTAAAAAGTGGCAGAGAGGGTCTGAAAAAGAGTATCACCTCAAATTGTTTTTAGAAAAGAAAACTTCAAAAACCAAGACTAAAATCCAATGGACAAATGTAACAAGACGTAGAACTCCAATGATGTAGATCAAGACAATTATTCAGACCAAAGCATCGAGAAATAAAAAGATGGGAAATAGGAAAAGGTAACAATGTATGGCAGGGACTGAAGGGTTCGAGTGCACGTTAGGTGCCCAGAGGTGAGCTGAGAGGACCAGATGGGTCTTATTTGGAGAGAAAAGGGGCTGAGAATTTTTCTCAGTTGAAGAAAGATACTAAACCTCAGGCCTGAAACAGGCAAGATCTAGAAAATTCCCAGGCAGGACAAATAGAAAGAAAGGCATACTACCGGGCGCCTGGGTGGCTCAGTTGGTTAAGCGACTGCCTTCGGCTCAGGTCATGATCCTGGAGTCCTGGGATCGAGTCCCGCATCGGGCTCCCTGCTCAGCTGGGAGTCTGCTTCTCCCTCTGACCCTCTTCCCTCTCATGCTCTCTATCTCTCACTCTCTCTCTCTCAAATAAATAAATAAAATCTTAAAAAAAAGAGGAAAGGCATACTACCTACATTATCCTGAAACTGCAGACTGCAAGAACACAGTGCCTAGAATATAGCAGTTGGTGAACAAGTAACTTTGGAGAACTGAACCAATTTGTCCTGAAGACTGAGGGCTTTCAGGTTAGACTGCCCTTCAGTTATATGACATAGGCCAAGTTACTTCATTTCTCCAAGGTTAGGTTCCTCTTCTATCAGTCAAAGAGGATAATAATAGTATTGGCTTCATATGATGGTAGAAAGAAGTAAGTTTTTAAAGCATGTGGAATAGTACCTTACTTGGAAAACAACATAATAAATGGAAACTACCTTTGTTGTCATAATATAAAAAATAAAAAGACTATTTTCATGATGAAGCATTTATGTATGAAAAATATCTTCATTTAGTTTCCCAGTTTTCTAAAGTTTAGCTTAACAATAGACACATTTTGGTATGATCTGCTTGTCTGTGATTTTGAATTATTTTAGAAAACTATTGGTGAACAAAATGTTCTACAAGTTTTGGCACAGACTCAAAAGAGCAATAATGATAACAATAAATCCTGGTATATTGTTGCACAAGTTCAAAATGCATTAATATGCATCATTCCATGACCGACTTTGCTAACATTATCAGCTTCTGGAGAATGGGTAACCTCCTGTGGAATACTAAATCACAAGCGATGCTACCTGAAAATAATTTTGAAAATAAAGGTCACCTGCTGTTAAAGTTAGGACTATAGTACAGTCAATTCAAAAAAGGCCACGACTGTCTAATATTGTAACATATTGCCTAACCACTCCTCAAGGTAATGGCAAAACATTGGTTTCAGCTGTCCTCACGCAATATAGACCGATAATTGATAGACAACAGAGTAGAAAAAGACATTATTAAGGACAGTTAGAGATGATAGAAGATTTACAGGGTGCAATTTGAAAGTGTGCTTCTACTCATGAGAGTTGTAGCAAAGTTGTACTCCATAATGACCATTGATTCAATGTCTATTTATTTAGCACCAATTGTTTGCACCAAACTGGTCAAGGATCTTTTAAACCTAGTGAATGCACATCACATCATTTCTTTTAATGTGTTTTTATTAGCCCCATATATATTCTTTGCAAGGTGTGACCACCAAAAATACAGGGTACCAGCACAAAGACAATGCATGCTTCTAAGCTGTTGCAGAGAAAATCATGGTGAGTAATAGTACATTCATTTGGTCTTGACTGGGCATCTGCTATCATGTGATTACCAAATAGGAGAGGAGAAAGAAATACCTTGAAGATATTTTGGTGCACAATTCAAAACAAACAAACAAACCAACCAACCATAAGAGAAGGCATTATTGAGGCTAGCAAACAAAACCAGTTCGATAACCACCTTATCACACACCAAGGACTGCTGGTCACCTTTAAAACCAAGGCCAAATCAACTAAACTAAATGAAATGGTTTCCTGCTTACTAGGTTGATCTTATTAGGTCCTTTATAAAAGAGCCCATGTCTGTTTTATTTCATTTAGATAGAAGAATAGTCAGACATGTCATTAGATTACCTTTAATTTGACCTTGTACTTGTCATTTTTTATGGTAAAGAATAGGACTTTTTTCAGGAAAAAGAAATAAAATTCTTTCAAATTAGAGACATGGAAACCTAATAGATTGTGCTATTTAAACAGAAAACAAATTAAGATTGCTCTGGAGCCTTTTTTTTTTTTTTTTTTGTAATTAGCCACAAGTTCCTAAAGGACATTAGACAATTATAGAAACATACTGAGCTATGTGGTCTCAGACTTCAAGTTAACACTTATTTTCCTGGTTTCTGAAGACCTTTCATTTTCTTTAGCAATCATTTTGGGGATCATTCTCTTTTGCTTCTGAGCAAATCTTTTTATACTTTGTGGCAATTCTAGACTAGACAAGTAGAATTCTCTCTTTAGTTTTCTTCCAGGGAATCATCTTGATATAAATATTGCAGATCATTTTTAGTTTTAATTTTAGTTATTAATTACATGAAGCCCATATTTCATTATCAGCACATTGTTTACTTACTTTCCAATTCTCCTAAATGATCACCATAACTTTCTGCAATTCTAGGGCAGGCGTTCCAGTTTCACTGAGTAATAGCTAAGGACTTCTTCCTTGCCACTCTCTCCAAAACAATGTTTAATAACCCTACGTATCAGGGAATATTTCTATATGTCTTGCCTAAATCATTCTGGTGTTTATTCTTTCTCATTGATATGACGCTTCATCTGCCTTTTCCCTTGGATTTAATTTACTTGACACCAACCAGTTCTTGTGAATAGATCAAATTTTCATAAATTTTCACATTTCACGAACGTAGTCATATGACATCTTTCTAGCTCTCATTTCAGGCAGCCTTTGGAACATATTTCAACTTGAGGAAATAAAGCCAGTTTGAAAACTGTATTTTCATGCCAGGCTTATATTCACATGGCTTTATGATTTTCCAGGACTCACCCAAGCCCCCAAAGCTGTATCTCACTAAAGGAAAATAGTGGGTTTTAAATAAATTTATAGGAACATCACTTTTATATGGCCATATAATAAAAGGATATGTGGAAATAGTATTGATAAAATTTAAGTATTCTCTTCAGGTATAACAGAGGAACAAAGGAATGGAATACCATGTCCCCTTTTTATCTATTTATCAAAGACTACCTAACTGCAGGCAGCATATATAGAACTGACCACAACTTGATGTCTTGTGGGACAACTGTGGAGCTTATGGTAGCAATTGGGTTTAAAGTAAATAGGAGGAAGGTAAAATCATTTTTTTCATAAGCATTAACAATCACCAAAGAAGATAATATATAACTGAAAACTATTTGTGAAACCTCCTGCATGAGTGAATATGGATAAAATTGATAATGTAGCTGTTTCTTTTGCCTGCACCTATTACCAGGTGTATCATGAAGTAGACTTTTAAAGCCACATTTTCAAATATATGGGTCATCATTGATACATTGTCACTTACAGTGTTTTAAATGCTCAGAAGGTATATGGGTGGAATTATGTCCCCCTCAAATTCACATGTTGAAGCCCTAACCTTCAATATAACTGAATTGGGAGATAGGGCCTTTAAGGAGGTAACTGAGTTGAAATAAGGTCATAAGGGTAGGACTTTACTCCAGTAGGACTAGTGCCCTTGTAAGAAGAAGAGAAAACCCCAGAGCTCTCTCTCATCCTGCCACACAGAGGACACAGTGAGAAGGCAACCATCTGCAAGCCAGGAACATTCTTACCAGAAACGAACCCCACTGGTACCTTGACCTTGGACTTCTACCTTCTAGAACTGTGAAAAAATAAATGTCTGTTGTTTAAGCCACCCAGTCTGTGGTATTTTGTTATGACAGCCCAGCAGAATAATACAGAAGGCATTCAAGTGTTTCAGATCACATACCAGTAAAACTTCAAAAACACATATAGAGTTATAGTGACAGTGGCGGAAATCGTACCTCCTGATTTCACATCTGTTATAAACTGGTCATTTTCTACAACTCAAAATGAGAAATGAATGATTCATTATTTAAAGATTAATTTAAAATGCTAAAATAATTAAACAATAAGAAGAGGCACAAAGTACAAGAATCCTCCACCTCCTCAGAACACCTCCCTAACCAGGTCACCAGTTTTAAGAGTTTCCTAAATATTTTTCCGGTATCTTCTACTCATTCACACACACATACACACACCCCTTTATTTTCTGTGCAAATGAGATTGTACTATACTTTAAGAACCTATATTTTTAAATTTTATTTTATTATGTTATGTTAATCACCATATATTACATCATTAGTTTTTGAGGTAGTGTTCCCATTATTCATTGTTTGCGTATAACACCCAGTGCTCCATTCAATACATGACCTCTTTAAGACCCATCACCAGGCTAACCCATCCCCCCAACCCCCCTCCCCTCTAGAACCTATTTTTAATCACTTTTCAGAACCTATCTCCCAACATATAGCACATCTAGACCTTTTTCATTTTTAAAGACTCCATAACATGCCATGGTATGATTGTACCCTAATTTGTCTAACCAGTTCCCAACTGATGGGAATTTAGATTGTTTCTAGTTGTTTTCTGTGATAAACAGAGCCATAGTGTGCATTGTCGTTTATATCTTTGCACATTTACATGAGAATTTTCATGTGAAAAAATTTCCTACAAGTACAATTACTGAAAGTGTTTGTACATTTTTTAGCTTTGATAGGCATTGTTAAAATTTCCCTTTAAAAATGTTGTGTCCACATTGCTTTCCCACAACAGTTCACATTCTGCTTTCCTAAGCCTTGATCAAGACTGAGTAATATAAAAGCCTTTAGATTTTTATAAAATATATCTTCTTGCATTTCTTTAATTATCAGAGAAGTTGTACCTCTTGGACAAACTCTTTTTTTTTTAAAGATAATATATGTATGTATGTATGTATTATTTATTTGACAGAGAGAGAGACACAGTGAGAGAGGGAACACAAGCAGGGGGAGCGGGAGAGGGAGAAGCAGGCTTCCCGCCGAGCAGGGAGCCCGATGTGGAACTCGATCCCAGGACCCTGGGATTACGACCTGAGCCGAAGGCAGATGCTTAATGACTGAGCCCCCCAGGCACCCAACAAACTCTTGTCTGAAGGATTTTTTACTGTTTTAAATAAACGTTAAAGTTGCTTTTTAAAAAGCAAAAAATCTAGCCAGTGCCATGTAATTGAAAAAGTTCATTTTTATCTTAGGCATTTTGGGTCATCAGGTACACAATATGGCTAACAAGTGGTTAGCTCACAACAGCTACCCCTATTGTGTGTTAGTCCATAATGGGTATTCAGATTGTTATTATTGTAAACTCAAATAGCAATAGTAGTCTCGATAATAATAGGATTAAAAAAATCCCATATGTTGAATCTGGGTGATTTTTAAATTTTAATCAGGCAGAGGAGAACAAAACCTGCATTCTAACAATGAATGCTGATGTGATTTGGTTTGAGAGGGAATGGTGAACAGCAGAATAACTCCCCTAGGAAAATACTATGGAATGATGATTATGTCATGTATGTCACGGTATACCGAGACTTACTTAGAACCTTAAAGCACAGAAGGGCTGTTGTGCCAGTGCTTGGGAAGAATATCTACGAAATTCTTTTATGTCAAAAATTAGTGAAACAGAGGAACAAATATCCAGGGAGAAAAATCTAAACCACTCTTGGACAAAAGAATCATGACCAATGGAGGGCACGACCTTCTTCAGCACGAATCAGGCCAGACAAGCTTAATTGGTTTTTTTCGTAGGATTACTAAATTGGTGGATAAAGGAAGGCAAGTGGGGTTATAAAAGCAGGACTTTAGGGAAATGTTTGATACAACAATTATTATTTGTTTAAATTCCTGGGTTATAAGTCCACCTTTGGAGTGTTGTGAAAAATAATTTACCACAGCCATGTGAGGTTTAATCTCAGGAGGGGAAGCATGATTCAGTATTATAAAATGTATTCATAGAGAAGAGCAAATTGATACATTAGAAGGAAATGATATGTTTATAAGAAAAGGTGCTGAAAAGGACACTGAAAACATCTACATACATTCATTATGAAAACACTAAAAGGAATAAGAGACTTTCCTTGAACATGATAGTCACTATTTTAAACCAACAGTCAGTATATAATGGTTAAACCTAGAAATAAGATAACAATCCCCCTTACCATCATTAATTTTTATTACTATTTGGGGATTTCTGATTAACCAGTGTAATGTGAAACCAAATATGGAGTATAAATATTGGACAGTTATAATCCCCAAAGAGTTATATGAAATCACTTAAAATATAATTGGGTTTAATATAAAGCTAGAAGTATGATTAAAAGAAGAATTCACGATCAAAACATCAATAAAAGATATCAGTAACATAGGATAATCTTAAAAAGAAATCTCTACATCATACGTAAAGAAAATTACAAATATAGCTATAATCACTGTAAGTAAAATATATAATAAAAATTTAAAACTTTATTGAGATCTTTAAGGATAAAAAACATGATTCTGGAAGAGCCGAGTGAACCTCATTTATTTATATGTGTAATATAATTCCCACATTTATTTGTGTTTTATGTAAATAAAATAAAATAGGAGCTCTTGGGGAAATTTAAAACATATTTTTTTTCTTTCTAACATAACATTCATTTAGAAAAAATAAATAGGCAAGACTATCAAGGTAAATTGGAAACAACCACCACTAGCACTACAAAACACATTATAAACTTATAATAAGTCAGTTTATGGTTTTGGTATAAAAATAGACAGCTGAATGGAAGAAAATAAATAGCCAAAAAATAATTGTTATTTTTTGTAAAAAGGCCATGTGTAACAAAGTCATTGTAAATCAGTAAAATGGGGGAGGAGAAGGCTTAATCAAAAGTGGGCAAGGGTAAATAGCAACTCAGAAAAAAACATGTATTTTTCTTACCTCACATTTTATTCCCAAATACGTTCCAGATGGATTAAAATGTGAAAATGAAAAAAAATCAAACCATTGTTAAGGTAGAAAAAAATTGAATAAGAAAAAATTAGATTTTTGGATAGAAGACTGAATTTATAAATGATTAAAAAGTAAACATAAAGAAAAATGCCAATAAATTTAGTTTTATAAATATTAAAAAATCCTTATTTCATAAAGAATACCTCACTCTATAGTTGACAAAGGGTTAATAGCTTTGCAATTAAAAAAAAAAAACATACAAATTCATAAGTACCAGGCACAGGACAGGAACAGACAATTCACCAAAGAGGAACTACAACTAGTAAACAAACATATGGGAAAATGTTCACCTCATTAGTAGTCAAAGAAATGCAAATTCAACTGAGATTGGAAAAATGAAAAGTTACAGTTTGTTTTCATAACTTAGGCTTTTGCAAAGAGAAGGGGAGTAGAAATAGTTTGAGTCCCTGGATTTCTCTATGTTGGGGAAAGGGTGAGGCGTGAACTGGCAGGAGAAACACATGTCATAGGACTCGCTGTGTCCTGCAGCAATCTCCCTGAAGGTGTCCTGGGCACAAGGGGCTGGGCGGCGGGGGAGGCATAGAGAAGGGAAGCTTGGGTGGAAGAGAAATTGGTAAGCGTGATATTATTTCCTTTAGTTAAATAGAAGTAAGAGTTTTAATAAACAGCTTAGAGTGATATTAACAAATATAAAATAAGACACTATCTTTCCATGGTAACATCAGCAAAACACTAAAAAAAAAAATTCATTGATAGGAAAGGGTGGTGTGAACCTGGAATTTTGCTACCTATAACATCATTTATAATATTGTATTAGTAGACATTAACAACCAGGTAGAGCTGACTAAAAGTTTAGGGACTACTCTCAAACACTAAAATACATAAGGTTTATCAAAGTACTGTCTTCTGGGCATTGCAGGAGGACTTCACATGAATTCTCTGATTTAGTTCTCACAATGAGATATGCATTATTATTGTTACTATTACTTCATTTTTACATAAGCAGAAATTGAGTCTTGGGAAGGTTAAAAGACTTCTAAAGATTACATTGATGACAGACAACAGGGTTGTACTTTGAACCTGGACATTTTGATGACAAAATCTAGTCTTAATCACCGTAATATACGTAATGTGAAAGATCATGCTATGATAGCATACACACATTATTATGACTCTAAAAGTGCATACAAATCCAAAATGAAACCAGAAAAATGCTGAGAGATGTGGTATAAAGGTGGCACAAGAGATAATACATCATTTTTCTCTTTTTGAAGCTTTTTAAAACTAAGGCATAATACTTTAAGATATTTTTAAAATGAAGAACAACTGTCAGGCAATTAAAAATATTCACACATGTTATGCCATTACAAATGTGTCACACCAACAGGAAGCCTAACAACCAACCTGCACTCAGGCTGCTGCTGAGTGTAACATGGTCCCTTCAGGAATCTCAGAGATAGTGTAAACCTTGATGAATCTGAGGGTTTTCCTACCCACAGTGCTTTGGAGATAATACTTCTCCTGCTGTCTTAGAATGAGTATATACCAAGCAACATCCAGCTAATATCTGAATATGATTTCACCAAAATAGATTCCACCTTAAGATTTTACTAATTTCAGGGGCACCTGGGTGGCTCTGTCTTTAAGCCTTAAGCATCTGCCTTCTGCTCAGGTCAGGATCCCAGGGTCCTGGGATGAGCCCTGCCTCGGGTTCCCTGCTGAGCAGGGAGCCTGTTTCTCCCTCTGTCGGCCGCTCTGCCTACTTGTGCTCTCTCTCTCTCTCTGTGTCAAATAAACAAATAAATAGATAAATAAAAAAATAAATAATTTTTTATAAAAGGGATCTTACTAATTTCAATATGGACCACAACTAAAGCATGAGGAATGTGATAAGGATGATGATAACACCATTTCCCAAGCATTTATTAAATGCCAGACAATGTACTGGACACTTTTCTTGCATTTTTTTTTCTTGTGCATTCAGCTCTCAGAGTAACTTCACAATAATACCTTTATTTCATATATTTGTGGATGACTGGTCTCTTTTTTCCTGAAAATCTGTTTATCTCTTTGCTCCAGTTTGGTTGTTTCTGATAAATGTAAAAAGTCATGCATTTACTTTCTTGACCAAGCCCTGTGTTATTAGTGTTGGCCACCCCTGCCTGACCACACTGCACCTCCAACAATTACAACTCGTATTTGGTCTTGTTGGGTCTCAGTGAAGAGGCCAGTCAGGTCCTGGGGTGTTCAGCCTTTTGCAACACGCATTGGTAGAGTGGACCTCATGCCAAATCACAAAATATTGGGGTGTAGATAATTGATAGGTGATACGGAAGGGAGAAAATAAGAAAAAGACACCAGACATGGGGAGGGAAGGAAGGAAGAAGGGAGGAAGGAGGGAAGGAAAGGAAGTGGTGAGACTCTTATTAACGAGTTGTAACGTACAATTGTGTGAAATCACTATAGGTTTTGTCAACCCAGTCAAGCACGTTCAGAACACTATGGTGTCTGTGCTACTTCCATAAAGCAGGCTGGAAAAAAATCCCAGATTACCAAGCCACTAGGCAATGTTTTCTTGGTTAGCACTATTCTGCTGTTCCCTTCTCAGAGCTGGAAAAGTGCGAAAAGTAAAAGTTATCCCACAGGAAGCTGGGTAAATGCCTAATGGTTCTCTGGAATAGGTTAGCAAGAAACCAGTATGTCCAGCTTTGGACTTCATAGTTTTGAGCTGAACAAAACAGACTTTTTAAAACATTGTAAATTGACTCATGAAGAAAGGCTAAAGATATCTATATTACTCAGCCTAGTAAAAGGAAGAGAGAACAAAGCCAATGCCAGGAGTGGCAGGGGCCAATTCACCAGAGAGTGGAAGCTGGTATTTACTGCTATCTTGGTAATGATGTTGTTATTATAGTATTAAAAAATGAATTCATTTATTTTATTGAACATGATAAGCATAGGACCCAATATAGGTCTCTTTGTTCTAATTAACAGAATGTCAAAGGATGTATTCTTGGTTTTAAAAATAGCATCAAGGATAGCATTTTGAAAAAAAAATCATTAAGTCCAAGTGATGAAGCAGAGCTGAATTTCTCCCTGAGGCCACCACTCCATTATAGCATGAATCTAGTGCAAGTCTCCTCAGAAGGAGGTCCAGAAATCCCATTTACTCAGGGACTACTGTTAAACATAGTCGAGGAGTCATCCAAGACAGAATGCTGGGTAAATGTCAAATTATTCCGCACACTGATATCCTTGCAACATTCCACTTTAACATTCCCTAATTCTAGAACAGGTAGTAGAATGTCAGAAGTACCTCCAGATGGTCATGTTTCTAGTATGCTTGTAAGCAGTAACATGTTCTTTCCATTTGTACAAATGTTTCTGACAACACAATGTTCAATTGATACTTGTTGCTAGAGTTAGTTCTTTCAGAGCTTCTTAATAAAATTGCTCTTCTTGCTTATCCCCATATATTGTGATAGATCTCAGTTCTTGCTGCTGTTTGTTTTCTTAGGTACTTTTGAATACATCTCAAGGTCCTTCATCATCTTGTCCTATTTACCTGTCCAGCTTTATCTTCTGGCTTTTCAATGGTGAAATCTAATCACTTGTCTTTTTATCAAATACCTATTCATCTTTTCATTTTGAGGTTTAATGATACCCCCTCTCTGAAGACTTCCTCGGTTCCCTGAGCCAGACTTAAGTGGTCAATCTTATTGCCATTGCCATTACACTTTGTAAAAGTGTATTTGTAAAAACAGGTATCAAACAAAACCTGCTCATAGGTACTCACATCTCATTTGACTACAAGCCTCCTGAAGATGGAGACAACATCTTATCTTTGTGGGCTAGGTAGCCAGCATGCTGTCTGGAACAAAACTCTGCGATAGCTGGCTTCGGTGGGAGTCCTAAAGCAGACAGAACATGACTGGTGCTGGGCACGGTCTTCTACCCATCCCTGCTCTCCAGTGAGGGCTGACTGAGAAGGAGTATTCTCTATTCAGGAACTGGAAGGCAAAGAATGGATCTCCATATCTCCAGTACTCTCTCATTTTACCTACCTGCATGGGGACCAATGAAATGGGTGCCAAATAATCAGGAAATGCCTGAAGTAGCTGTGACTGTGCTGAAATTTTCAATAAAGACCAGGATCCTAAATGGATGTGATATCCAGTGCGGACAACAGAGTGGGTATGTAAGTTAGAGTGGGCAATTGTTACCATGGTTGGACCCTGCAGCTGTTTGAATTGCATGCCAGGATCCCCAGAATGGCCAGTGGATTAGCCGGCGGGTTTGCCCTACTCATTTCATTAGTCTCCTAACAAGGCAGTTTTGCATTTTATGGAATCCAACATTTTGGAAAAAGTTTTTTAACACCAGTTAGTTAACTTACAGTGTTCTATTAGTTTCAGGTGTACGATACAGTAATTCAACCCTTCCATACATTATTCAGTGCTCATCACAGTAAGGGCCCTCCTTAATCCCCTTCACCTGTTTCACACATCTCCCCGCCCACCACCCCTCTGGTAACCATCAGTTTGTTCCCTACAGTTAAGAATCTTTTTCTTGATTATTTTTTTTCTCTCTTTGCTTGTTTGTTTTGTTTCTTGAATTCCACATATGAATGATATATGGTATTTGTCCTTCTCTGACCGACTTATTTCACTTAGCATTATACTCTCCAGCTCCATCCATGATGGAATTCAACATTTTTATCCCCCTCACTCTGATATATTGGGGCTTTTCTGTGTGTTTTAATAGGTGTTTTTGAATCAATAAGAGGATAAAAAGAGGGGATTAAGTACTCTGATTAGTCTGATAAATCTCAGTATCTTAAAGAATGTATCTATTATCCTACTCTCTCTCTCTATATGTATATAATATATTATATATGTCTACTTATATGTGCAACTGTATATTTTATATGTATTTTTATATTCATATATATTTAAATAACATATTGTTATCTCCTGTTGAACATATTGCTGATTATCAGCCTCTCTCATACATGGCATACTGAATCTAAGGTTTATGTAATTAATCTTTGGACTCACTACTTTTTCAGACTATCAGATTTATTAAGTGTAATCTTTGCTTCAGTTTATTACCTCAGATTATCTGGATACTGCCAGATTAACATTCTGTCTCCTAAATTGCTGATTCCCACCCCCCACTTTGAATCATCTGCAATTTTGGTGGCTTACCCACCATGTCATTGCCCAAACTCTTGATGAAATCAAGCATTTGGGTTAAGAAATGAAGTGCCATATCTGTGCCATACCACTAGAAATGATCCTTCTAGGCTGACATGGATATACTCATCTAGGTCTTTATCAATTCATCTATATAATTTTTTGGACATCTAACTTGCTTTTCCATGTTGTACTTGAGAAGCCAGTCCTTTTTGTGGCCCCAGGTACCTTATGGCTACTGTATGTCTTTGATGTACTCCACAAATTACATTGTTAAGGAAAAAAAACGCTGCCATGTCAGCCTCTGTTATGGATGAACTGATAAGATTCTTTTAATTGCTGCTTCCCTTTTCTAAGTTTTCACAACCCATTCCTTTAGTAACATGTTTCGAATCTTGCCAAGGATTTATGGAGCTCCTTTGTCTATCATTGAGGAAACTGAAGATTGAAATGTTCAACATTTCCAGTTGTAGGTTTTCAGCTTTCACTATGGTCTTGCCTTCAAACTCATCCTCCTTAGGGTTTTTCAAAGGCCAACATTTTGAATGAGATCTTTCCATCTTAGAAAAGGAAATCAGGTACAATTATTCATTAATTTATTTAATGTTTTTGACATTGATTAAGCTCTTTCTCAAAGGTTCTGTACAGAAGTAAGACTTGATTACAACCATTTGGTAGTCACCAAGTATTGGATAGGATAGCGGTTCTCAAAATGTAATCCCCAAATTAGCAGCATCAGCATCATTTGGAAATTGGTAGGTATGTTTGGGAACTACAGAAACTCTTGAAGCTATGCTTTAATAAACTTTGTCCCCTTGTAGAATTACGGTGATAGACATTAAACTTTAGAACTCCTGGAATAAGGCACACGTGTAGGGAAATAGTGTTATAATACTGTTGTTGTCAACATACTTCTGGAGGACAGAGGAGTCACTAACCAAAATGATATGGTTGTGCATCGTAATCTGTGGGTTTTAGTCATACATACAGGTGGACAGTTATACTTTGGTTTCAAGGGTTATCCTTATGGAAAGAAAACATCTCTCCACCTGCTTGTTGATGTACATTATTTTAACAGGGGGCAAAATCTATTATTAAGCCATCAGAAAATTAGTCACCTCAAAAACGCTTTTGGAATGAGATGGGGTAACAAACAGCAAACTCATCAACTAATTAATTAGAGGGTGATAACTATAAAAAGCCAAAATCTGACGAAGTAACATCTTGAAATGTATTCAAACTAAATTATGATCCATCAGTCCAGCAACAGGTAGGCTTTTCAGGTTGTACAGGAGCCAGCAAATGGAGGCAAGTACAAATAAGAAAAGCAAATAAGAAAAGCAAACTTGATTACATTGATATTCCTTGCCCTCTTTGACCTCCTTACAGAAGGTGAGAGTGTTTAGCCTTGCCCAACACCATCCTGTCTTAGAGGGACATGGTTCCTGAGTTTTATGATACACTAATATTTTTTGAATAATTTACAAAGACTTTTGATGACTTTTTATTTACAAACACAGTTTGACTTCATTCATCTTTATTCTCAAATGTGTCACTAATTGAAGTATTGCTGTAATAGTTTCTAGGTTTCTTTTTTAATTGATTGACGCAAAGTGTATAAAGTCTTAAGTGACATGGCAGATTCAGGGATGACTTCCCTTTTCACATGAACAATGGACAAGTTGTTTGTTTCACACTGGTGTGTGGTATCTAAGATCTTTATGCCACAGCTTACTACTGGGGGAGACAGAGACCACAGTATTCTAGACCTCCTGTGCTAACTCTTCTCCCATGACTGCCCTTCAGCTGTACCTACAGTAGACCCCCATGTCAACACTTGCTCTTTTGTTCTTTATCTGTTGCTATATCTGCCACCTCCATTGCAATTTGAACATACTGGGTTTTCTGTTCATTTCTATGTCTGGTAGTCAATACCATGCTCAAGAGATGATTTGTTCCATAAGTATTTATTGAATATGTAAGTGAATGGTTGGATGATGAAGTACATGATTTTTCTTGTTCAAAATCATGGCATACTTTCTGAAAAATAGCCTCTCTATTTCCTAATAAACAACTGCAGTAAAAGCTGACACAGAGATTTAAGTCTATACCTTTACACTGTATTTCAGGTTACTCCTTGCATATGATAGAACATTTCATTGATAAAGAACAAAAATGATTAATGATGGTTTTACATCATTGTAGATGATGTAAAGGTAATGTAATGTAAAATGTAAATGATGGTTTTATATCATCGATGGTGCTGTTTTACAAGTCTATGTCCAAAAGAAGCAAATGTTTAGAAGTGAGAATATTAGTAGACATATTTAATAATTTTAATGGAAACATTAGTTTTGGAAGTCCAGGTTTAATTCCACAAACTAGTCCTTTTTATTTATACTTTTCCTTCATCTTTATCCTATTCTCCATCTTTTAATTGCCTTTCTCCAGCTCCAGTTAATTTTTCTGCCTTATGTTATTTCAACCTAATTTGGTATATGTAAAAGGAGAATTTGGGGAAATAACTACCCCAATTTGTGCAGAACACTAAGGTTTTATCCCTGTGGCTGTGGTCCAAACAGGCAGAAAAGGGAGTGGTGATTGCTTCTCATTGCCTTGGTTCATTTAATGGTTCTGCAGGTGATGGAGACCTTAATGATGCTGCTTTTCCACTTACGGCCAATATTAATGAACTACAGAAAATGAGAACTCCTTCCACTTTTTAGTAACATCTGCCTCACTTGGGTACACATGGCCCCAAAAGGTAGATTTTTAAAAGCATTTTATTAGCATACTCAAAATTCCCATTAAACGCTAGACTAGAGAACTCACTAAGTCACGCACTATATTTGAAAACTGTCCTTCATGAGACTTCAAAGGGTAGACCTAATACATTTTTCTCATCTCTAATATCAATGATTCTATTATACTTAGTGTAACTTAATTCTTTTGGTATTTCCAAAAGAAAATTTATTACATAAAGTGAAATTTTTTTTTAAAGCACAGGAAAAAAAATCATATTTAATGAGGGATGAGATGATTTTAAGTGCTACAGTGTTATTTGTAAAAGGGTTGGAATCATTCAAAATTTCTGAAATACTCTGCCCTAAGCATTCTGATGGTAAGATAAGTTTTAACTCTCTTCAGAGCTTAATATCTGAAAACTTTTTTTTTTTTTTTTGCAAGGGAGAGTCTTCTGAGAATGAAACACACAAGTATCTTTAGGATGCCTATATTTAGTTGTACACACAATTTTGTGACTATAATAATTTCCATGTAGAAACAATAGCAATTATTTCAGTTTCTTTGGTACACAATATGGTTTTAATAAATCACCCTCTTTAGAATTTTGTCTCAGATAAAACAGACAAAAGCATTACCTCAGATAAAATTAGGATTATTTTTTGTTAATAAGAAGCATTGTGCTATTTTATGAAAGGCCCAAAAAAAAATTTCCCCCAGCAATTATTTAAGTTTTGGATTTTATAAAGTTTTATATCTTTTCTTTAAAATTCTGGGTCAATGCCAAAGTTCAATTTCTCCTATACCAGTTGTATTCCGTAAAAAAGGTAAAAATTAGTCATATATTCTGGAAGAGCATCTAAATGTATGGAAACATTATTAACTTAAAGCCTTTTTTTGTTTTTTCTGGCAGTTCTCCTCCAAATTGTGTCCAAACCACTTTGTTTCACTGTAGAATAAAGGAAGCTGTGTGTTTTCTTTTCTTGGCAGGTGAAGGTAGAACTAATACAGAGAGGAACTTCTTTGGTAGTGGAGGGCGTGACGGAAATTGGCTAACTGTTGACATCACCCTGTAAGGAAGAAACTGTCAAGGCTATTCCACTGGCTTTGGAAATCAGTACAAGCTGCTGTCCGGCTGCAGTACCAAAAAGCTTAGTGATAATGAAAAATAAATAAATAAAAATACCTAATCCCAATACCAAAGTAGTCTAGCGCTTCCTGTAACATTACAAGTGCTTCATGCAGATTAATGCTCAAACTCCATGATGCCTTGTTTAATGTAACATGTTTTTCTGCCACGGGTTTTCTGAGCCCAGGTTTTTTTTTTTTTTTTCTTTTGTTTTGTTTTGTTTTTTTTTTTCATGTCCTTAGGAACGATACATTCAGTCTAGTTTTCCCTTGCTCATGGAAAAAACAAAAAGTATAAGCTTTCAAATGAGCCAATCACATCAGAATGAGGTCATCCATTCAGCTGAAGCAAGATTGGTTTTAGAAACAGAACAACAGCTTTGTATAGGGAGGCGTGCATTTTGCATTTAGACTGTATCTAAATGCTTTATGCTAAATCCTTTAACCCTAACTCAAACACAAAACAACCCTGGAAATGTTGTGCCAAGTGGCTACTAGTCTCAGACAATGTGAGTGTGTGTGTGTACACACACATACATTTATACACACACATATGTATATATAGCTATATGTAAATGTATCTATGTATCTATCCATCTATGTATCTATCTATCCATCTATATATACACAAGCACACACATTCTTTATTTTATCTCTGATATATCTAGTTTGATTGAAGAATAAACATACCTTTACATCACCATATATTAGCTGTCATCTGTCAAAAATGCATGCAGTGGGACACCTGAGTGGCACAGTTGTTTTAAGTGTCTGACTTGGTTTTGGCTCAGGTCATGATATAGAGCCCCTTATGAGGCCCTGCGCTCAGGGGGGGGTCTGTTTGGGATTCTCTCTGCCCCTCACCCCCCACTCTCTCTCTCAAATGAATAAATAAATCTTTTTAAAAAGTGCATGCAGTTAAACATATTGTAGAATGTGCTTGAAGGAAAAATTCATTTAAAAAAATCTACTTAGCAAAAAAACTATACTTAAGCTATCAGTACATGAACTAATATTTTTATACTGTTGCAAATTATAAATATTTAAGGATTTTCTTTTGGTGAATCCTCAGAGAGTATGGTTTCAAGGAGAAACAATAGTCCAAACTGAAAATATTTTAATAATAATTTTATTCTTGTGGCCAAATATTGTATTTATTGAATGTATATTTGTGCACTCTATTTTTCTGTCCCCATTTCTCTTGTTCGGTCTGTTTTACCTTTTGTTACCTTGTTATCTCTCTTTGCCTCTGTCTGACATACACACACACACATATACGCACACACACTCCTGCAAACATTAATTTAATATAAACATTAATATAATATATATGTTAAGTATCATAATGAAAATTCATAGGAGATTCAGATCCGGGGGGTGGAGGAGGAAATTTTCTTGTAGGATTTTTTGTACTGACAGAAGGTTTTGAATGGGAATTATGCCTGAAAAGAAGTAGAATAATAAGAATGAGCTCCCCAAGTGGATGGGCATATAGAGATGTCAGTGAACACATTCTGTGCATCAGTAAAGTACATTCAATGGAATGGAGAGATACAAAACAATAGTGTGGTGGGAAAATGGGGGCATAAAGATAGTGGGACAGATTGCTAGCAGCTCCATATAATATGAATATAAATTTTGAAGAAGAGACATTAAAGACAGGTGCTGAAATCATTAGGGATCAAATGGTAAAGGTCTTTGTATGTCATTGATACAAATTTTTGGTTTTATCTTAAATGAAAGTTGGTGGGATTAATGTAGAGCATGAAATCAGCCATAATGCCTGGCTTGCTAAAATGTAACACAGAGGCCGCTGGGGGAGAGTGGAGGTTTCAGAGAAGGGCCTGGGCATTTGGAATGCCGAGGCCCTCATTACCACTCTGCCATTGGAATGCCTCAGGGAGTTGCCTTCCCGAAGCTTTCTTAGCCCAAACAGCCACACTGTGATCTAAGAGCAGTATGTATTGTCCCCTAGGCTATGTTTAGCAGAACTTGTAGAACACACAGATTAGCATATCATATCTTTCCCATAAACAGATCCTTCTAGTTCCAGTAAGACCCCTTGTCACACATCACATGCTTGGAAACAGTGATAAGGATTTGTGATTATCCTGAAGGACCAATAAAAGCAGGAGCAAAGAAGGTCAAAGGGTCTTTGTCTCTGAGCGTTGACCCCCTTGCCTTCTCTCTTTCACAGCAAAGTTTGGAGTAATCTTTGATCCGTCAGTGCAAGGTTTGCTGGCCATTCCCGGCAGAGAGTTATTAAAAGATTTCAAACATTGGGTTGACATATCCAGATGTACATTTAGATTAATCACTCAAGAAGATGTGTGGTGAGTAGAGATGTCCAGGGCAAGGAGAAATATGGAGGCCTTAATTAAGGAAGAGGCCAACGGAGGTGGAGTTAGCTGAAATTTTTGAGAGACATTAAGGACAAAATTGATAAGACTTGGTAAATAATTGGGTAAGGGGAAAGGAAAAACAAGTTAAAAAATTGTTGCCTCATTACAGTTTTGTTCAAGTATAAGGACATTTGTGACACCAAGATAAGAGATACATGAGGAAAAAACAGGGCTGGTAGGAAAGTTGCTAGCCATTTGAGGATAGTTGACACACACAGTGTTTCATTAGTTTCAGGTGTACTACTTAGTGATTGACAAGTTTATACATTATGCTGCTAGTATAGCTACTATCTGTCCCATTACATTGCTATTACAATATCATTGACTGTATTCTTTATGTTGTGTCTTTTATTCCTATGACTTACTCATTCCATAACTGGACACCTGTTTCTCTCTTTCCCCTTCATTTAGTTTGCCCAAACCTCCACACTCCTCCCCTCTGGCAGCCATGAGTTTATTCTCTATTTGTAGTTCCAGTTCTGCTTTTTTCTTGTTTATTCATTTTTTAAAATTCAATTTATGAGTGGAATGATATGGTATTTGTCTTTCTCAGTTTGACTTATTTCACTTAGCATAATACCTTCTAAGTCCATCCATGTTCTCTCAAATGGCATGATCTCATCCTTTTTTATGGCTCTGTAATATTCCACTATACATATATACCACATTTTCCTTATCCATTTGTCTACTGACGTTTTGAGTTTGTGTGGCTATAAGATAATCAGTTGGCTGTCTGGGTCTAGAACTCAGGAGAAGCTAAAGGTAGGAGAATATATAAATCACAAGCATTCAGAGAGTGAGTAAGATCATCTCAGGAAAATAAATAGCATAAGAAGGGAATGAAACTTATGATAAATCACTGGAGGTACAACAACACTTAAAAAGAGATAGGAGAAGAGGAAGGATAGAAATGGTCAAAGAAGTAGAAGAATGAAGAGAGTCTTGTATCATAGAACCCAATGAGTGGGAGGCTTTCAAGAATCATAGATTTGAAAAGAAGTAATTAAAATTCATTAGTCTAAAAAGATATATAAGGATAAACTTTAAATATTGAGACATTTCAGATTATTTTATCTCAAAGGGATGTTAGTTGAATCCACAGTCCAACTGTGAAATTCAGGTTAGTGCAAAATAGTTCTGTGTTAAATCAGAAGCCAGAGAGTTTAAGAGATTGACAGAGAAATATCTTCTTGGTATGTATTAAAGGATATGTGATCCTGGGCCAGTGAAAAGCATAAAGACAGTCACAATGAAGCAAGAAAATTAGAAAACCTAGAATCTATATAAAATAAGTTCTACATTTAATTTTACAATCCTTTGTTTCACTACCTTCTGGCAACTGAGGTTTTGTAGGATTTCTGGCATGTTCCTATAAATATTTCTGCATTGAACCTGCTTCTTTAAATAAATAATTAAAAAAAAAAAACTACATCATGCCAAATTGGATTTCCTATTTCTCTTTCTGGAGCCATATGTATTATATCCACGCAAGTTCCCTAGTAAAGAGTTTAGGAAGATAATGGAGATGCATGAGTTTCCTTTTACCTACATGACTTACCTTAAACATTAGTGTAGTAACCAGGTCACTTGTTATTCAAAAGTAGGAAAAGAGAGGGAATTTATGATGACTGAAAGAGCCAGGCTGAAGATTTTCATAAATATTTTCAGAGGAATGTGTGAGAATACTTGTTGAGAACCAACATTCAATCCTGCATGTCTCTATTATTCAGCAGAAGAGAAGGAAATTCACTGCAGCAGCAGAGAATAAATAGAAACTACTATTCTTTAAGAACCTATGGCCATTGTGCCCTCTCCCAGTAGTGTCCATATATGGTAATAGATGCATTTAGTCTTTTAAACAATTTTTTAAAGATATTTTACCCCATTTGCCAATGAAGAAACCTGACCTTGGGAAAATCAGGTGATGTGTTCAAAATCAGATAGTTAGTCAGTGATAGAGATATCATTTAAAAATCAAACTACCCAATGTCAGTGGTATGGTTTAAAATCCAACAGATTTCAAATAAGGTTGAATAAGTGTAAAAATTGAATCAGGGCAGTAAAATGTAGATGTCATTGAAATCATGCTTGTGGATATTGTGGTCATCAAATGAAGATTATCCAGTATTGTTCCCAACCAATAATTCAATGCCATGGAGAGATGTCTTTTATGTCACAAAGCTGGAGGGTCTCACTTCTTTGATTTGAAAAGGAAGAAAGCACTTGATTTTCCCTTAGTCTTGATAGAAATAAACATCATGGAAGTGGGTTTAGCCATGAGGTAAACAGGGAGGGTGGCATATATAACCATTGTTTTTTTCCAATTTGAAGGAAAGTGTGAGATAGTGAGATATTATATATGAATAGAAGTACAAATGAAAGATTAGTATTGATAAATTCTATTAATTACTTTCCCTATATTTGGAGAACTTTTAACCTCATATCTACTTTCTATGCCATTAGTCTTTGCTTTGGTCTCCACCTTAGTGCAGTGTGACTTACTGTCTAAACAACTTCATCTTCTAATTCATGATTTGCTGCCTTGCTTCTGGCTTGACCCAGTTTGACCACACACAACTGGACTTTTTGTTAAAATTTCATACCCCTTTTAGTTAGATGTCCCAGTGGGAAGCCCAGTAAGTCTTGGTCCAATATACCTCCACCTGAGCTCCAGCCTCAGGTGGATCAGCTGTCAAATAGGATGGAAAAGCAAATAAAATCAAATAAACATTGGTTATCACAATCTAAGTATCAGATAAGTCACAGATTCAAAATATCCATTACCAGCACCTCATTGTTCTTGACATGAAGATTTCTGACTGATGACCAGATTACTGCTTAGAATTTTGCAATTTTTACTAATTGGTTCACTCTTTTCCCCGCTACAGCAATGCAGGTAATAGAAGGTACAGTCTTAACCTCTCAAGTATTTCATTACATTTCATGTAAAGAATGGTTAGGTCTAGACAGCAGAGCTAAACATCCATATCTGCCAATCTAATTGTCCTACACTTTGGTCAATCACATTAAAAATGATTAATTTTTAACTCCTTTTGTAGCTTTATTTTTCTGTGTTTTTATTCATGGAGTGAGTACGTAAGTTAAATCTTTGGTTGCAAAGATGACCTGGGGTGCCTGGGTGGCTCAGTCATTAAGTGTCTGCCTTTGGCTCAGGTCATGATCCCAGGGTCCTGGGATCCAGCCCTGCATCGGGCTCCCTGCTCAGTGGGAAGCCTGCTTCTCCCTCTCCCACACCACCGGCTTGTGTTCCCTCTCTCACTGTGTCTCTCTCTGTCAAATAAATAAATAAATAAATAAATAAATAAATAAATAAATAAGACCCACGAAAAACTGTACTTGGGATATGGAAATCGGTCAAAATATAATTGGTGGGTTTCCATTCCAGTGTTAAGAAAAGAAAGCATGATCCTGGACCAAGACAAAACCATAAAAATGATAAAAGTAGGAAATTTCAGGGTTCATCCTTTCTTTGTTCTATTAAAAAAATCACCCGCACCCCTCTATGTTTTTCTTTCTGTCTGGCTTTCTGTTGGTTTTTAGAGTGGTGGGGGACAAGGGACAGAGTGAGAGGAAAGAGAGAGCTGGAATAATAGATTATTAAAACAAAACCACAGCAGAGACAAGCACTGAGGAATGAGTTAAGTCCTCTACAGATAATGAATTGAAAAATGATTCACCTTCACAAAGAAACAGAGGTCTTTCAACAACATTAAATGTTCTTAGAAAAGTCATTTGTAATGCAGTTTAATTGAAGGGAGTTTAATTTTAATTGTTCATTGTATATTAGAAA
Organism: Callorhinus ursinus; assembly: GCF_003265705.2. Lineage (NCBI taxonomy): Eukaryota > Metazoa > Chordata > Mammalia > Carnivora > Otariidae > Callorhinus > Callorhinus ursinus. The sequence goes on from NW_027397071.1 coordinate 34,043,912, forward strand.
TAAGAGTGTAATAATAGAGTAGACATTATCAGAGGGACCGTTGGAAAAATACCATGGTATGTTTCCATTGGTTTCTATCATTAGGCTACTATTTCCTCCCTATAATATATGGAGGCATTAACTTATATCCCAATGTACATTTGAGAAAATTTCTTAACCTGGAAAGTAGGAAAGCTACCTCTCTGAATTGGGAAAAAATAAATAAAATAAAATACAACTCTTACAACATTGTTGCTACATAGAGATAACATTTAAATGACTTGATTGATTAGCAGTATACTGGATGACTTTTGTTATTTATTTGACCAAATGAATTGATTGTTTATGCCTAGGGTTAGCATAGTTTTAAGCTCCCTGGTGACCACTCCTATGTGAGAATTCTACCCACTTGGTAGTCCTGCTTTCCCTCAGAGGAAGGGTAATACTGTACTAGAACACATTTTTTTTTAATTTGTCAAACTTTATGGAAAATTTGTTATGTATAAACATCTCTAGAGAAAAAATTATTCAGTTGGATTACCATAGGATTGACTCATTAATAGCTTAATTTGAATAATGACTAGGTTACCCTTTAGCATGCTTGACTGTAGCAAGATTATTAAAATATCACAGAGAGCTTCGTTTTCCAAGATTAAATCAAAGTTTCCTATTCTTGATCTTATAGCTGTCAGGAATACTACACATTACTAAATTTTGTCTTCTAATTGCAATGTTTTTTTCATGTCAATGATTACATCCAAATACTTAAATGACAGGATATTCATTTTGCTTAATAAATTTCTACCAGTATATAAATACATATAACAAGTATATAAATGCTGATAAATGAGAGAAGAATCCAATGTGGTGAATACAATACAATGAGTGTATGTATATCTGGAATAATCTAACAAGAAAAGTGGCAGAAAGTCCTATAGATTGATAATACCAAAACATAACAGGGTTAAAATGAATAAAAAATAGGAAACAGCCTCCATAATTAAGATGTAAGGAGAAGGTAAGTAAATTAGATATATCTACTCAATGGAATATCACTTGATCATTTTAGAAGAGGTTTTATACCTGAGAAAAGCTTTATATCTGAACAGATTTTACAAAGCATGGGCATTTTTCTGCCACTCCTTTTAGTTAAAAAAATAGGAAGGAAAAATACAAAGACAATAAATGCTATGAGAACAGATACTTTTTGATCTGTACTGATCACTGCTCTATTCCCTCAAAAAGTGAAAAACATATTTTTTGAAATTAGATTTTGCTAAAAACTTCTTACATATAAATTTGGAGACCCCTATTTTCTTATCTTGTGGAGAAATTAGCATAATGTTAGAAGGACAATGTAATCAATGTAATGACTAAAGTTTAGTTGTATTTCCAAATCCTAGCTTTTTGTTGGTCAAAAAAATTAAAAAGACAGCTGCCAAAGTTATAAGATTAATTTTGAACATAATGAAAAGATTCTTCTGGAGAAGCAGGGATTTACATAGCTTTTAGTTTTGAAAAATCTTCTCATGTGACACTTCATAGAGAGAAGGGACACAGGGTGATATAATGAAAAAAAATCATGCTCCAAAAACTTCCCTATATTAAATGTCAAGGTAAGATTCCTATAGTGTTTTACTATAGGATGGCTTAACAAAAGCCTAGGACACCATACAAAGTATCTTGGAGAAAGTGATCTTATAGAGGGCCCAAAATTATCATTTAATGTTTAGCTTCTTGGGATACCTTAAGCCAGACACAGTGTCTATTAAAGCCTGAAGGAAGAATAGACTCTATATCCTTAATTAAACATAGACCAGAAAAACCAAAGCCTTTCCAGGAATGGAGGGCAGTACCAATAGGGAATTCGTTTTTGAAAAAAATATTGTGAACTCTACTAGAGCAGGGAATTATTGAGGGGAGGCAGGAAGAATTTCTAAAGATAGGTATGGGTCTTAGCAGGATTGTCTCTGAATAGGTTTGCTTCGAGGGCAGAAAATGTCTTAATTGCTGTGTGTTTATTCCAATGCCTTGCATATAACTCATGGTTATTGTTTGTTGTGTTAAAAAAATCAGGGAAAAGAAAGTGTTTATACTATTGATACTTATGAAGGAAGTTTCTATTTCACTCTGGAAAAGTCATATTAACAGAGCTGACTGCTCATTTTTCTTACTCAGAAAGTAGAAATTAATATTGATACATTTATTCAGCAAACATATAGTGAGTGCCTGTAATGTACCAGTCCCCTTTGTGATACAGTGATTTATACCACAGACTCCTTGTCCTTAGGAAGCACTTACCCAAGGACTTCTTCAAAGCTTTGGGCCACCCTGTGTAGAATCAGTGAAATCTTAGGCAAGAACTCTGATATGATTTGTCAAATTTAAAGTGCTGAAAGTAAGCCATAAGAGCAGACTGAGCCATCTTCTCTCAGCAAGAATGTAGCCCAAACCCCAATCAGGGTAAGTTTGAGTATTATTGAGAGACGATTTTTGCAAAAAGCACATCAGAATATCTCAAAAGGCATTATAATATTTGCATTCAGCAGTCTCCAAAATGGCAGCTTTGAGACTTTGAAATCAATGGAGCTCCACTCAGGGGGAAGAATCACGTTGTTGAGAACGTAGCCCAGCGTATCATCTACTGAATGATACCCAACAGAATAAACATGCATTTGAATTGTCATTGTGGTTTGTTGTCTTTCTTTTTTAAAAATAAAACTGAGGAGAAGATGAGATAATGCAGCTAACACTGCTCAGAAGTGCAACATTAGCTCCTTTTTTTCCCTTTTTTTTCTGCTTCTCTTGTCATATGCATTTCTGTTTTATCCACAGATTTACTACTCAGTTTTTAAAATGTAGATATTAGATAAGTAGACTTTTTCCCCAGGGTGCATTAAAATGTTTTTGGAATGCTTTGGGAGACATATTTCCCCCTTATATTATATCTAGACTGAAGACTGTTAATGAAAGATAAGGGATGCCAACTTGTTTTTATTGGACACAATAATTATGTATTTTCTTTTCCCCTTCATTTGTTCATTTGCTTGTCATTTTTTTCCTTCCTTTTTTTGTTTCTTCCATCCTTTTTTTAAATAAGTATTTATAAATCACTTTTCCAGGTACTGGAAATACAGACATGAAAAAGATAGGTATGATTCCTGTTCTCATAAAATTTATATTTTACTTGGAATAGGGAAAGTAAGCACATTTACAAAAAGAAGTAAGAACAACATAGAAAACAAAACTATATACAATTATAGGGAATGATTTGGATGAGCAAAATCCTATCATATTTGTTACTGGGAAAAATATCTTTGATGAACTAATACTAGAAGTGACAACTGAATAACACATAAGAAGCAAAGATCAGGGGTCAGGGAGGTCCAAGTGGAGGAAACAGCAAGTTCAATACCCTGTTTGATTTGTTCAAGCAATAGTAAAATAGTTCACATAGGTGAAGCTGATAACAAAAAAAGGAAAGCATTGTATGAGAAGTGGGAGAGCTAAACAAAGAGTAGATCCTAGAGATTCTTGGAGGCCTCATTGAATGTCCAGATTTTATTCAAATGGGAAGAAATTGAAGAGTTAAGGTGTGGTCACCCTGCATGGTGTGCGGAGAAAGGATTGTTATTTACTGTAGTGGTGAGGGATGGCTGTGAAGATAGATTCTAGGTAAATTTTGGACATAGAGCTCGAAGGACTTGCTAAGGAAAAGAGAAGAAATTAGATCAACTCCTAAGTCTTTGGCTAGAAAAACGAGATGATTGTTTCTCTGAGTGTGGAAACCAGGAGAGAAATAGATTGGGAGTAAAAGGGTTGGTGAGGGCACATAAAAAGTTCTGCTTATGGGTATGTTAAGTTTGAGATGAGGAATAGATATTTAGGTCGAGATAACAAGGATGCGGGTAGACATATAAGGCTGGGGCTCAGGGGCAAGATCAAGGCCGAAAATAGAAACTTTATCATAAATTCATGAGACTAATCACCCTCTTCTCACTTGGGGAGGTGGCATACTTATCCTCCTCATCTTGTCTCTTTTATGATTAGTGGCAGAGGACTGGGGAAAACATTAAGAATGCAGCCTACAAAAAAATCAGTACTTTCCAATGACCGTGACTTCATGAGTGCCATATTATTAATGCTTTGCTTTAGCTCTTCACACAGCAGAAATCACTTACGAATTCCCTAAGGAGTTCCTATCACACCTGCTGGGAACTTACACCCAGATCTCTGCACACAATTTGTAATCTAGTGGGAAAAGAATGGGCAGAGCAATCATGAGTGTTCAGAAATGTTTAAACCAGATCCATGAACAAATTTAGAATTTAGACTAAAAGATCTAGCTTGCTAAATCACTCTTTCTCCCACATACATCTGGGTTTATAGAATTACACCTCAATTGATCAAGAATTTTTTTAAATTTGTCCATATAGTAATGTGTATAAAGAGATGATCTGTGGAGCTTCTTTTTGAAGGGGTAACCAGAGCCATTAGTTTTTCCTGAATGGAGGACACTGAATGAATGAATGAATGAATGAATGAAATGTAACATCTAAACAGCTACTATTGAAATTTGGGATTTATATCAAAACCTGGAGTTTCTTTTTCTTTAAAAAACATAGGTAACCAAAGATGGATTGAATCTATAGACTCTAAGCTTTATGTGGACGGAAGCCATTTTTAGCTTGTTTAGTGGGTTTTATTTTTATCTTTTGGGGAGAACTAAAGGCCCCTCCACATCAGGGCTTTTACCTATGCTGTTTTCCTTTTTCTGAATTCTTTTCTCTCTTCCTGCTCCTCTCCCCTTTACCTTTAATTAATCCTGCCAATTTTTTAGAATTAAGCCTAAGCATCACTTCTTCCATGGACTTTTCTTGATCTCACTGAGATCTCTCTTCTATCAATTGATAATGCTCCTATAGAGAAGTTATTAAAATTTCCAGTTATATATTTGTGTCATTGTTTAACTGAGATCTTAATTTTCCATTATAATCTTAACAGGTCCGTTTTGCTCACCATAGTATCTAGGTGAGGACAACAGTAGGCATTTATATAAATCAAATACCTTCATGATTTCCAAAGTGACAAGAATCATGGAATCTCTAAAACGCAAGAAAAAAAAAACAGGCTGTTTTATTCAGGCTGATGTTTAGCTGTACCAACAGAAATTAATAAAACCATCCATGAGATTTTCCCCAGAAAGAAAATTTCATATATACCGTGTCTTTGAAGAAATTAAAGAACACAAAAGCAGCATTTCCATATATCTGTTTTTAAATTGGATTATTCAAAGATTCAAACTGTATTTAATACAATAAAAATCTAGGACACCATCAGCTTCCAGAAAATCTAGATTCAGTGGTCGTACTTTACCCCGTGCACAGAGGGCATGCAATGGCATCTTGGACTTAGTCATCAAGGCACATTCATTTCAAGAGAGGTGAGGTCACTGCTTTCTCTCACTGCACCTTATTCACATGATATGGGAAAAATATTCTCATACCTGCTCATGAAAAATCTGTCTTTCCCCGCATTGCCTTGGAAATTCACCCTCTGTCACACAGTTTTAAAGGTGTAAGACTTATCCTGTTTCGTGATTTTTTTTAATTATGTTGAAAAAGGAATTAGAGGTCTAATTTCCATACTTGGGGGCTTCATTCTTCTAAGTAAAAATGGCTAATTAATAAGTGCCTTTTAGTTTAATATGTATAATAACTTACAGGAAAATGATTGTTATTCCACATTTGCTAATTTACTTTCTTATTACCCCATATTTTTTATAACGTTTTAATGTTTATCAAGCACTTTCACTTCTTTGATTTTCACAAGAGCATTCTGAGCTATGCAGAGATTAATATCCTCATTTTGTAAATGAATGAATTAGGGCTTAAGGAGTTTAAATAACTTCCGAGACATAATAGTGTTTAGTGAAAAGGGTATGCACATTAGAGTCAGGAGAGCTTGAATTTATATATGGATTTTATTAGTAACCGACTTTAGGACCTTAGGCAGCTTACTTATAAACCCCCCTCTCACTCCCCACTCCTGCCAAACTTCATTTATTTCAACTGCAAAATGGGAGTGTTATTCATCTCAAATCATTGTTGTACAGAACAAATAACAAGACATATCTGAATTTAAAAAAATATATATTTAAATGGTGCTAAGAGATGCGGAGAAAGGGGAACCCTCCTACACTGTTGGTGGGAATGCCAGCTGGTGCAACCACTCTGGAAAAGGGTATGGAGCTTCCTCAAACAGAAAATAGAGCTACCATATGATCCAGCAATTGCACTACTGGGTATTTACCCCAAAGATACAAATGTAGGGATCCTAAGGGGTACGTGCACCCCAATGTTTATAGCAGCAATGTCCACAATAGCCAAACTGTGGAAAGAGCCAAGATGTCCATCAATAGATGAATGGATAAAGAAGATGTGGTATATATACACCATGGAATATTATGCAGCCATCAAAAGGAATGAAATCTTGCCATTTGCAATGATGTGGATGGAACTGGAGGGTGTTATGCTGAGTGAAATAAGTCAATCAGAGAAAGACATGTATCATATGACCTCACTGATATGAGGAATTCTTAATCTCAGGAAACAAACTAAGGGTTGCTGGAGTGGTGGGGGGTGGGAGGGATTGGGTGGCTGGGTGATAGACATTGGGGAGGGTATGTGCTATGGTGAGCACTGTGAATTGTACAAGACTGATGAATCACAGATCTGTACTTCTGAAACAAATAATGCATTATATGTTAAGAGAAAAAGAAGAAGAAGAAGATAGCAGGAGGGGAAGAATGAAGGGGAGTAAGTCAGAGAGGGAGACGAACCATGAGAGACGATGGACTCTGAAAAACAAACTGAGGGTTCTAGAGGGGAGGGGGTGAGGGGATGGGTTAGCCTGGTGATGGGTATTAAAGAGGGCACATTCTGCGTGGAGCACTGGGTGTTATGCACAGACAATGAATCATGGAACACTACATCAAAAACTAATGATGTAATGTATGGTGATAACATAACAATAAAAAAAAATTATAATAAATAAATAAATAAATAAATGGTGCTAAGAATTTTTTTTTTTACCAAGCCCAGTATTTTTTCTATAATACCATGCTATATAACAATAAACACAAGAGTAAAAACTGTTCGAGTTACATCCTAACAAATATACTGGAGACTCTGAAACAAACAGCTAGTCAAAGAGTAAAGATGAATGCCTTTAGTAGATCTAGCACAGTAATCAACTGAACGTAAAGGAGCCTAGAATGAATATTTACAGGGTTGGCGGGGTGGGGAGGTGTTGTATTTTCAGATGTGGGATGTTTGCAATCTGAGAACTGAAAGAGAGAAAGAGTCTGGAGGCCTGATCACAAATATCAGTCTCTCCTAGTCTGTGAATGTAAAGCACAAGCCAAACAATAAGGCAAAACAAGAACAAGCCCCAAAGACTCAGTGTTCTTCCTTCTGGCTAAAGGGGAGGGCCAACTTGGGAAGGCAAGTCTTGCTATGTTTACACCTTCTCAGAAGGTCTTTGGATGTGAGGAACTATTATCTGGGCATCTCTTAGACAAAAGAGCTTTAAATATCCAGCAGCTGAGATGAAAGGAGATCTGTGACTCTTAATGGGCTTCAAAAAGAAAACTTTCTTAATGCTCCCTTGAAGACAGACTGAAGCATCCCACTGAGATGTTTAGGAGGCTTCTGTCAGAAGAGACTCTAGTACACATCGGTCTGTAACACTGAGAAAATTACCAAAGATTCCTTCACAGAGAATTGGATGTGACCCTCTCACTTCTTTCTCCTTAATCTTTTTTTGCTTTCGAATTTTTTCAGTCCCCCCTTCAACAAAAATTAATTTTAAACTTAGGAAATGTGCTCAAGGTCATATAGTAAACAGAGGAGAAACAAGTTGAATCCACACCTGGCAAAAATCCCATATTATTTTCATTGATCAATGTAATCTGAGAATCTTTTTTTTTTTTTTTTCCCACTGAAAGGAGATAGCATTTTGCAAGGGATAACCTAAGCCTCAGTGAAATTTTAGGGTGAATTCAGAATGCTTAATTTTTTAATGTTCCTGTTAGAGATGACACCATTTCCCTTAGTTCATTTTAATCGAAATGAGGAAAGCCATTGTATAAATACTAGGCATGGGAGAGAGGGAGGCATTTGAGAATTGTCCTGGAGTGCTACCTCAAGTCCTTCTATTTCTACCTAAACTGTTACCCAATAGACTAATTTCATGTCAGTTGGGAAGCATTTGGTCAAGATTCCTTAAGCCAACAATGTTCATATCCTACCCAAGATAGAAAGAATAATACCAGGAGAGAAAAACACGTCATGGTGGCAATAAGAAAACATTTTCTTACTTTTGTACAAGATGGGGCTCCTAGGCAGTTGTCAATGTTATCTGTATAAATGCAGAGCAATTGTTTAATCCAGGGGTTACCAAGACAGTGACAAGTTCGGGCCAAGAGGGAGTAGGTCACCATTCATTGGGTAATGGCAGATAAAAAGCAGCCCTTATTGCTCTCAAAACACCTGTGAGAATTCAGAAGCTGTGTGTGAGATCCGGCAAAACTGCTGGCCCAATGAACCTGCTTCTAATCACCTCTCTTTTCCCAGGAAAGGTTCTGCATGCTGTTGTTTGCAGCGTACTTTCTGGGGCTGGAATGCTTTCTTTCCCAAATGTCAGCTGACGTTCCCTCTATGGACGGCTACAGCCCTTCACTTTCATTGTCTCCAACCAGGCACCTGAAGTACTTGGTAATTGACTTTTTGCGCCATACATCCAAACAAGTTTATAGATTATGAGAATGCATACATACATATTTGCAACTTAAAATTGCATGCCAAGTTTCAACTAAATATAACTTGAAATGCATAAGACATCAAAACTGGGATTTATTAAGTCATAGCAAAAGGTTGTCTGCTGTAACAGTAAGTAGCAAAGAACTTTACCGAGGGTAGCTGTGAATGTCTGGCACATATTTTTCTTTCCCTAATACAGTTGCTTTTGCTAAAACCTATATTTTACATCTTTAAAATCTTTCTGAAAAAGAGGAAGGGAGTATAGTGATATTTGTGACATAGCCATGGGTTACGTGCTATTGAATATTCTGCTTTTAAGCAGTTAAATCAATCAGCAGACAATTACTAAGAACTATCTGGTAAAAGGCACAGGGTTAGTTGACCTGAAGAATACAGAAGTACACAAATTTCTGTGCAAAGCTCACAGCCTGCTTTTTTTAAAAATTTTATTTTATTATGTTATGTTAATCACCATACATTACATCATTAGTTTCTGATGTAGTGTTCCATGATTCATTGTTTGCATATAACAGCCAGTGCTCCATGCAGAACGTGCCCTC
>NW_027397071.1:34058272-34079358 GCF_003265705.2 Callorhinus ursinus
CATTCCTTTTGATGGCTGCATAATATTCCATTGTGTATATATACCACATCTTCTTTATCCATTCATCTGTCGATGGACATCTTGGCTCTTTCCACAGTTTGGCTATTGTGGACATTGCTGCTATAAACATTGGGGTGCATGTACCCCTTCGGATCACTACATTTGTATCTTTGGGGTAAATACCCAGTAGTGCAGTTGCTGGGTTGTACAGTAGCTCTATTTTTGACTTTTTGAGGAACCTCCATACTGTTTTTCAAAGTGGCTGCACCAGCTTGTATTCCCACCAATAGTGTAGGAGGGTTCCCCTTTCTCCGCATCCCCGCCAACATCTGTTGTTTCCTGACTTGTTTTTCTTTTCTTTTCTTTCTTTTTTTTTTTTTTTTGAAGCAAGATATAAGAATTCACAAAGGGAATTATGCTGGTTGCCAGTAAGGTTAGTGGGAAGGCATTCTGGGAGGGGCCAAGAAGATGAGAGGAAGGACACAGTTACGCTTCAGCCTTTATTCTTTCCTTCATTCGGTCAATGTTTATTGAGGACTTACTCTGTTTCTGGTAGTACATTAGGTGTAAGGAAATACAGTGCTCAACAAGATCTACATTTTGGTATTTGAAGTGTGAATTTACAGAAGTAGTTAAGGATATGATTGATTAGGAGTGTTGGCTCTGGGGGAAAAAGCAGAGTCCTAGCTTCATCAGTAGCTTGTTAAGTGACCTTAAGCAAGTTCCTAATTCTAATATTTATTTCCCCTATTAGTGAGGTAAGACTGGCAATTATAGGGGCGCCTGAGTGGCTCAGTCGGTTAAGTGTCTGCCTTTGGCTCAGGTCATGATCCCAGGGTCCTGTGATGGAGTCCTGTATTGGGCTCTTTGCTCAGAGGGAGTCTACTTCTCCCTCTCCCTTTGCCTGCCGCTCCCCCTACCTATGCTCTCTGTCAAATAAATAAATAAAATCTTTATTAAAAAAAGGACTGGCAACTGTAGTTTCCCTTTAGGGCTGTTATGAAGATTAAATGAAATAATGCATGGGAAGTACTCACACAGTACTTGGCTTATAGTATGTGTCCCATAAGTGTGAATCTGGTCTGCTGGACTCCAAAGTCCCTTTCCCATCATGTTATCTTCCACCTTCCAACTTTCCTTGGTGCTACTTCTCCCCCTTTCAACCCTACCAGTTTTCCAACACTCCTTCTCAGATTATTCATGCTATACAGGCACATGTTTGGCCCTCTTCTCTTACTCCACATATTTTATCCTGGGACACACTCTTCCTTTCACAATGGTTTTAACTACCATCAGTTCACTGGCAATTACCAACTGCTCATCTGTAACTTCATCCAAAGCTTCTCTTGTGAGTGCCAAAACCACAGCATCCCTGACATGTTCACACTGTCATCCCAAAGCCATTTAAAGCACGGCACATCCATCCTTTTCTCCCTCTTGGGTTTGAAGACACTGTTGCCCAAGTAAGCCTTCAGGCACCAACTTTGGAGTCAACCTAGACTTTTCCCTCTTCCTCATCTTTCCACCTCCAATCAATCATCATGTCCTGTTAAATCTTCTTTTACATATTTCTTTGCAAATTCACTTCCCTTTCTCTAGTGTTCTTGCTGCTTCACTTATTAAAGCTCTCATTGTCCCAGAAATGGTCATTTGTAGAGGTGACGTGGAGCCCAAGAATCCACATCTTTCTAAATTCAGGTGAGTTCAGTGGCCCAGTCATTAGAGCCTCTAACCTAGACTATGGCCCGTCTCCTTCCAAACCTGCTCCTCATAAATCTGCCCTTGTTTTGGACAACAAGTCTGATCATGACATTCACCTGCTCAAAAATCTTCAAAGTCTCCCTAATATTTATAGAATAAAAGGACCCAGTTTAAACTTTCCATCATGCCAAATAAGGCTCATGATCCTCTCATCTTTCCCTGGTAGTCTAGTCTCAAGTATTACTACTGACGGTATGGGTGGTGCCTAAGTACAAGGGTCTGGCAGAGAGACTACCTGGGTATAAATCCTGGCAAGTAAAGTGAGGTTAATAATAGCACCCAGCCATCAGGTTCTTGTGTTGATTAATTCACACACACACACACACACACACACACACACACACACACACACACACACAGAATATTGCCAGATAAGCAGTAAGCAATCATTACACATTGGCTCTCAATACTTCTTCCAACCCTCTTTGCAGCCCCCAAAACTCAAGTTCCACCATTACTATCTCTGAATATTCTAAAAACATTTGTTTATCTTTCTATCCCACTCCCTAACCTGATTTGTTTACTTGACTAAATCCTTCTATTCCTATTAAACACTAATTTAAATGTCATCTCATTTTTGAAGCCTCTCTTGACTTAACCAGTCAAATGTAAATACTCTTTCCCTTCACTTCCACTGCTGCTGCTTTAATTCTACTAAATTGTTTGGATGTATTTCTCCTTTCTACAGGGAAAGGGTCTAGATGACTAGAAGAAATGGCTATGTACCAGACAGGTACATAAGAGGCACCAAAAGAGCTTTAAAACATCACCACTTTCTCACATAACACACAACAGTATGTAACCACCACTGGTTTTAAGAATTTAAGTTATTGGGGCACCTGGGTGGCTCATTTGGTTAAGCGTCTGCCTTTGGCTCAGGTCATGATCCCAGGGTCCTGGGATCGAGCCTCATGTCAGGCTCCCTGCTCAGAAAGGAGCCTGCTTCTCCGTCTCCCTCTCCCTCTGCTTGTTTCTCCCGCTACTAGTGCTCTCTCTCTCTGTCAAATAAATAAATAAAATCTTAAAAAAAAGAATTTAAGTTATTACTATGAAATCCAGCAGAATTTTTCAAGTTTTCCAAGATTATCTTGTTGGGCCCACCCCCACTGGGGATTCTAGTATTCCTTGGAACCCCCAGAACTAGCACACTGCCTGACCTACAACTTAAACTATTCTTCATAGTATTGAGGCTGCTTAAATTCAAGTTTTTACAGTTAAGGCTTAAACCTGTTGTACAAAGTTGTGTTTCAACTATATTAGGTGGAGAGGAGAAATCGAGTATGACTTGCGTGTATTTTGCTCGATGTTGTGTCGTTCCAGTGGAGAGGTTGGAGGTCAATACACTGCAAGGAGATTTCAGAATCTGAAACTCAGGTATGGTCCAGCAGCATGCTCATGGGTGTATTGAGACTTTGTCCATCAGGTACTTGCGATGGTGAAAATTCTGCTCCATTGCCAGCAGCTTCACAGGGGCGTCCAGGCACCCATAATGGGGCACCGGGCTCAAGAGTTCAGCCAAGAAACGGCAATTGGTGAGAGCGAAGCAGGGCAAGCCAGAACCCGGGACACCTGTGTGCACCTGGCGCAGACCTTTGCTGTGACTCTTTTGTCTATGCAACCTATTGAGGCTGTGCCTTTGAGGTTAGAAGCAGCACAAGCCTTTGGAAAAGACGCGCATGTGCCTGTATGACATCTTTGCTGCCATTCTCTGGCTTTTGTGTTTTGGCTACCTGCCACTGCAATGAATGGCTTTCAAATTGTTTCAAAAGTGAAATGGCACTTTTGTATAATTTCACAAGGGGGGAGCCACTTTTAATCTTTTTAAACTGACTTAGACACTTGTCAGTTATTTGAAGGGGTTTATAACTTTGTCACCTATGCAGTCATTCAGGTTCTTAAAAAACAAGTGCAGTCGGTAAGAGGAATATTTTTTTTTTTTTTTTTGGCAGAAAATGTAAGCCCTAAAAACATGATTTGACTTGAACTTGATTCTGAGCATTCAGCACCTTTCCTCTAGGATGCAGACCTCCTTCCACCAAACTGAAGGTTTTACACGCTGGGTAAAGGACATCAAAGACTTTTCCACAATTAATCTGAACTCAATTTTTTTCTTTGTGCATTTGTCAAATACCTTGTTCATTTAGTAGGATTTCATCATTTGGTTTAATATCACCAGATTGTTACTTATCATTGGTCTTTAAAATTCATTTTTATTTCTCATCTTTATCATAACACATCTAAATAATTCTGGAATCAGGTGGGCTTCCTTTCATCATGGTGTGGGGAGCAGATTCCTCAATATTATCATATTTTTAAATAAAAATATTGATGGCTCTGGTGCAGAAAAATAAAAAGCTTAAAGGTTTTAGTTTTTGTGTACTTTGGAAGGTACCAGCAGTTTTAGAAACACTTTTAGTGCAACAGGAAAGAAAAGAAAGGGTAAAAAGAAAAAAAATCTCAAATAAATAAAAAACATCTGGTCTGACAACTTGTATAAGTTCCAGACTCCTGCAACTTTAAACTGCCAAGCCTTAAACCTCTGAAAGTCGAGATTTGTAATGGAAATGTTAAGTGACCCTTAAAAGGCTTAAGGGACACTGTCAAATAATTTAGGGTCAAATTTTGACCGAGCTTTAAGTTGTCATAATCTGGTGGGAAATATGTCTCAGGTTTAAAATATTTTTATTTTTGTAATCTTACATTTAGTCATAAAAATCAATGAAATCATAATGGACATTGTTATTTAGAACCATCCTTTTGAGTCATAAGTCAATAAAAATGAGCAAATTTCTTCTTTCCATGATCAGAGAGATGCTGACAGAAAATCCATGCTATTACTATAAAATCAGGTAGACTATGCTCCGGTGCTTTCTTTGTATTTCCACGCAGTCGGTCCCCAAAATTCTGTTAATGAAGTCCAAACTGTCTTAGAGTTATGAAAGGAATTCTATAGTCAAGTGTTGGCAATGGCTTTCTTCAATATTTGATGTTGTTACATCGGCTTCTTTACCAATTATTCTTTAGGTTCAAATCTTGGCAATTCTTTTTAAATTGCCTCCAAAGAAATTTTTGGTAGTTTTTCCTGAAATCCTTGAGGATCCAGTTTAATCTTGGCTTACAGGAAAAAAATGTCTTACAAATATTCACTTGAATTGACGTCAAATATCTTCATGCAAATTTCTGATAGCAATAAGCACGTGTATTTTTGTCAGAACATTCTCAGGTAAGGTAAACAGTGCATGATTCAATACAGCCCAACCTATGAGAAAGTGGTGAGCGGCAAAATTATACCCATGCATAAGCAAAATCAAAGAGAGTTATTTGTCACTTAGTATTTTTTTTCTTAGAAATTAATTCCTGAAAACACAATCAGCTTTTCAACAGAGGTAAATATCAACACAGGAGGAATGAAAGAAAGGTGCAAAATAAATTGTAAGGTTGCCAAAATATTTCATGGAATATTCAAATGATACTTTCAATAATTATTTTAAATTTGATATGGACAGGAAGGTGCAGGGGAACAAAATAAAAGAGCAGGAGAAGACAAGACTATAAAGTGCTATCCTAAGTAGGGAAGGAGTATCTAAAGAGTGTTTGTAGAAAGTATTTATTTCTTTTTTTTTGATCCCCCCTCCACCTTCTTATGAAACATCAGAAACTGGTCACTCCCAGAAGCAAGGTACAGAAAAAGATAAATGTGTGGTCTTATCTGATATGGCAAATTGGTTGTTTCTGTAGTTTTCTTGTGTCTGCTTCCAGTCAAGCATGGCCACGCTGAGGAGAGAATGCTTGGATTTCCTGAATGAATGAAAGCTGGTGTGTGTGTGTGTGTGTATGCAGCTTGCAAAGCATGTCCCTCTTTAGCATCTCCTTCTTTGCATTTTTTTTGGAGAGGCTGGTACAAGGAGAGAGAGAGAAGAGAGAAAGTGTGAGAGAGAGAGAGAGAGAACGTGAGAGATGGAAGCTTTTAAAGAGTTCAAAATTCAGAGCACTGATATCACCCCTACTTTTCTGTCATTCTTGTCATCATTTAGTTCCTGGTTTTTCTTCTCAGGTTAGCTGTGTGCCAAGCTGCTCTGGCAACCAGGTTAAAAAGAAGTGAAAACAAACAAGGAAGTTTACACCACAAGACATGAAGAGAAAGATCAGCTTGTGACTGAACACCATATAAACAAAGAAATTCCCTGATAGGAACAACCAGCCATCACGGCCTTTGTCCAGCAGCATCTGGTTACAAGCAGCCATCTCTTTAGGGGCAGTGGAGTGAGGCCTGTGGAAGGGCCTGGTGCCAAGCTCCCCACCATGGTTAATGACTTTGCTTGCATTGATTTAAGCCTAACCCTAGCTATTGGGAGGCAATTTTGCTCGGGTGCCATGATTCTTTCCAAAACAATCAATAGTTATGAATACACACTCGTAAAACTTTTTCAGTGAAGAAATAAAAAATATATGGGCTAAAATGTAATCAAAAATCAGTGTGACCATTTGAATCTCTCGGAGTATTACTGCATATTACTTCCATTGGTGCAACGAAAGGTCATGCAGTTATATATTTGCCTTTAAAAGCCAGTGAACGCATAATAGTTTTTGCTACTTGGAACAAAAATGATTAAACAAATTCATAAATCAATGAAGCATACAGATGCATTACTTTAATTATTATTTCTGCTCAGATGGTTGGTTTATATAATGTAATTGTTTACTGTTTCCCAGTATTACACTGGAAAGGCTTGGTTGGGCCACTTCATATTTCATACTGTGCTCATTTAAAAAGTTTTTATTTTTTAATGACAGGGAGAAGGCATAGTCTTTGAAAGCTATTCACTGTGCACCCTTTTTGTTGTGGCTGTTTTTATTGTTACTTGCTCTTGGGTTTTCTTTTCTTTTTTTTAACATTTCTAAAATCTGGCTTTCCAACTCAAGAATTTGCATCTCACTTCTTGCTTCTTTTAGCCAGGCTCAGGGAAATCATCGCAAGTTTTTAATCAAGTTGTCTTTGTTATACACCTAACATAGGAATTATACCTTTTACTATCAGAGAAGTGGAGCAAATGTAAAGGAGGGGCGACTTTGATGAAGTTACGGTTTCCATAGCAGTTAGAAACATTGCAGTCCCAAAGGATGCTTCTGTCCCGATCCCATTTTAAAACACCAAGAATAGCTGAACTAAGTCAGCGAGGAGTGTGTGTTTGGTAACGGTGATGGTAGGGTGTGTGTGTGTGTGTGTGTGTGTGTGTTTTAGAATCTTAGCTATAGAAGGTAAAAATCTGTTAGACTCCAAGGCTTTAATCCTTTTGGGGGTTCTGCTCTGTTCTCTAGGCCCACTGGAGTGGCTGAGACACCTCCGTGGCACCTCCATGGCTTTGCAGGGTGGCCCCACCCCTTAGGTTCAGTGGTGGGAGTGGCAGCACGAATAATCTCTGAATGCTTCAGGGTTGTTTTTACTTTGTCTTGAAAAATGGCATGTTTTGCAGACAAATAGCCCTGTGGCCTGGTCCTAGAGACTCCCCGAAGTCCAACAGCCTTCCTGCATTGCGTCAGGCATTCTCAGTGCCCTACATTTCCGACTCACAGTGGCTCTCTTGGTATAATCTTTCTGTCTGGCTTCTGCTCAGACAGCTGCAAGTCATGATTTGCTCTCATGATCTCTGTATCTAGTGGTTGTTCAGCCACGCACTTGGCATTTTCTTCAGCACTGAGAAAATGAGAAAAAATGAGAAGACGGAGAAAATTGAGATCAAACTTTCTCGGCTTTTAGCAATACGGATGAGTGGAGAATTTTCCACGTCTCTCAAGTTATGGTTCCTTTCGTTTAACAATTCCTTCTTCAATCCGTCTTTTTCTTCTTGCATTTTTCTATCAGCAGTATGGAGAATTCAGGTCTCAGCTTCAACACTCTACCTAGAAACCGCCTCTGCTGGATATTCAACCTCACCACTCTCATGGTCCACCTCCCCTGAAATACTAGAACACGATTCGGTCAGGTCCTCTGACATTCTATAATAAGGATCACTCTTCCAATAACCAATCATCCAGTTTCCAATCACCTGTTCCTCATTTCCATCTGAAACCTCATCAGAATGGCCATTAAGGTGCATATTTCTACCAACATTCTGTTTCTGATTATGCCTGCATTCTCTAAGTAATGGAAGTTTTCCCTCCAGCTCTCTTCTTTTCCTTCACCTCACGTTTAACATCCATTTTCCTACCAACAGTCCCTTCATAGACATCTCAACTTTTTCGAGCATGCACCTCAAAACTCTTCCAACCTCTCCCCAACATCTTGTTCTAAAGCCAGTTCCACATTTTTAGGTATGTTATAATAACACCCCACTTCTCAATAACAACATCTGTCTTTGTCTCCTCAGGCTGCCACAACAGAATGCCACAGACTGGGTGGCTTAGGCAGCAGAAATTTCTCACAGCTCTAGAGGCTGTAGAGTCTGATATCAAGGTGCTGGCCAATTTGGTTTATGGTGAGACCTCTCTGGTTTACAGATGCTGCTTTTGGGCTGTGTGCTCATATAGCAGGAAGACAGAGAAGGGGACAAGGAGAGGTTTCTTTCTCTTACTATCAGCCGCAGTCCTTTCAGTTGGATTAGAGATCCTTATGACCTCATTTAAACTTAATTACCTCCTAGAGACCATATCACCAGATACAGTCACACTGGGGAGTAAAGCTTCAACATATGAATTTTTTTTTTAAAGATTTTATTTATTTATTTGAGAGAGAGAGAGAGAATGAGAGATACAGAGCACGAGAAGGAAGAGGGTCAGAGGGAGAAGCAGGCTCCCCGCTGAGCGGGGAGCCCGATGCGGGACTCGAGCCCGGGACTCCAGGATCATGACCTGAGCCGAAGGCAGTCGCTTAACCAACTGAGCCACCCAGGCGCCCAACATATGAATTTTAGCGGGACAAAATTCAGTCCATGGCAGTCTCTGATGCTGTTGTCATAGAATCTGGAATGTGGAGTATGTAGAATTTGAATGAAGTTCGTATCTTTGAAGTAAAGATGGTTTGCCAAATTGTTCCTTCTGCTTATGACATTATAATGCCACAAATGTGGAATGGGTGTTTACAGTAGCCAAAGGATTAGAACAACTGCAAAAATGTGGCTGTGACCTATTTCTACATAAATATGATGGATAACTTTCATTTTGCAAATATTTTGCAAGCCTGAATAAGAAGCATTATATTCCTGGGTAAGTATCCTCCACTCTATCCCCTTTTACCTCCCCACCCCCCAAATACCTGTCACATTTCTCAGCATGCAATTTAGCTTTGGGTTAACAGACAGTACTTTTATAAACTTGCTGCAGAAACTGTTATGGAAAAGCAAAGTATTACTGTTGCTGTATTATATCTTGTCACAGAAAATCAAATGTGAAACAATAGAGGCTAGAACTATAAAAAATTATTTATTCATAAAATTCAGAATCCAAGAGCAGATCCAACAAAAGCTCAAATCCTTTGAAATGGTACTTAGGTAAGTGAATAGAATATATAATGAATATTCCAAACTTCATAATCTCAATTGAATATCTAGATTTTTACTAAGAAATTTTAGAATATGATTAAAAAATTCCTGCAATAAATTTTACACCATTTTACAGTTTTCTTCCTTCCTAGCTTCCTTTTTGCCTTTCCCTCTCTTTCTCATTTTTTTTAATTAAATAATTCTAAATCTTGGACAGTTATGGCTAGTAGGCCAAAAGCAGCTCACCTAAATTTTCCAGGTGCTGTACAGATTCTCTGACATTAATATTTATAAAGAGAAAATTGTTCTATATATGTATTTTTCATTCTGGCATTAATGGATAATTTACTTATCATTTCTTTTTCTGCTCTTTTAGCAAAATACTATTCGTCTTCCCATTACTTCTGGAAAGGGGCTTGTGGGGTTAGGAATAGAGGCGACGATGTGGCAGGTTGCATGGCTTTCAAAACTTATTGGGCCAAAGTATGGTTCTTTAAAAACTTTATTGTGGGTTGATGGAATCTAGCAGCTATTCTTGAGATTAAATGTATCACCTTGAATAAGACTGAGAGAGAGAGAGAAAGAGAGAGAGAGAGAGAGAGATCTTGGTTGTGGCCTAGGCTTAGTGATGGACTTAGTGTTTGGGCTGCTATAGCAAAAATACCATAAACTGGGGTGACTTATCAACAATAGAAATTCATTTCGCACAGTTCTGGCAGCTGAGAAGTCTGAGATCAAAGCAGGGAGATTTAAAAGTCTGGTTCATGGCCGGCCCCTCCTGTCACTGTAACCTCATGTGATAAAAAAGGCCAGGGAACCTCCTTTATAAGGCTCCAGACTTTTCATCAAGCTCCATCCTCATGACCTAAGTGCCTCCAAAGTCCTCACCTCCTATTGCCTTCACACTGTGGGTTAAGTCTTCAACATCTGAAGGGAGGGGAGGTGGTGGGACACAGACTTCCAATCTATCGATGACGGTGGCTTTCATCTAACCGAACATTCCTTGAGAACAGCCCTAGATTTAGATTTGTTTCAAGAAAGAGAGAAGATGCCATTTGAGTTGTAAGGCTAGGTCATGGAAAGGGTAGTTTCTATCTGGCTCTTCCTCTCCTGCTTCCTTCACTCTGGTGGAAACCAGATGCCATGTTGAGCAGCCCTGTGGAGAGGCCACATGATGAGGAACCAGGGCCTTCTGTTGACAACCAGCATCACCTTCCCAGCTCAGTGAGCCACAGCGGAAGTTCAGTCAGCTCAATGGTAGGCCGGTAAATGTTTTCCTGTTCTCTGAAAAGGAATGCATGTATCTTTATTTCAACATATGCATATACCCACATTAGTTTCTTATAAAGAATTTATGGTATAGGAGCACCTGGGTGGCTCAGTTGGTTAAGCGTCTGCCTTCGGCACAGGTCATGATCCCAGGGTCCTGGGATCAAGCCCTGCATCGGGGTCCCTCCTCAGCGGGGAGCCTGCTTCTCCCTCTCCCTCTGCCTGTTGCTCCCCCTGCTTGTGGTCTCTCTTCTGTCAAATAAATAAATAAATCTTTAAAAAATTTATAGTATAAAATTTTGCCAATAATGGGGCGCCTGGGTGGCTCAGTCGTTAGGCGTCTGCCTTCGGCTCAGGTCCTGATCCCAGGGTTCTGGGATCAAGCCCCATATCGGACTCCCTACTCAACAGGAAGCCTGCTTCTCCCTCTCCCACTCCCCCTGCTTGTGTTCCCTCTCTCGCTATCTCTCTCTCTGTTGAAAAATAAATAAAATCTTTAAAAAATTTTTTTTGCCAATAATAATAAAATATAAAATAGTCTTTATTATAAATTCTATATTCCAACACTTCAGTCTAATCAGTCCTATTTCTTGCAAATTTTATTATCAATTTTTGTATTTATCTCCAACAAGGCTTACAAAATCAGATTTTGGATAAATTGATTAGTGGTCAATTCAGCAAAGAAATCACTCATTGATGAATGAGTGTAGTTTTGGAATGAATGCTGGTTGATATTTTTGTTTACATCAATAATTAAAACAAAAGCAAAAAAACAAACACATAAGCTGGAACTTCACTTGGTCAATATAGCATGAATGACTTCTCTGATGAATTAGAAAGTAGTTTTTGAATACTGGAAAAATACTTCCTCGATTTTTTTTATGTGATTAATAATGTGACAGCTATGGATACAATATGCTTTTAAATATAGTCTGCATTATTAACATTTTCTGCACCACTTTCCTAAGCCTGGGCAGTTAACAAAACAATAAATCAAGACCCAATTTATAAGGTCTCTCCCTTTCTGTTGTATAAATACTCACACCATGGTCATTTAAAACCTACCTATTTATGTCACAAAATGAGGACGTGGGAGAGATGAACAGTTGCACAAATCTCTATAGTATTTCCATCATATAGATAGAAAAGAACTAAACCTCAAAAACATTGATTGTAGTAAAACAGTAAAATTTATATTAGAAAGTGATTAGTTTTGATTATTTTTTATCTTTGATTTTGATATAATTCATTTCTATGTTGTGATGAGCCCTGGGTGTTGTATGAAAATGATGAATTACTGAATTCTGCTCCAGAAACCAATATTGCACTGTACGTTAACTAACAAAATTAAAAAAAAAGTTCAGGACAATTCTTGAAAAAAATAATTTAATGGTAAATTTAATTGTAAATTTTAATTTAATAAATATATAATTTAATATAACTTCGATAACTTTAATATAATTTAATTTTTAATACTGGCTATTTAACATTTAGCTTGTGAAATTTCAGAAAATTTAAGAGCCCTCTTTTGTAAGGCACGTGAGGCTGCTCTGGCTCACCACTGCTACCGGCCCAGTGGGGGCTTTGGATGACTAAAAATCTATTGAACGGGGTCACTTGGGTGGCTCAGTCGGTTAAGCGACTGTCTTCAGCTCAGGTCATGGTCCCAGTGTCCTGGGATTGAGTCCCACATTGGGCTCCTTGCTCAGTAGAGAGCCTGCTTCTCCCTCTGCTTGATGGCCCCCATGCTTGTACTTGCTTGCTCTTTCTCTCTCTCTGACAAATAAATAAATAAAATCTTAAAAAAAAAAAGCCTATTGAACAGCTTAACAGCAACCCTGTGAGAAAGCCTGAGTTAGAATCACCCAGCTAAGCCACTCCTAGATTCCTGACACATAAACCCTATGAGAGACAAAAATGTTTATTGCTGTTATAAGCCATCTTATGATAATTTGTTATGCAGCAATAGATAGCTCATAATCATACAAACTTTATATTAGCCATAAACTCTCAGTAAAACATAAAAAATCATCATATTTTCTTAAGAATAAGAGAAAAATCTTATCAAGATAAAATAAAAATGGGACACCTGAGTGGTGCAGTGGTCAGACTCTTGGTTTCAGCTCACATCCTGGTATCTGGGTTGTGCGATCCAGCCCCACATTGGGCTCTGCGGTCAGCACTGAGTCAGCTTGAGATTCTCTCTCTCCTTCTCTCCCTGCCAACCCGCACCACCCCCGTGCTCTCTCTCTCTCAAAAATAAATAAGTGAATCTTTAAAAAACAAAGATAAGATAAAAAAGAAAGCATAATTAATTTTGCATTTTGGGGGAAAATTTTACATGCAAGAAAAAAATGATTTTTTTAATGAGAAAATGATTACAAAAACCATCATTTAGCTGTTTGATATGAGTACTGAGTGTTAAGGGAAAGAAAATCACTAATTACATGATCTGCACAGTGAATTTGGATGCTTCAAAAATAATTGTTTCATGTAGAAAAATTGCTTTATAATTTCTGAGAACTTAAAAGCTGAATTTGCTGATTTTTATTTTGACTTGTTCCAATTTTCATTATTTGATGCAGACACAATATTCTTTTCATTTAAAATATTCTACCAATCATAAATTCATGGGAAACATTTGTTATATAATTAACATAAGATAAAAATTAACAATCCAAAATACTTATTAAAGTTAGAAGACAAAATATATAACATAGCCCATAAACGAGCATGGAGGTTAGTTGGTTAAGGTTGCCTAAACTTAAATATGAACATTGAACAACACCATCATTTTGTGAATCAAATCGTGTCCCATTTGAATATTTGGGTTTCTCAATATGGCAAAAATTGTTTTCCTCTCTTTTTCTTTTCCCTTCCCTACAACCTTACTCACCTTAGGCACACAAAATTGGATCAATCATAAATCACACAAATTGTAACTCTCAACTCACCCCCATCATTAATCTATGCACGTCCTTCATTTATCTATGTATTTATTTACTTTTCTTTGTAATATACTGACCCCAGGTCAATTTGTCACTAAACCCCATAACTAGACTATTGGCAACAATTTACACTTTTTTGTGTTTTACTTCCTTAAACTATCAGGTAATTATTTTCTACCTGATATACTAAAGAATGAATATTTGTGTCCTCCTCAGATTCATATGTTGAAGCCCTAACCCTCAGGGTGAAGGTCTTAGGAGGTGAGGTGTCTGAGAGGTAATTAGGTTTAGAAGTGGTCATGAGGGTGGAGCTGTCGTGATGGCGTTAGTGTCCTTATAAAGAAAAGAAAGAGCTACTAGACCTTACTGTCTCCAACACATGAAGATATGGCGAGAAGGTAGCCATATGCAAGCCAGGAAGAGTGACCTTGCCAAGAACAGAATTTTCCAGCCCCTCTTCATTTTGGACTTCTCAGCTTCCAGAATTATAAAAAAAATGTCTGCTGTTTAAGCCACCCAGTCTATACCATTTTACTACAGCAACCTGAGCAGACTAAGACATGAAGAAACTACAGTTCTGAATTTTGTTAATCTTTTACGGGCTTAAAAAAATATTATTGTATACACTTAAAACTATAACAAATAACTTCTTATTAAAGGGAGATTGTTGTACAATAATAATCAAATAAGTGTAGTTATTATTTTCGTTACATATACCTTATTTTTTTTTGTTTTAGGAAAAAAATGTTACTTGCCTTTTACTTGTTTACTTGTTACTTGTTAACATTTCTAGAAAAACAGAGTGCAATCTGGAAAACATTGATGTTGTGACTGCACAACTTACTAGCTGTATGTCAGGGGGCAAGTTGGCTAACATTGTGGACTTTGATTTTTTTTCATCTTTTGGGGGGGACAATAATACTGACTCCATTAGGCTGTTATAAAGATAAAATAAGACAGTAAATGCATACTTAACACATGCATTAAGAATTCAATTAGGAAAAACAAAGTTACTTAATGGAAAATAAAAATTTATTATATTACTTCAATTTTCTTTTTTTTTTATAAAGCCTGGCTGAAGGGGTTGACTCAAGCAAATTTGAATTCTACTGACATCTATCTAAAATTATATCCAAATAGCCAGATGGAAACTTTCTAGCTACCATTTGTTGTAAAATGGTGAATTGACCCATGAATCGCAGTGAAGGCCTAGCTTGATATCAGTTAGTAGAATAGCCAAATTCAGACAAGGCCAATCAGTGTCTTTCAAAATCATCACAAAATAACAGAAAATTGTTGAAAGCCATGTGATAAATTAGAATACAGATCTAATTTGGCTTGATCAATCCCAGTGTAACTCCATGTTTCTTCATTATTTGCTGTAATTTCTATAGACTCAACATAGGATCTATAACATATGGACATTTAAGTGATTTTTTAGTGGATTAACTTGGGCGTTTATAATGAGAAGTTTATTAGGGGGAAAATTGCAGGAAATTTTGGTTGTTATTAAAATTGTCTATTCTTAAGTACTTATGCTTGGTATATTATAATTCCAGCTACGTAGTGGGGTGTAAAACAATCTTTGTTTCTCAAGTTCTGTGTCCAGGAAATCTGACTGTCACTATCTCAGAAAGTCCTGTTCCCCTCGTGGAGATAGTTGGCAACCCAGTTTGGGGTGAACACATTTGCCTAACCAACATTAACCACTACTCATCTTCTATTTTTTCCCTCAGGAAATAACTAGTTTTCATGCAATTCACACTTTCTACAGGAAAATGTAAAAACTTAAAATTTGAATGTGCATTTGTTCTAGTTTAAATTTTGATCCAACATCGATATAATTACTAACGTTTATCACAGTAATTGGTACTAATTCCCCATTAGTTTTGATGGGTTTTAGCAGAGAGTTACATAACAGATACATAAATGTATATAACACCCAGTGAGCTCTACAAACCTATTTTTATGGAAATATAGAATCATCTAGTAATGTGATCACATGAAAGTAACATAAGTATCACTTCCATTAAAATGCTTAAGAATCAGAATAAAATATTAGACTGTTACTTCAAACCTGAAAAGAACCTGCTTTTATAAGGAGAATATAAATGTTCAGTTGGTAGAGAAAATTGATGTTTGAAGCGAAAGATGCTTAAGTGTTTAAATGCCAAGCAATGAAATAAAAGTATAAAAATAGGCTTACATAAGAAACAAATCATGGTTTTCTAAAAGGCAAATTGCCCAGCTGATAAATCATTTTTTGTTCTGCCTGCCCTGTGTGAATAGGCCAAAGAGATGACATGTCTTTTAAATAAACCTAGGTTCCTCTCTCATTTAAACTCTCTTTGCTGCTATATTTATTCCAGGAACTAAAATAGTCCCATGACCTTTCAAAAAAAACATTTTTACTCTTAAAAGAATCAATTTAAGTTTCCTATTAAATCTAAAATTTCAATTTTGTTTCTTCTACGGACATAAGATTGAGCACAATTTTTAAGCCAGGCTGTATAATTTTGGAATACTTAAAACATGCATTCTACCTCAGCTCCATGTTGTTTCAGGGATACATTATCAAAAAATTATTATCTTTTTCACCAATTGTTGTAACCACCCATTACCTTAATAACGTAAGCAGGTTTCAAATAGATGCTTAGGACTATGTTAAAAATAAAAATAAGCAGAATAGTACTACACCTTGTTGACAAGGTGAAGAATGAGCTTGTTTGGGAGGTTTTACCTTTAAGACCTTTAGGATTTCATTTAAAAAGACTTTTGGTCCTCAAAAACTTCCCACAAAAGAATGCTGGGTGATTTGAACTTATCAGGCATCAACCTAAATATGCTTTGTTCTAGAATGAAGTTCTATATAGACCATCTCACACTGGGGCATACATTTCTTCTCCTTTTTTTTTTTCCCCTGGGTATGCCTCTAAATTCTAAAACACACTGAGAAAACCACTTTCTTATCGGGTGTACCACAGACTCGTACCATCAATTTAATTTGGTCTTCACATTTTTATTGTCATAGAAACACTGCCAAACTGCCTCTTCTTTTTTTTCTTTTAATTTTAATCATAAATGAGTGTCAGAGATGGTTTTGGCCATAGATAATGTGTGAATGCTTCTTAGAATGAGTAATTTCCTTTGACACTGCAATTTAATTCCCTTCCTATTCAGCCAGGACCATGGAAAGTCCAATCAGATGACCCTGTACCCTAGAAGAGAGAAAAGATTGCTTCTGTACCAGAAGCATTGATGTGGACTTGTGACCCAAGCAGAAGTTGGGCAAAAGGATTTTGACTCTTTAAAAACCAGAGGCTTGGATAGTAGTGATAAGGTTAACGCGTCCTCCTATTGTTAGTTATATACTGAAAAAGCGTGAAAAAGACAGAATAAAATATCAATCTTCTTACATTAAATCTCTATTTTGAAATAAGAATTAATAACATATTATTTGTTGGTGACAGCATCTTCAAATTACTTTCATTAAAAAATGACAGAACACTAACATATAACTTTTCCAATAAAAGGGACCTCTTGTAAAGATAATGTTATTCAAAGTATATTCTTCAGATTTCTCATTTATTCATTTACTACATGATGTTTTTGAGCACACTTTATGTGACCCATTCTTCCAGCCACTGGGTACTGAAATGAATAAGCTCCTTTCAATAGTCTCCGAGGGGGAAGATATCCAGGTAAACATAGAATTGTAACACGATGCAAATCGCGAGTCCCGCTATCATAGAAACATGAATACAAAATACAGAGGAAAGAGCACCTGAACCCAATGAAGCTCAAGGTTAAGCTGAATTCAGAAGAAAACTTGGAGTTTGCCAGTCAGAGAAAGGAAAGAAAGGCATCCCAGGCGGAAGGGTCTGCGTGTACGAAGGTGGGAAGAAGGACAAATGCTGGGAGACGTCAGTCCTGATACTGTGAATTAGGGAATCACAAGATGCAGGTGGGACCTACAGCCACAGCAGGGAGTCTCCCCTGGAGTGAGGAGACCTTCTAAGGACTAAAGCCCTGGGAACTAAGTAGCAGATGAGGGACTAAAGGTAAAAAGGAGGGACCCAATAAGGAAGAATCAGAAAACTTATACCAGCTAAAATTTCAAGCTATATTTATTTGCTACGCACTGTGGTAGGAAGTGAGGAGACAAAATCAAATCAGTCATGGCTTTGACTCTTGGGGTTCTTTCAGTAAAGGGGAGAAACCAATATAGCAAGTGGTCTGATTATAATGGGGTGTGTGTGTGTGTGTGTGTGTGTGTATAGCATCTATATGGATATGGTGCTTAAGTCACGTGGAATCAGGCTGTCTGAGGTTGAATCCTGATTTTTTTCAGTTATCATTAATTGATTAATTATAATCCTAAATAAATGTCTTACTTATTGGTGTACTTCGGTATTCTTTGTGTGAAATGGAGTGCCTTCCCTACAGTGATGTTGCAAAGATGGAACAATATAATCCATGGAAAGGCATTAGTACTTGGCACATATTAATGCTCTGTAAATATCAGCTATGACACATACATGCATACACAGGTATTATGGGAACACACGCTACATCTAAATTAGACTAAAGATTCAAGAGAGAGTAAAATTATGAGCTGAGTTTTGTAGGATGAGTATGTTAGTGCCGCAAAGAAGATGGGGAGAAAAACATTCCAGGCGTTAAGATAGTGTAATGAGATGAAAGAATAAGAAAAGAGTTGAAACTCCCAAAACAAGAGTGAGAAGAGGGCATTTTAGGCCTCAGAGATGGAGAGCGGAGTTTAAGGAGAGGCTGTACCATGTACTTGTCAGAAGTTTGACACTGATGTCAAACTCTCTGGGTTCAATTCTAGGTCTGCCGTTTGGAGGTTGTCTGAATTTAGTCAAGTGACATAATCACTCTGTGGCTCAATTTGCTCATCTGCAAAAGAGAAATACCAATATTTCCCATGGGGGGAGTAAGGAATTACATAGAACATTGTCTGCATCGTGCATGCTGAATGCTATGGAATTATTAACTATTGTTACTAAATTCCCAGGCTTATGGTGGTGTTAGCCCAAAGTAACATCTGTGATTGTGTATGTGCCCTGAGCATTCTTTGCCTTTTCTTAGTTAAGTCATTTAATTTCTATCACTATGAACGCAAAGATAGCTGCCAGCGAGCATTAACCCTTGTACTATGAATTAATATCTTAGTGCTTCGTCTAGACTAGATACCAAACTAAGTTTGTTGACTGTATGCTAAGAAGAGTGTTAATTGTGATAAGTCCACATTCCTTCAGGGTAGACAATTTCTAAAATAATCGTATAACTAAATATTTTCCCTACTTAGAGAAGGTTACTGAAAAAAATAAGAATTGAAATTTGAGAGTCATATTTTACAGACTTAAGAATTTTGGCCTTATTTTGACCTCCATTTGCAAATTATTTGACTGAAGACTTAAGCAGAATCACAGAATTATAATGCACATCATAGAACCTCCAATGACTAGAAATGACCATTTGATACAGTCCTATGTTCTAAGAATTCCTTTGAACAGAAGTATATGCCAGTGTATAAAATGTACGGGAACTGTTATTAGCAATTTTTTCGGTTTGTTTTCTTTTTTTTTTTTTTTTAAAGGTTTTATTTATTTATTTGAGTGAGAGAGAATGAGAGATAGAGAGAGCACGAGAGGGAAGAGGGTCAGAGGGAGAAGCAGACTCCCCGCCGAGCAGGGAGCCCGATGTGGGACTCGATCCCGGGACTCCAGGATCATGACCTGAGCCGAAGGCAGTCGCTTAACCAACTGAGCCACCCAGGCACCCTCGGTTTGTTTTCAACCAGATCCTACAGACCAATAGCAATCTTAAAAGAAAATAAATCTGGACAGTGGAATAACTTGCTGGTGAACTTGGAAGAAGACTGTATATTAGCAGCCATGGAAGCCAAAGGATGGCTCAGTTTCCTCCAGTTTAAAACAAATGATATTTTAATGAGAGATCTCATCATGCTAGAATGACACATGCAAAAGTTTATGAACTCTTTCCAGAAGGATCAGACCACTGAGACACCCCAAATGAGGATGTTCTTTCTCCACTCTTGAGGATTATGGTATTTACAGAATAACCTTGTGCACTGACAGCCATAGATACATTGACCCATCTGCACCTCATCTCAACAACCCTCAGGGATCTGGGCAATGAGCACAAGAAAATTACCAAGGCAATGAACACATATTCCCAACTCAGATGCAACATCAAGGAGATGGATACAATTAACTGGCTCCATGAAGATTTACAATCTCACCTGGGTGTGTGTCTGGCCAATATTTGAAACTAGAAAATGATTTCTACTGAACATTAAGAGTGAAATAAAGGGGAGTTTGCAATGACTTACTGTGTAACTATTCCTTTTTCCAATCCTTGGTTAGTATCAGATTCACAGTCCTATTTTTATCAGTAAATTTTTAAAAAGTAGCATTACTACAGCTTGCACAAACAATTTTCAGAAATCTGGTCTGAATGTCACAGTCAAGAAAGGGAGGTGAAACAGGTCTGGAAGCGGTGGATTGGCACAGTAGAGGAGAAACTCTGACAAGTCTGCTGAACGTTAATCAGGAAGGAAAGGAATGATAAAGTGAAGGTCATCACAATGGGACTCTGATAGTAACCGTTCTTGTCTCACAAACATCCACACTTAAAGCAGCCTTGCACTTAAAACAGGGACTTGCTGAAGAGAAGGAAGGGTTAGGAAATTTTGAGATCTAGACTCCAAATAATTGTACTATTTACCGAACTTAAAGTTTTCCACTAAACATGGTTAAGAATTGGTAGACTCCCTGAGTGGGAAAGGTGGTGTCTGTCTGTAGCCCCAGGGCTTGGTTCAGGAGTGTAGCTATTAGGATTTAATAAATGTAGAATGGAGGAAGTAAGGAAGGAATCCCAAAATCAGTGAAAACTGAGACAGATCATGGAAAAAAAATGCATGCATTATATTCCTTCTTCCAAAATTAATTTTGAATGACCAATACTAGGGGAACATAGAGGTGGGAGGAGTGTGTGAGGGGCAGTTGGAGTCATGCGTGTAAATTACATTTAATTCTATATTTGCTCATCTGTTCCATGGAAGGGATCTTAAGTTCTTTTGTATGTGCAAATTTTATTTCTTACACTAAATTGTGTGTTTTTGTAAACAAGGATCACTGTTTTTGGTTTGGGGGTGAGGGACTGTTTATATGGACTTCATTTTGATATTCTGTGTATGCAATCAATTAATGAATGGAGGTAGGTTGGTGTACTGGAAAGACACTGGACTAAGTCAGAGATTGCGGGTTCAAGATCCAGCTCTGGCTATGTGATGTTTAATTACTTGCACACTCTGAGCTTTGCAATTTCATCTGCAAAATGGAATAATGATATTCGACAGGTTTCTCTTTCTTTTTTTCTTTCTTTTTCTTTCTCTTTCTTCTTTCTTTTTTCTTTCTTTCTTTCTTTCTTTCTTTCTTTCTTTCTTTCTTTCTTTCTTTCTTTCTTTCTTTCTTTCTATCTTTCTTTCTTTCTTCCTTCCTTCCTTCCTTCCTTCCTTCCTTCCTTCCTTCCTTCCTTCCTTCCTTCCTTCCTTCCTTTCTTTCTTTCTTTCTTTCTTTCT